>NW_027531318.1:1760405-1896138 GCF_008692635.1 Crocuta crocuta
TGAGCAGGGGAGGGTCAGAGAGAGAGGGAGACACAGAATTGAAAACAGGCTCCAGGCTCTGAGCTAGCTGTCAGCACAGAGCCCAACGCGGGGCTCAAACCCACGAACCTTGAGATCATGACCTGAGCCGAAGTTAGATGCTCAACCGACTGAGCCACCCAGGTGCCCCTGGAGATTTCTTTTTTTTTTTTTGAGAAATAAAAAATCTTCATAGGTAGAAGTGATAGTTGCACAACATTGTAAATATATTAAAAACCATTAATTATATACTTTATAGTATGAGAAATAGATGTCAATAATTTTATATTATAAGAAGTATATCTCAATAAAAAGTTAAATACATATGAGAAAGATCAATAACAGAAAATCTTAACTAAATATATAGAACTTTTAAGAACATCGTATGGTGACAGATGGTAGCTACGCTTGTAGCAAGCAGGGCATAATGTATAACCATCTCAAATCACTATGTTGTGTATCTGAAACTAATGTAACATTGTTTGTCAACTATATTCAAATAAAAAAGATTTTTTAGTGGAAATTTTCCTAGTTATGTTATCTAATCATAGATACATAGATACATAGTAGATAATAAAAATAGATAATACAAAGATGACTAAAGTCATCAGAAAAAACTTGGAAATTAAGAAACACTTTCCATCACAGTAATAAAATAATACTAAGTCCTGGTGAGGATGCATAGCTACTGGAACTTTCATACATTGATGGTGGGAACATAAAGTAGCACCAACACTATGGAAAACTTTGTGGCAGTTTCTTATAAAGTTGAACACGTATTTAACATATGACCCACCTAAGTGAAATTAAAACCAATGTTCACAAAGAAACCTCTATGGGAATAGTTCTAGCTGCTTAAAAATTTTTTTTTAATGTTTATTTATTCTTGAGAAAGAGAGACACAGCATGAGTGGGGGAGGGGCAGAGTGAGACAGGGACAGAAACTGAAGCAGCTCTAGGCTCTGAGCTGAAGTTGGATGCTTAACCGACTGAGCCACCCAGGGGCACCCCTAGCTGCTTTATTAATAATTGCCAAAACCTGGAAACAACCACTGAGCAGATAAACAAACTGGTACATCCATGCAATGGAATACTACTTAGCGATACAAACAAATGAACTATTGATACAAACAGCAATATGGATGAACCTTGAATGTATTATGTTAAGTGAAAGGAGCCAGACTCAAAGGTCACATGCTGTATGACTCCATTTGTACGACATTCTGGAAAAGGCAAAGCTATAGGGATGGAGAACAGACCAGTGATTTAAAAAAAAAAAAAAAAAAGTGTGTGCTATGTGATCAGTGATTGCCAGGAGTTAAAACTTGATGAAGAGTTTGATTACAAGTGGTAACATAAAGGAGTTATCTGGGGGGAGGAAGTAGTATAATGGAACTGTTCTGTACCTTCATTGTCATGGTTGTTAGATGGCATTTCTCAAAATGGATAGAACTATATACATGAAAAAGAATAAATCTTACTATGTATATTTAAAAACAAAGGAAAACATCCTCCAAAATAAATTAAAAAATTAAAATTAAAGATTGTAGAATACTTTGTGCCAAAATATATAGGATACAGTCAAAACTTTATTCAAAAAAAATAACCTTACATGCCTTCATTATTGAAGAACAAAATAAAAAATAACTTGAGGGTAATTATACCAAATTCACATGAGCTAAAAACAAAAATCAAAACAAAAACTAGTCAAAAAATGTGTGTCTATTATGGATAATATCTTACACTTTCATGGTCCTGCATTCTTTTCAAAACTCTTTCAGAAATATCATCTCTCACTTTGTTCTCACATCTTTATGAAGCCAGTTAATGAACAAACTTTAATTATGCCAATCCTCATTTTTTGTGTTTATTAAAAATAAATAACATGCTCTATGTGATCTCTGTGGACCCACACAGTGGTTAAAGTCCTGCTTCTGGCTGAATTACCAAGCTGACAAGCAGCAAAGTAATACAGAAACTTGGTCAAAGTTTCCAGCTCTGTTTTCTTTTCTGTACCCAGTAGAGAAACCATCACCCTGAATCCTCCACATTCCAGGGAAATAAAGACTCTGGGTCTCTAACTGTTGAGTTATATTTTTGTTGTGATCTAGCTCCCTTTTGAGGGAAGAAAATAAAGAAAAATATGATCTTTTGTTCAGGGTTTACCCTTTTCTGGTGAATTCTCATTTTCTTATAATTTTAAACATGGCAAAAGTATTGTAAGAATAGTACTAGGAACACCGTATGCCCCTTTCTCAGATACACCAATTATTTACATTTTACCCAATTTCCTTTATTACTTACTCTATGTAAACATTTCCTTCCTGAACAGATTGAGAATAAGTTGCTGACATTATCCCCCTTTGTCCCTAAATACTTCAATGTATTCTCTTTTATAAGAATGGAACAATAATCAGAAGCAGGAAATCCAACATTTACATATCACTATTATTAATAAAAAATTCATATTTAAATTCCATCTTTTCTCACCCAGAATCAGAGCCCAGATGATGTACTATCATTTCTGTTTAGTCTATTTCAATCTGGAAAGACATCTCAATAATTCTTTGTCTCTCATGACTTTACTTTTAAAAAGTAGGAGGCAGTTTTGTGGAATGTCTCTGAGAAGGAGAAAGAGTAGCCCCGGATAACCAGGCTCTGAATGGCTACTCTCAGTCCCCGGGGTTGTTTTGAGCTGGCTGGACACTCACAAGAAGGTCTTGGTGTTCTGTTGCATACCAACAGGCTCACAGAATACCAACAGCACCGAGGCCACTCTGTGACCATGCTGGATTATGACAAAAACAATACCACTCTATAATCATGTCTGAACAGACAAAACATGACCATTGCCAAAACCACAAACACCAAGTACTTCCCTCTTTGGTCAACATGAGTGACTGCTACCTCACCAATTACAGCTTTAGCCTGCCGTCCGCATAGAGAAGGTTGCTAAGATGCCCAGTTATAACTTAGTCCTACTTCTTGACAGTATCCAATCCAAAGCAAAGCTCTGCTTCCTTAAGTCCTCCTCCAAATCACCCTATCAGGGCCCAAATCCTCTAAGTCATCTCTAACACCCTTGACTGAGACACCCATGTTGCAGGTCTCCCTCACCCAGACTAGGACTAGAGCCAGCTCATTCCGTCACAGTCAGGCTTTAATGCAGGGCATTGATCCTCTCAACGGGGGCTTGTTTGATGTTTTCTCATGATTAGATTCACATTAAGGTGAGGTCTGCCAGACTTCTCCAATGTAGTTATTATTTTTCCCTTTGTAACTAAGAAGCAATTTGTGGGGATACACTCTGAGTCTATGTCAAATATTCTGTTACTCATCAAACTTTCATCCACTGGGACACTTGATTCCTTGCAGGTAAAGACTTTGGATACAGACTCCACCTAATGCATGTTGCAGCTTTCCTCGGTGCCTGTGATTGATTCAAACTTTGGATTCATGCCAAGGTAGAAGGCCTGACTTCTGAAAGGGACTGTGGTCTGAGGCTCAGTAACACCAGACTAGTTTGTGCAGTTTCCAAGGAGGATGAAACTGACCTTAAGGACAATTTTTGGTGTAGTCTGTGTTTTCAGGGACTCAAGAGTCTGAACACACCTCTTCTCCCATCTTCTTCCCTTTAGCAAGAGAAGAAAACCATGTGCACTCAGGTAAGGTTCCTAGAGGGCTCAGCACTGAAAAGCACCCAGTGCCCTACCCTGAGTAAAGGGAAGTTTCAAAAAATGAGTTTCACCCAGATGCCATATCATTTGGGATGGGCATGAGCAGAGGGGCTTTCTTGGCCCAGGATCAGGTTCTCAGATGGTCAATCTGTTGCTTCACTCAGTTCTCTCCAGCCCTTGTTTGCAAAGGCAGGTGATGAAAGAGAGAATATGGTGCAGATCTCAGAAAGCAATTCTTTCCCCACCTCTTTCCTATTCAGGAACTGTTGGGCTGCACAGAAGCCACTGGGACATGCAGGGAAGAGCCATTCTAGTGGACAGCTGAGTCTCAGTGGAGCCAGCAGGTCCGCCAGCGAGGGCTTAGGAACCCTCTCCCTCCCCCAGCTGCCTCAGTCCAAGCCCAGTGACTCCTGACCCTCGCCACAGGGAGGGCTTGTCACTCTGTGTTGTAAGTCCCATCATTTCCTGGGTGAGGTCTTGGAGTTAGGGACATTTCTTCCTCCATTCTAATCGCCAGTCATCTGAAGCCATTACCTCTTTGCTTTTACTCCAGTGGTAACTACAGGAAGATGAAGAGGATAAAGAGTCCCTTAGCCAATGTCACAACTTGGCTTAAATGTGACGCAAAATGTGATAATTACAAATTACATGCTAAGCATGATATGTCGACATTTTTTTCCTTTTTGTTCCTTTTCCCACTTCACGGTGGTAGAGCATTGTGATCTTTCTTTCTTCCTTTCTTTCTTGTTCATTTATTTTTTAAAAAGTTTATTTATTTATTATGAGTGAGTACAGAGAGAAAGAGGGAGAGAAAGAATCCCAAGCAGGCTCTGTGCTGTCAGTGCAGGGCCTGATGTGGGGCTTGATCTCACAAACCATGAGATCATGACCTGAGCCAAGATCAAGAGTCCAATGCTTAACCAACTGAGGCCCCCAGGCCCCCATCTTTTTCTTTAAAGCAATCTCAAATTTACAGGGAAGTTGAATACAGTACAAAAAACTTTTTCTTCTGAATAATTTGAAAGTATGTTGCCGACTTGATGCCCCACTACCTGTTAAATACTTCAGCATGTGTTTCCTATGAATAAGGACACTTCCCTACACAACTTCAATAAACCCCTGGAAATCAGGAAATTAACATTACATGTTACTACCACCCAATCATCAAACTCCATTTAAGAATTGACAAGCTTAATTAATTTAAGAATTGCTCCAGTTATGTCCTTTATAACAAAAAGATCCAGGTCAGTATCACCTGGGGCAATTAGCTGCCATGTCTTTATGGTTTCTTTCAATTTGAAATAGTTTCTCATTCTTTCCTTGACTTTTATTGAAGTGTATTTGTTTGTTTGTTTGTTTTTAAATGTTTATTAGTTTTGAGAGAGAGACAGAGTGTGAGTGGGGGAGGGGCAGAAAGAGAGAAAGAGACAGAATCTGAAGCAGGCTCCAGATTCTGAGCTGTCAGCACAGAGCCCAAAGCGGGGCTCGAACTCATGGACCACGAGATCATGACCTGAGCCAAAGTTGGATGCTTAACTGATGGAGCCATCCAGGTGTCCCTATTTATTTATTTTGAGAGAGACAGAGACAATGTGAGTGGAAAAGGGGCAGAGAGAGAGGGAGACAGAGAATCCCGAGCGGGCTCCATGCTGTCAGCATGGAGCCCAATGCAGGGTTTGAACTCACAAAGCTGTGAGATCATGACCTGAGCCGAAATCAAGAGTCAGACACTTAACCAACTGAGCCACCAAGATGTCCCTGTCTTTCCTTGACTTTTAAGATCTTGAACATTATCAGGCCAGTTATTCAGTTATTAAATGTTCTTCAGTCTGGGTATTTGATGTATCTTTGGTTACTATGCATCTTTGGCAGGAATACTGCACAAATGATGGCATGTTTTCTTCAGGGCATTCCATCAGGTGGCACATGATTTTGAGTTGTCCCATAACAGGTGATGTTGCCTTTGATTACTACATGAACGTGGTGTTACAGCTTGAATGTTTGTGCCCTCCCCATATTTATGTTGAACCTTACCTCCATTGCGGTGGTATTAGGAAGTGGGGCCTTTGGAGGTAATTAGGATTAAATGAGGTCATGAAGGAGGTGCCCTCATGAATGGGATTGGTGCCTTACTGAGAGTCACAAGAGACTTCATCTCTCTGCTCTCCACTATTTGAGGACACTATTTGCAGGCCCTTAGCCTGCAACCCAGAAGAGAGTTCTCATCAGAACCTGACTGTATTGGCACCCCATTCTTGGATCGCCAGCCTCCAGAACTGTGACAAATGAATTTCTGTTATTTATAAGTCACTTGGTTTATGGTGGTTTTGTTACAGCAGACTGAGCTGACAGAGGCAGGTGGTCCCTCCCAGACTGTAAGGTGACTCCTTTCCTTTTTTTTTTTTTTAATGTTTTATTTATTTCTGAGAGAGAGAGAGAGAGAGAGAGCGCATGAGCAAGGGAGGGTCAGAGAAAGAGGGAGACACAGAATCCGAAGCTGGCTCCAGGCTCTGAACTAGCTGAGAGCATAGCATAGAGCCCAACGCGGGGCTCGAACCCGCAGACCGTGAGATGGTGACCTGAGCCGAAGTCAGATGCTTAACCGACTGAGCCACCCAGGCGCCCCTTTCCCTTTGAAACCAAAAAGCATGAAACTACATAAATAACCCCGTTTCTCACTAAATGTTTACATATTCTCTTACTGGTATCAGCACGGACTTGTGGTTTCCTATTATATTCAAAGGATCATAATTCATCACTATCATTTATTTGGGTGCTCAAATTGTCCCAAATTTAGCCAGGGCGAATTCCTTCAAACTGCTCTCTGTGCCTTTTTGACACATAACCATCATTTTTAGAGCAGTTCCTTACTTTCTGGGATAAGATGTTTCAAGCTCATCTGTGCTTTCTGAGTTCAACCCTAGAACCAGCCACTTATACAAAGAGAAGATCTGACGTTTTTTCTTAATCATTGCACTGGGACTCGAATTCTTATGTTGGCTTAGAAGTTTCCAGTTAGATTTTGAAAAGGACAAAGAGAAAGCCATTGGTAAGGCTGAGTCTGATATGCCCAAATGGAATTACCGCAGGACACAGCTATAGAGAAGGAGCTGAGTCAACAGATCCATAAATGATTCAGAATTGTCATGCAGGCACCTTCCTACTGTGTGGAATATGCAAGCTGTCTGGTCTAGGATGCACTTTGATTTAATTTTAGGAAATTGTCTTGGGGTGGCTTTTCAACAACCAGTTGAATACATCTTCCTTAAGTGTGGTCCAAGAGATGTCTTGGACCTGAATCATGGACAAGAGGGAACCTGCAGTCAGTTTGGTAATTCTGGGACCATTCTTCTATTGAGAACTCTGGTGTTAAGAAGACAGGCTCCTGGGCAGGGGATAACAGCAGATGCTGTTCCAGAGTGTTCTCCAGCATTGTGCTGTAGCATCCTGGAAGCCACAGGAACAAAGACTCAGGACTGTCTGTCTCCTTGGTCACAGGTCAGTGTCACATGGGAGCCTATGCCAGCAGAGCCGCCCCCTTTCCAGGAGGGCTGGCATAGGAAGCTACACTCAAATTTCCCATCTCGAGCAGATTTTTATATTTTAATATGGCCAGGAAACGTTCTCAGTTCAGTGACCTGTTTTAGAAATCAGAGTTGGGAATTGGTTTTGACAAGGAAATTTTTTCTCCCGAGAGTTTAGAACGTTTTCGTGGGCATGCACTAAGGATGGCAGCTCCTTGTTCATAACTGCCCCCAGCCCTTGTTTCCTGTTCTCTGAAATACCTGTTCTTACCCTTTGCCTATTTTCTATTGGGTTGTGTTTTCTTACTTATTGATTTTTTAGGAGATCTTTATATATATATTTGGTAGTAATCTTTTGTCATAATATGTACTGCAAATACCTTCTTCTGGTTTGTCATTGTCTTTTCACTTTCTTTAGGGGAATTTTTATGTTTTTTAATTGTCTAATTTAAAAAATTTTTTAAGAATTATGTTTAAAATTTTTTAATGTTTTTTTTTTTTTATTTTTGAGAGAGAGAGAGCTCAAGTGGGGGAGGAGCAGAGAGAGAGGGAGATACAGAATCCAAAGTAGGCTCCAGGCTCTGAGCTGTCAGCACAGAGCCCGACATGGGACTCAAACCCATGAACCTTGAGATCATGACCTGAGCCAAAGTCAGACACTCAACCAACTGAGCCACCCAGGTGCCCCATTGGTTTTTTTTGTATTTGGGAGGGAGGGTTGTGATTTTATTTTTTGTTATGGAATATTTCAGACACATTAAAGTCTAAAGTATAGTATAATTAATCCCCAGATACCCAGTGTTTTACAATATACAAGTTATAAACAGCTAACAATGAGTGATTTGAGGTATTTTGGATGAAAAGTTATTCTTTATCAATGTCAGTTAATCAGTATTTTGTTCTATCATTAGGGATTCTTGGGTCTTATTTATTTTTAAAATAGACTTTTTCTTTTGGGAATTTTCTTTCGGGATTTATGAGTTTCAGTAGCCACTCATGGTGAGTAAAGAGTCCCTGTATACCCCTCCCCAGTGTCCACTTTCTTTACAGTTATGTTATGTTATCATGACTCCTTGTTAATGTGGAGAAACCAACACTGGGAAGTTGCTGTTAACCAAGCTCCAGACTTCATATAGATTTTACCAGTTTTCTCATTGATGCCCTTTTTCTATTCCAAGATCTTATGTAGGAAACTACAATTCATTTAGTTGTCATGTCTTCTTAGTCTCTGGTATAGTATATTTTCTCAGTGTTTCTTTGCTTTTTGTGTTGTGAGGAGTACTGGTCAAGTATTTTGGAGAGTAGGTCTTATTTTAAAATTATCCTTTACTTTGAAGTTAGAAAAAGTCACCTCTGCTTTCTTCTAAATGTTAAATTTTTTTCTATTGACATTCAAGTTCTTTATTCACAATTTATTTTTATGGTAGAGATCTACGTTCCTTTTTTTCCATTTGGATAACCTATTTTTTGTTATTGAGTCGTTTTTCTTGTTCCTGAGTATTTTCCATGACCTCTTCAGTCATATATTAATGTTCCTCATATGTATAGATCTGTTTCTGGGCTCTCTATTTCATTCCATCAGTCACTTTGTCTCTGTGTCAATGGCATACTTGTCTTAATTACCATAGTTTTCTCATAAATCTTTATACCTCACAGAGCTAATCTCCCTACTCTTCTTTCTCAGAATGGTCATGGATATTCTTTGCTTACACATGTTAAAATATACATTTGCTCTCCTCATATGTCATTTATTTATTATTTATTTATTTATTATTTAGAGAGCATGAGTGGGGGAAGGGCAGAGAAAGAAGAAGAGAGAGAATCCCAAGCAGGCTCTGACTGTCAGCATGGAATCTAATGTGGGACTTGAACTTATGAACCATGAGATCATGACCTGAGCTGAAATCAAGAGCCAGATGCTTAACCAACTGAGCCACTCAGGTGCTCTTCTGTTGTGAATTTGGATGGCAGTTGCATTAAATCTATAGATCATTATGTGAATTGTGACACTTTTAGGTTAAACTTTCCTGCCCATAAACATAATATCATTCTCCTTACTTGGGTCTTTTTAAAAGTTTTTCAATAAAGTTGTACAACTTACCTTGTATAGGGCTTGCATATCTTTTATTATATTTATTTCTAGGTTTTTGTTACTATTAAATGGTGTCTTTTTAAAAGCACAATTTTTGGAGTGCTTGAGTGGTTCAGTTGGTTGAGCATCTGACTCTTGATTTTGCTCGGGTCATGATCCCAGGGTCCTGGGATGGAACCCCATGTCAGACTCTGTGCTGAGCATGAATCCCATTTAAGATTCTCTCTCTCTCTCTCTCTCTCTCTCTCTCTTGTCCCTCTCCCCTGATCACGTGTGCTCTTTCTGTCTCCAAAATATTAATTAATACAGAAACAAAAGTGCAATTTTCTAATTGGTCTTTGCCAGTGAGTAAAATGGAACTGCTGTTTATATATTGATATCTATCAACTTGCCAAACTCTCTCCTTTTTATATCTAGTAATTTGTCAATTCCTTTTAGTTTTCTATGAGATAATAATATCATCATAAAATATTATAATTTAATTCCCTTTTAGTGCTTATGACTTGAATTTTTTTATTGTACTGGCTGGGACATGTTAAATGGACCTGGCAATCATGGGCATCTTTGGCTCCCTCCCTCCTATTTTCCTACAATTTTTAAAAAATATTTATTTATTTTTGAGAGAGAAAGAGACAGAGTGCAAGTGGGGGAGGGGTAGAGAGAGGGAGCAGGGAGTAGCGGGCTCCAGGCTTCAAGCTGTCAGCACAGAGCTTGATGTGGAGCTCAATCCCATAAACCATGAGATCATTACCTGAGCCGAAGTTGGAAGCTTAACTGGCTGAGCCACCCAGACACCCCCTACTATTTTTTTTAATTAAAGCCTCATGAAATAAGTTGGGGAGTAATCTTTCTTCTTCATTCTCTAAAAAAGTTTCTATACATTAGAATGATCTATTCCCCAAACAGATAGGCTTGCCTATAAAGCAAACTAGGCTTGATGGTTTCTTTGTGGGGGAACAGCCCATTTCTGACATTCATCTTATTATCTTATTTTATGATTTTATGATTTTTTAAAATAAGCTCTACACCAACATGAAGCTTGAACTTATAACCCCAAGATCAAGAATCACATGTTCACCGAATGAGCCAGCAAGGCATCCCCCTCATACTGTTTAGAAAGCCACTAATTTTCAAATGAAAGTCTATTTATAACATTCATTTTTCTAGTAAAAAGACTCTCCTATTGACCAAGGTATATATACGTATATATGTAAAGAAAAAGAATCCAGAGAATACAAACATATGGTAAAGTTTTTTAGTAACTGACCCTGCTTTGTGGCTATTTGGTTAAATTTTAGCTGACCACTCTCGAAGAGCACGTTCCTGATTAAAGAAACTGACTTCCGTTTAAGTGCATCTTAACCAAACCCCCCTCACACACAACACACATTTGCCTATTATCCTTCCCAAAATACTTTAGAGAAAATTATAGCATTTTAAAGTAAATGAATTTTCTGTCTGTGGGTTTTTAAAAAATCCACTTTGTGATCCCAGGCTGACTTCTCTTTGATGCCAGGTTAATGTCTAATCATTTGCCTCCTGACTTGCTGAAACATGAACACTTGGAGAGAAAAGCGCTCAGTGAAGCAGAGATTAGCTCTAGGAGAAAGGGGAAGAAAGACAGAAGTCTACAGCAAGCCTGAGCAAGTTTCTTAAGTCTTCTTTAAAATTCAGTTTTTTGGTTTTTTTTTTAAAGATTTTTTTTAATGTTTTATTTATTTCTAGGAGAGGGAGAGAGAGACAGCATGAGCAGGGGAGGGTCAGAGAGAGCGGGAGTCACAGACTGAAACAGGCTCCAGGCTCCGAGCTGGCAGTCAGCACAGAGCCCGACACGGGGCCCGAACCCACGAACCGCGAGATCATGACCCAAGCGAAAGTCGGACGCTTAACCGACTAAGCCACTCAGGCGCCCCTAAAATTCAGTTTTTGAAGAACAGATTGAACTATTGCTCCTGAGGATAAGATCAGCATTTTGGAGGAAATGTCAAAAATTTAAGAAATCAGAACAAAGCCGTTATTAATCATTACCTCACTCATGTAACAGTCATTGAACACCTCCTATGAGCAAGCCATCTTTGAATACCAACGATGCAAAGAACAAATATGAAACATTTCTTGCCCTCAAGTAACTAATAGTCTAATAGGATTAAAGAGATAATTAAAAATGTACAGCTTATTATAGAAGGTGAAGGTGGGTATTCAAAGATCACTTCCTGGGTGAACTGATGCTTAGGATACATAAGCCAACAGATGGCTCATGGTACGTAATCAAGATTTTGTATTCAGTAAAGAATAAATAATGATTCTCTTCTACTATTGAGTCTGAGCTGAACTACCTAATATCCCAATCTTCTTGTTGAAGCCAGCAAAAATATTAGACTACATATTTTTAAAAAAATCTTCCTAAAAGCATTAACAAACTAAAAGATAGTGGAGAGTTAGAGGGATAAGATCTAGGATGAGACAAGAATACAGAGAATTAAGTTCCAGCATTTGGGACTGCTTTTGCCTAGAAGACATTTGCTCGCCCAGAAAAGGTGGCTGGGTAGCCAAAGAGCATTGTGGGACTAGAAGGGACACACACCAGACTCAACAGATGGCCAGTGGTGTGGACCTCATGTAACTCTCTCTGCTCAGCACTAAGACTGCAAGGGATGCAGTAAAAGAAAATCTAGAATAACCATGATATTACCTGCAGCCTGCTCTCAAGCCCTCTGGATTGTCCAGAAAATATCAACTTACATTATATTGAGGTAATTTTGGATTGTTAGTATGTTTAAGATCCTGGCAGAAACTTAAGTAAAACATGCCTGGAGGAGAGTAACTTCTATGCTTTGTCACAACTTATTTCTATCACTAATCGTAAAATTGCAATGACCAACACAAAATCAAACATAATGAGGGGATGAGGCACATAAACGAGAATCAACACAAACCACGGACACTAGGAATAGACTATAAAAAATAGCATTGCATATTTGAAAACAGATTGTATCAATGGATACAGAAATCTCTGTGGTGCTGCATTAGTGGAACTTGTTGGAATTACGCCCTCTGAAAGTTGCCAGAAATGTGCCCTGTAGGGTGCTGGGGAAAGCTGTCTCCAGGAAAGTGTCCCACTAGAGATGCTCTACTACAAAACTGTCAGGATGGAGAGAACTGGACACTCTGCTGGAGCCATCTTCTGGGGAAGCTACACTCACTGCAGAATCCTTGCACTGGAAAAACCATGTGCTCTGCCAGAGCCTACTTGGCCTCGCACACTGGGACCAGGAAGCAAAGCCCTTTTCCTGCACTATCTCTTCAACACACTCTATTAAGAAAGCTTCAGTGTCAACTGGCCTGAGAAAGAAGATACTTAAAGGGACAACAGAGTAGGCCAGTAGGGTAAATTTGGAGCTGAGTGATAATAAATCAATAACCAGAGTAAGAAACAAGAAGAAATTTTATAATTAAAAAGCAAAATATCCAAAGTTAGGAAAGTAGATGAGTGTAATAAATAGTACATTAGGCACAACTGAAGGGAGAATTAGGGAACTGGAAGACAGATAAGAAAAATGGAATATACAGTGGGTAAGAGATATTTATGATAGAGTTGGAGGGTTCTAAATATATACTGTTCAATGTGAATGTGAATATATTTAGGGTTCTAAATATATACTGTTCAATGTGACATGTAGCTTTTTAAATTTAAATAAATTACAACTGAATGAAAATTTAAAATTCAGTTTCTCCATCATACCAGCCACATTTCAAATACCCAATAACTCTAGCACAAATCTAGAACAATTCCATTATTGTAGCAGGTTTTATTAATGCTGGACTAAATGTTGGCTTAATAGGAATCTCATAAATAAAGGAGAAAAATTGAGCAGAAACAATGTTTCAAGGGAGTTGGCTGAACAATTTCCAAAACTAACAAAAGATATCAAGCCACAGTTTTTAGAAGATGAACAAATACAAACAGGGTAAGTAACAAAGAAACCCATGCCCAAACCTGGAAAATCCTTAGGAAAACCAAAGACTTAATAGTAAAGAGTTGAAAGCTTTCCTTTGATGTTGGCAACAAGACAAAGATACCTGTTCCCGCCACTTCTATGTGACATTTCTTGGCCAGTACAGTAAATCAAGAAAAGGAAATCAGAAGTATTAAGAACTGGAAAGAGGACCAAAGTGTCATTTTTGAAGGCAACATTATTAGGTATTTAGAAAATCAAAGAGATTTCTAAATTATTAAAATTGATAAGTTGCTGAATGCAAAGTCAGTGTTCAAAAACTGAAACACAAATGGTTGAAAATTAAAGTTGGAGTATAATTTATAAAGACATAAAAATGATAAATAACCTAGAAACAAATTTTACAAAACATATGGAAGATCTCTATATAGAAACTATAAAATTGTATTATAAAAAACTAAAGAGTTAAATAGATGGAGAGATATGCCATATTAATGAATTGGAAAAGTCAGTTAATGTAAAGATATTACATCTCCTTAAACTGATATGTAGATTCAATGTGATTCCATCTCAACAGATTTTTTTTCACAATCTAGTGATTAAAAGTGATGTAGAAATACAAAGGACCAATAATAATCAACCCTCTACCTTGAAGAAAAGTGTGATTAGAAGGTTTGCTCTTATTATAAAATTATTCACTAAGCCAAGGCTGTATTGGTATTTAGCAGGAGAATAGAATACAGATTCCAGAAACAGTCCCTGGAATATACACAAACATTGGTTTTGACAAAAGTGTCACTGCAAATCAGTGGGCAAAAATTCACTTTTAAATAAATGATCCCAGAACAAATGGTCATCCATAAGGAAAAAATGGAACTCAACTCTCACCTCATACTAGACATAAAAGTCAATCCTAGACAGGTTGTAGACTAAATGTGAAAGACCAATGAAACTTTTAGAATAAAATATAGAAGAATATTTTCATGACCTTGCATTAACACTAAAATTCTTTTAAAATATTGATACATTTGTGGGAATGCCTGGGTGGCTCAGTTGGTTAAGGGTCCGACTTTGGCCCAGGTCATGATCTCACTGTTTCTGGGTTCGAGCCCCATGTTGGGCTCTGTGCTGACAGCGCAGAGCCTAGAGTTGTTTTGGATCATGTGTCTCCCTCTCTCTGCCCCTCCCCTGCTCGCACTCTGTCTCTCTGTCTGTCTCTCTCAAAAATTTACATTAAAAAATATTGATATATTTTGTCTGCCTTAAAATTGAGAACTTCTGTTCATGAAAAGACACTATGAGAAGAGTACAAAAGGCTAGCCACAGACTGGGAGAAGATCCTTGCATCTGACAAAGGAGCTTAAATCTAGAATATTGAAAAAAGTGTTGCAAATCAATGACAGATAACAAAAAAATTTACAAGAGAGTGAACGACACAAAAACAGAAATCCAGATGGTTAATAAACATTTGAGATAACACTCATCCTCATTAATAATTAGGGAAATGACAATTTAAATCACAATGATAGACTGATACTCACCAGAATGGCGAACTGACCTAAAATAGGAAGTGACCATTCCAGGCTGAAAATGTTATGCATTACTGGTGGAAGTAAATTGCAACAATCACTCTGGGAAACTGTGACACTGTCTCCTAAAACTGAAAATACTCATACTCTGTGACTCAGCAATCCTACTCTTAGATATATACCCTCCCCCCAAATATGCTCACAGAAATTAAAAACATGTATATGAATGTACATAGCATTATTTGAAATCACCCCAAAACTGGAAAGAACCCAAAAGTCCATGGACAACAAAATAGGTAAATGGTGGTATATTCATGTAAGAAATGCAATAAAAATTGTATTCATTGAAAGCAATCAATGATGAACTACAACTATGTGCAGCAACATGGATGAATGGGCTCAAGTAACAACCAAAGTAACCAGGAGGAGCCTACCCTGAAATGGAGAAAAGTAAACGCTCCACACAGAGAAGCCATTGGCTGGAGGCGCCCTCAGGTCCCAGGCCCCAAACCTCCGGTCCTAGCTATGCCACAACCTCTACTCCTCTTTCTTGCGGTAAAGAAGGTGCTCCTTTTTCTCGTCTGTCCTGTTCTCTAGATCCCTTCTATTTCTGAGACTTCAACTCACCTTCTTGATGAGAGTCCCCTTCTCTCCCAGGGTTCCTCGTCTCAGCAGTTATTTGTTTGCAGTTTAGTCTTCCTGCTGACACGTGAGCTCCTTTAGGTCAGGTGCCTCATCCGCTGGGACCACCCTGCATGGCCAGAGTTGCAGAGGGCCCATCACATGGCAGAGGCTCAGTGACCACAGTCGTTTTATTGATGCATGGTCTTGCTTTGCCTTGACTGGCAATGCAACACTTAGCAACCACCTTGCTCTTTCCTGGGTCCCCATCTCTTCGCCTGTGAATGAGCTCTCCTCCAGAATTCCAGGACTCTCTGACCTTCGGGTCTGGCCTCTGTGACATACTACCCAGAGTGTTAGGGAGTGGATATTCTCCCTACCCTTCTTCTCCCACACTCTCTCAAAGAAGGCACTGAGGATATCTGAAGCAGAAAAGCAAGGAGGAGTAAGCAAAATTTATCTGAGTGTCTACTATGTGCCAGGATCTGTGATAGGGTAATTGTACTCCTCCCCCCCACCATGTTTAAAAAAAGATGTGGGGCACCTGGGTGGTTCAGTTGGTTGAGCATCTGACTTCAGCTCAGGTCATGATCTCGTGGTTCGTGAGTTCAAGCTCTGCATCTGGCTCTCTGCTGTCAGGACAGGGCCTGCATCAGATCCTCAGTCTCCCCACCTCTGCCCCTCCCTTGCTCATGCTCTCTTTCTCTCTCTCAAAAATAAATAAATATTTAAAAAATAATGTAATTCTAAAAACAACCCTTTGAAGTGGGTTGTCATTATCCCTTTTTCACAAGTGTGTGAACTGAGGTTTAGAAAAGGTGAATCATTTGCCCAAGGTCACCAGAACGTGTGGCAGCCCTGAGAGCTGACCGGCTGTGGGACTGCCGCACTTCCACTCCCCTTGTTTGCCTCCCCTCTTCTGATCTGAAGGTGCAGGACACGTGGAAAGAGCATCAATTATGTTATCAGACTCTAGCCCGAGTTCGAAACCGACTTCTACTTCCTGTAAGCTGTGAGGCCTTGAGCAGCTAACCTAAACTCTTGGAGCCTCAGGCTCCTCAGAAATTAGGCAAGTGGGATGACACCTCCCCAACATGGCTGGTATTAACATGGCCTTGGTGAGGTGTGGCTGGGGACTAAGCTCAGGGGCAGGTTTCACAGGGCTGGGAGTTCAGGTGTGTTTCAGCCTCTGCCCTGTCCTGTCTCTGAGTCTAAGAGGGAACAGAACAGTGGCTGCCTCAGAGGCAGCTGGTTTATGAGGGAGGACCCACCTCACCTGCACTGAAAATTCCAGGAGAGAAGAGAGACTTGGGGTCTGTGGTGGAATTTTCCAACCCCTGAGTTGCCCCTACTTGACATGTATGATGTGCTACTTGCAGGACATCCCTACAGTGTACTGGACACTACAAAATCTTCCTCCTCTGACCGTTGGGGCCCATTTTTACCATCTCTCTTGAGTCTCCTTTGGATGTCTTGGTTCAGAAAAGGCTGAAGGTTTCCTGAACAAGGTCTCTGTCCCCTCGTGTCTACTCTTACAGCTCTAATGCTGTAACCTCTTTCAGAGACTTCTGCTATGGCCTCCTTACTAGTCTCCTCCACTCTGATCTCATCACACTATTCTCGCAGCCTGCCCCAGTCAAAAGTTGGCTCATTCTTGGGACGCCCAGATGGCTCAGTTGGTCGAGCATCCGACTTTGGCTCAGGTCATGATCTCACGATTCATGACTCAGGCTCTGTGCTGATAGCTCAGAGCCTGGAGCCTGCTTCAGATCCTGTGTCTCCCTCTCTCTATCCCTCCCCTGCTAATACTCTGTCTCTCAAAAATAAATAAACATTAAAAAAAGTTTGCTCATTCTTCAAAGCTCAACCACAATGCTATGTTCCCTGATCTCTTCCATCTGAGTTAAAAGCGCTTGACTGGACATCCTCAATGGCCTTTTCCACCTTTATTATGGCATTTGTATTACAGATACGTGGGTTTCTCTGTTTCCACACAGTTGACAATAAACTTCTTAAGGGCATTGTCTGTGTCACCGCTGATGCCTATCCTTCACTAAGGGCTTGAGTGAGTGAATAAATGGGTGAGTAAAGAATTGGTAGTTCTTTTGGTGGTCTTAATTCCTCCTCTCCACTACTCAGCTACTTCAAACTGAACTGAAGCCATTTCTTGCCCTTTCCTTCTTTTTCTCAAGTTCTCTCCTAATCACTCCCCTCCTTTCCTCTTCTACTCTTCTCACAGCCCAGAATACCATGCACAGAGTGAGAGGCCCCAGCCAGGGATGCTCTGGAGATTGCCAAGTAACATGCATGGAAGTTTCCAAAATTCTCTAGCTGGTCTCTAGTTCTCTAGAATTCCAAAAATGGTCCTGGAACCCATTTAGACTTCTTATCTAGAATGCCTTTGCTCTTTTTTTAATGCTTATTTATTTTTGAGACAGAGAGAGCACACACATGTGAGTAGGGAAGGGGTAGAGAGAGAAAGGGAGACAGAATCCCAAGAAGACTCTGCGCTGTCAGTGCAGAGACTGACATGGGGCTCAAACTCATGAACTCTGAGATCATGACCTGAGCCAAAACCAAGAGTCAGACACTTAACTGACTGAGCCACCCAGGCACCCTTCTCCTTTATTTCACAAATCTGAACTTCCCCAGTGAGTGTTCATTTCAATTAGACAAACATTTCTTGAGCTTCCAAGAGGATTGTAGTCCCTGCCTTCAAGAAGTCTTTAACTTTGTAGTACAAAGAAGATACTTCTGCAAAAACTGAAATGTAGACTATAGTGAGTGTTTCAGCAGATGGACAGTGTTTGCTTCAGCAGAAGCAAAGTGTTACTGGAGCCTAGAGGTGGAGATTAGTTCCAAATGAGTAGAGGGAAGAAGGGAAGGGCAGGTCTGGTAAGGCTTTTTGGAGGCAGTGTCATTGACCTGGGTCTGAAGGATGAGAGGGGCTTCAGGAAGTCAAAATGGGTGGAGAAGGACCCACCTGTTGGACAAAAGGAGAGCATGCTTGGGGAATCACTAGCATTCCACTATGGCTCAAGTACAAGTTGGGAGAGACAGAAAAACAGAGAGAAAGACAGAGAGAGAATTACAAAGAAAGGTTGAAACGATGTCATTGAGAGTCTGCATGCCAAACTCAGAAGCCTAAACATTTTTGTGGAAAAATGTTGACCCAGAGCAGAATTTTGAGTCAAGAAGTGGCCAAGTCTCAGTCTGGAAGCCATTTTACCCCCAATCAGTCACCAAATCTACATTCATAACCTCTTTAGTGTCCACCCAAGTCTCTCCTCCTTACGGTCACCATAGTCTTTGTTCATGCCACTATCTTCTCTCACCTGGGTTTGTGCCACAGCGCCCTGACTAGTTTTCCAGTTTCCAGACTCCCCTCCACTATGCCCACCTCTAATGTATTTCCCAGCCAGCAGCCAGACATGGCCTTTGTCAGGGCACAAATCCAATTTTGTCAATTTCCTGACTTCTTGAGTCTTTCAAGAGTTTCATGTTACCCTCAAGATAAAGCCAAAATTCCTTTCATATTCCACACCTGTCCCTTCCTGTCTCTTGCCATTTCTGTTGCAATCTCTAGTTTTGCAATCCATTTCTCTATGAGAGTGCCTCCTTCGCTCATCACCTGGCTTGACCTTACAGGTGGTGGGTTAAGGTTCAGCTCAGGTGTCTTTGTCCTGGGAAGCCAGCTCTGACACCCACCCCATCCTATGGCTTCCTCAGCTTCCCAGGCTTCCTGTTGTTTTAACCCTTATCACACAGCATTGAAATGGTCTGTTGATTTATTTTCCCCTTGCTGTCTGTGTTATTATAGGATCTGTGTTCCCACAGAGCAGGTACTTGGGACTCAAAAAGGAAAAACGTTCCTCAAAGGGATGAATAAATGTTTATTTCCTCTGTAGATTGACTTCTCCTGGCCCCTCCTGCTCTCACACACTCTGGACAAGTTATGTGCTCCTGTTTCTTCTTCTCTTCTTCTTCTTCCCATTGTCTTCCTGTCCCTGATTCTGTCCAAAGAGGTGAGCATTGTGGTGCAACAGCTATGTGAAAGCCTGTAGTAAGCTAAACAACCGTTAGCAGCAGTGGCCTCTGGGAGGTGTGGCAAGAGTTGATATTTTATTCTTTCCATTTATCTTTAGTTTATTAAATGTAGTATACTTTTTAATGGGAAATCATTCTTTTTGTTTTGTTTTTAGCAAGAAAGATCGCTACATGGGGGCTGAAAGAGCTTGGTTTCAGTCAGAATAGTGTGTATAGTAAACTACCATCTGTCTAAAAAAAGAAAAGCAAAAGACATATATTTATAAAATCTCTCTAAGAGGACATGGAAGAAATGAACAATACCAACCATGTCCTTGGAGGGGAGCTAGGAGCCTGGGAGCTGGGGAGACAGACTTTTCACTTTATTCCTAAGTACATTTTGAATTTTGAACCATGTGAATGTATTATCTATACAAAAAACAATAATAATAATAAATGAAGTGTAAACTGGAAGCAGCTGAGCTTGAATTCTAACCCACCGGATAACCCACTTTCCCCATCTGGAAAATGGAGAAAACATGCGGATGTCACAGGGTTGTTGCAGGGAATGGAAGGCTTGGGCATGTGGACCACGCAGCAAAGCTTCTGAAGGCCACACCCAGACAAGGATAGGCTATGGCCTTTTCATCCCACCCATTTTGTCTTTCTGCCTGCTCACCCCTTCTCATCCTCCAAATGAAGCTGTCAAGGCTAAACCCTGTGTTTGCCAGCACATCCCCCACTGGAAGTGCCTAACCTGGCCCCATGCCCATTGGAACCCGGCTAATAGCAAGAAGGAAAAGCCACAGTTTGTGGATCTGGGCATTTCAAAGCAGCCAAGAGCTCTTTTTGTTTTCTCAGGCTCTCCGCTTGCCAGCTAGTTCCACACATTAGAAATATTTTGGGTCAGCACTACAGTTTTCAACCATAGCAGATTCATTTTGTTTCATGACTACTTCCTTATAATAGCTCTGGGAAAAACTGCACTGGGCCTGGACCCAAACCACGTTCCTGGCATTGCAAGCCATGTTCAAGATGGTGTCTTTGGTTAGGAATCATAAAAGACGTTGAAACCTCCTGCAACTTACTAGGAATTGGTCTGGAAAAAAGAAGGACTGTTTGGGTTGAGTTTCTAAAGGGCTGTCATCACCATGACCTTCAAGCTGTTTGAGGCAGGAAGAGGAGCTTAATTTACCATGTTTCTGCCTATTCAAATAGCCCTGCTTTTCTCTGCAGCCCTGTGGATTTTTCCTCCTGAATGTGGATATTTATTGAGTACTGAGGAGATGTGTGATGCCACAGGAGGTGTTTTCTTTGCTGCCTGGGATAGAGTTACCAGACTTAGCAAATAAAAATACAAGACACAGTTCAATCAAAATTCCAGATAAACAGTGAATACATCTTTAGTATAAATGTGCCCCATGCAGTATTTGCATACTTACACTGAAAATTATTCAGCATTGATCTAAAGCTCAAGTTTAACTGGGTATTCTGTATTTTATCTGGCATCCTGGCCTGTGAAGGACACAGAGAGAATCCTCCTTAGCTCCTGGTCTACAGAGACAAGAGACCCACTTCTTTTTACGTCTGACCTGGTCCTGGTCCTCTTTCTTTAGACCAACCCTCCACCCCTGGGTCACAAGATCAGAACCCCAAAAGGACAAGACACCAGCATGCTTGCTCTGTCACACCTCCTGCATACCACTTGCAGAATAATATCTGCTCTCTTGGTTCCTGCCTTAGGCCATGTTGTTCTGAGGCTCCCACTCTGCCTGGACCTCAGCACCATCCCATACAGCTCCTCTGGGTTGCCTTCCCCTGCCCTCTTCAGCAAGACTCACATTTCCCCCATGAGTGTCTTCTATGTCCACTCTGAGGAATAGTTCAGCCGGATTCAGGGCAGCCCTGAGAATCCGGTTTAGCTCCAGGCCCTTTGACCTTTGACTAATGCTCTCACCAGCTTTGTCCTGTCCTTTTAAGGTGAATCTACCTGGATCCAATTCAGAGATGAATTTGGTAAAAATGCTGTCAGTCCAGAAACCCTACTTTCATGAAGCCAGGTGCGTTCATTGAGACTGTTATCTGAAGGTGGGAGTAAATTTTGAAGGCATGTGTAACTGTGTTGAATTCCACCCAACACCATCTCTGGTGGGCTTGATCTGTCTGGGCCAGATGGCTATGAGGGTGCACTTCCTACCATTTCATCCTGGTCCAGTAGGTGAATCCTCAGTAGAATCCAGACCACAGTTCTTGGAGAGAACCATGTCCTCTCAGAAAATAGAAATCAAACTTATTCCTAAGCCACTTCATGACGCAAGATGCCCTGCTGACTCCAGAGACCCGTGCTCAATCAGTGACTTTCTCCACAATTGTGACTTCTACTACATTGACATGTCCCTATGCTCCCTTTCATTGAGAGGCCATTTGAGCAGGGCCATCTTATCAGCTGGTGGTCACCAGCATGGGTGCAAAGATACCCCCCTGTGTCTCAGTGATGTCTAACATTATGCTTCAGAGGACAAAAATGCCAAAATCTATGTTGGTTTGCTAGCACTGCGGTCTCACAGTTTATTTATTGTCTCACAGTCCTAGAAGACTTATTATCTCACAGTTATAGAAGAATTTATTGTCTTACAGTTCTAGCATATGGAAGCCAAAATCCCAGGTGTCACCAGGGCTGTGCTCCTTTTGAAACCTGTAGGGAGGAATACTTCCTTGCCTTTCCCAGACTTCTGATGGTTTGCTGGCTAATCTTTGGTGTTCCTTGGTTTACAGACATATCACTGCAATCTTCCATCTGCACATGGTCCTCTCTCTGTGTCCTGTTAGCCAAATGCTGTCCATGGACATGTATTTAACAGAAATTGGTGTGTTGCAGGGCACCTGGGTGGCTCAGTCAGTTAAGCGTCCAACTCTTGATTTTGGCTCAGGATATGATCTTATAATTTGTGAGATTGAGCCCTAAGTCAGGTTTTGCACTGTCAGTGAAGATTGGGATTCTCTCTCTCCCCCTCTCTCTGCTCCTCCCAGGCGCACACATGCACATGCATATGCATGCTTTCTCTCTCTCAAAATAAATAAGTAAACTTAAAAAAAGGAATTTGGTAGGTTACTAATAAATAAAAACAGGAAAAGGTTACACAAAAATCTGGACTTCTATAGGCCTTTGTAATTGTGAACACAGTTTAGGTTTTGTTAGAGAGCAGGTGACAGACTTGTCCACACTGGTGCAAATAAGTTTGCCTTATTCTTTTCCAAGGATAAACACAGAAAAAGGCTGGCAGAAACAGGCTCTGGGGACTTGAGGTAGAACATGAGAGGAAACACCACCACACGAGATGCTGAGGAAAGGCTGAGAAGAGGGCACTGGGGCCAGTTTGGGGTGGGCGTTAAAACATCAGGGCTGGGGCTCAGAATTCCCTATGTGGCACCGGGCAGCCATCCTGACACATCAGCTGTCATCACTTCTTCTGGACCTCTGCACAACCATCTGTCCAACTTCTCAAGGATTTCCTATTTCTCTGGCAACTTCCTCAGTCATGAGGAAAGGATTTTTGAAGGATATTTTTGGAGACTTTTGTAATCCATACAAGTTTTGGCTAAGGAAGTGTTTGTTGCGATTCCTGGCTATGCATATTTCCATCTGGTTTCACATGGTTTCTGTGACTATCCTCACCCAGCAAGTTAATTAGAGTTCTAATTTTCAGTAATATTTCTCACATGTGCAATTCTTGTACTACGTAGAGCCTTTGCTGAGAAGAGTTCCTCAAATTGCCGTCTGTGTTTATTTTTCTGTTTATAGAGCAGAGTGTGCACACCCTTGTGCCAAGGCAACATCATAGCTAAAACCCTACTCCTTAGTTTACTCAAAATTTTGATTTTCATGGTTAAGTACCATCACTTTCTTAATTTTTTTTAACTTCCACTACTGACACATAGGATATGGCTTTTTAAGGACTATTTTCTACAAAGCTACTAGTCATTTTTATTACTTTTTTTAATGTTTATTTATTTTTGAGGGGGAGAGATAGGGTGTGAGCAAGGGAGGAGCAGAGAGAGAGGAAGACACAGACTCCTAAGCAGACTCCAGGCTCTGAGCTGTCAGCACAGAGCCTGACGTGGAGCTGGAACTCACGAACCGTGAGATCATAATCTGACCCGAAGTCAGACGCTCAACTTACTGAGCCACCCAGGCACCCCTAGTCTTTTTTTGTTTACTCATTTTTATTTATTTATTTTTTTAGAGAGAGACAGAGGGAACATGAGTGAGCATGGGCTGGAGAGAGAATCTTAAGCAAGCTCCATGCTCAGCATAGAGACCAACATAGGGCTGGATCTCACAACTCTGGGATCATGACCTGAGCTGAAATCTAGAGTTGGATGTTCAACAAACTGAGTCATGAGGTGCCCTGCTACTAGTCTTCTTAAAACTAATTTGAGTATAGACCAGTTATTAACCCTTCATGAGAGCTGGAATGAGAAGAGTAGGCTGAATTTTGGTTGCTGAGTGGTCAGCAGGGTAGGGCTTCTGGGAGTCCCAAAGTTCTGGGTTTATGGTGCGGTGAGATGCACTCAGGTGATGCTATGAGACAGACTTCACAATCACCCATGTGCTGGAGATGGGATGGCCAGAGCTCTGAGACCAAGAAGCTTGCCCAAGGTCACTCAGCTACTTGAGGGCAGAGCAAGACCTTGAACTCAGGTTTCTCTCACACCAAGCCCTAATGCTTCACAAGCACGCTCTCTTGCCTTCTGGCCACATGGCCACCTGCCATGCATCTTACCACTTAAGAAGATCTCAAAGGGAGCACACTCTTTCATGGGGGAGGTGATGACGGTAGGGAGTTAAGAAGATACACTTTTTACTTCATTTGCTCATGTCTTATTTGACTTTGATCCAGTGCTAATTTTGTAAGAAGCAATAAAATATTAAAATTAATCAATCAATAAAAATAAAGATTTGAAGCCTAAAAGAAAATCAAAGAAATGGAGGCTCAGCAAAACCACATTCTCCGTGTCATTGACTTTTATAATTCTTACATATTTTTGAGACTAGTTGAAAGTGCCATTGTTAAGGGGCGCCTGGGTGGCTTAGTCGGTTAAGCGTCCGACTTTCGCTTAGGTCATGATCTCGCGGTTCGTGGGTTCGAGCCCCGCGTCGGGCTCTGTGCTGACTGCCAGCTCAGAGCCTGGAGCCTATTTCAGAGTCTGTGTCTCCCTCTCTCTCTAACCCTCCCCTTTTCACGCTGTCTCTCTCTCTCTCCTAGAAATAAATTTTTAAAAAAAAGTGCCATTGTAAGTCAATGGTCATTAAGAGTTTGGCATTAACTAGAAGCACCTGGGTGGCTTAGTTGGTTAAGCTTCCAGCTTCGGCTCAGGTCATGATTTCACAGCTCATGAGCTGGAGCCCTGTATCAGGCTTCTGCTGTGAGCACAGGGCCCACTGCGAATCCTCTGTCTCCTCTCTCTGCCCTTCCCCCACCCTCTCTCAAAAAAAGAATAAGCATTAAAAATTTTTTAAAAACAGTCTGGTATTAATTTAGTTGCCATCATCTTGTCTGAACAAAATTTGGTTCTGGAATTTGTCTCGTGTATGACTGCTTACCTTATGACTTCTTTGGGTGTATTTTATAAATATGCTTACACCGAGGGTGGCAAGCCACCTCCGAACACTGAAACTGTGTTCTCATCACACCTTTGCTGTCTGTTCTTTGTGGCATCTTGGGCAAATTGCGTAAACATCCCCATCCCAGGCAGGCATTGCTGGATCTGTTGGGGCGTTGGAAATAAGAACAATAGATCTCCCTCTTTTTTCTTTCTGTTTTTTTCCTTAAAACGCTAAGCAACTTAAAAACAATTAGAAAACAAAAGTTATATGCAAAAGAAAACATACAGTACACTACTTAACTCAATTGTAAACATTGGGGCACCTGGGTGGTTCAGTCAGCTAAGCGTCTGACTTTGGCTCAGGTCATGATCTTCTGGTTTGTGAGTTCAAGCCCTGTATTGGGTTTGCCACTGTCAGTGCAGAGCCTGCTTTAGATTCTGAGTCTCCCTCTCTCTCTGTGCCTCCCCCATTTGTGCTCTGTTTCTGTCTCTCAATAATAAATAAATGTAAAAAATTAAAAAAATAAACATTTAAAAATAGTAAACATTTACATAGCTAATATAAAATAGACTGTTAATGTGTATACATATATATTTACATTAACATATAAATGTATAAATATATTTGGAGAGCGGAAGGGAAGATAGGAATAAGTGGTTGTGTTAAGGTCTCAAGATCCTGTAAAAACACTGGATCTAAAGTTAACATGTACCTGAAGCACCAGCCCAAATGGGGAGGAGTTGCCGGGTTTCATTGTAAACCCATAATCCTTTATTGTTGGGGTTCTTAGTTGAGATAACGGAATCCACTCTAGCTTTTTTCCTTAAGAAGACAGCATTTTAGGGGCGCCTGGGTGGCTTAGTCGGTTAAGCGTCCGACTTACGCTTAGGTCATGATCTCGCGGTTTGTGGGTTCGAGCCCTGTGTCAGGCTCTGTGCTGACTGCCAGCTCAGAGCCTGGAGCCTGTTTCAGTCTGTGACTCCCTCTCTCTCTGGCCCTCCCCTGCTCATGCTGTCTCTCTCTCTCCTAGAAATTAAAAAAAAAAAAAAAATTAAAAAAAAAGAAGACGGCATTTTATTAACGAATAGCTCTAGCTTCAAGAATCATGGGGAGGTCTGAAGAGGGAGACGCCAGGCCATGTTGCTACAGTGGTTCCCAGAACTGGACTACAGAACCAGCCACTGAGGGAGCCCTGGCCTCTCCCATGACCAGTGGCTGCCGCCTCGATGCCACTGTCCCGGCTGTCGAGTCTCCTTGCCACAACCTGACCAGCAAAATGCCGCCCTGCACCCTGTCTCCTTCCCCACTTGCTCAGTTCCAAACAAAAGGTGTGCAGAGCCTCAGGTGCCTCACACACGCCTGAAGGGTGCTGGGAACCATAAAGGTTTAAACGGTTGGGGGGAGGCAGCCTTACATGGCGTGGGACTGTTCAAACAAATTTTAGGTTTTGAAGCTGTGTATATGAATTACTTTGATGAACATAAAAAAAATTTTTTCAAAAAAGGGTTTTGTGATCTTTAAATAGAGAACTTCTGTCAATGTCAAGTACTTTTGTTTAACAGGATGAGCTGGCATTTTCAGCGGAGGTAGGTGGACAATTACCTGAAAGTTTGGATTTTATCTTGCTCCTTTATTTTTTTATTATTTAAAACTTTTTTAATGTTTATTTATTTTTGAGAGACAGAGACAGAGCATGAGAAGGAGAGGGGCAGAGAGAGGGAGACACAGAATCTGAAGCAGCTTCCAGGCTCCACGCTGTCAGCGCAGAGCCTGAAGCGGGGCTTGAACCCACGAACTGTGAGATCATGACCTGAGCTGAAGTTGGACGTTTAACCACCTGAGCTACCCAGGTGCCCCGCTAGCTCCTTGATTCTAAGGGGTTAGGAGTAGCCATGTTTCTGGCTACAGTTAAGTCAAGGGTTGGCAATGACTATGTCTTTACTTTAGAAAGAAGGGCATTTGGAAAGCCAGTGCCTTCTTCCCCAGAGTCTTGTTTAGAAGCTCAGATTCCTGATATTCCTGCTTCCCTGTGCCCCTTAAGATCATTTTGAAGCTTGATGATCCTAGAAGCAGTCATCTGTAATTGCAATGTGTCTTTATTCAGATAGTTGACGGAGAGTCCTGCCGGGGACAGATGTCTGTGAAAAAAGAAAGACGTTGCACATAAGGTGCATATTTATAGCAGCTGGAGCTAAACAAAACCTAATATTAAAGTTCAGCCAAACACAATGGTGTGGGAACTTGTGTGATGTGTGGGGCCCAGGTACAAGGGAACAGAATGGGGATGGGAAGAAAGGTCCATTCATCCCAGAAAGTGCTGAGACCACCCTGATGGCCTGTGGAAATGGACACATGGGAGGTAACTGGCCACGGGCAGCCTCAGGTCTCCTCGCACGTCTGGCTTCCATGCCAGTTGGATCATAGAGGGGAAGCCAGGGGAAGTCGCAGGAATGATTTTGACAGAATCAAAATCAAGGGAGGACCTCCTAAAGCAACTTCACATTTAGTTAAGGTGAGTTTTCTTCCAGGTTTAATAAGACATAATGGACATGTAACATCGTATTCATTTTTGGTGTACAACATAATGATTTAATATTTGTATATAAGTAAAACCTTATATAAGTTGTTCCAGAAACATACTTGTAATCCAAAGCACTTGTATATTAAAGGGAATTTCAAGAACCATTGGCTCAGTTGTGAGCACATGACGTTCAGTGTTACGTACTATGTGTATTACAAAACATCACACTTTTATGAAGTTAAAATTTATTAGAAATGTTTGCTGGTTTCCCAGAACAGTCACAGAACAAGTTACTCACAATCTAAAGTTTTACTGTATTGTGATATGATCTTCATAATATATTTAATTACTCTATCACCTCACATAGTTACTCTTTTATTCACAAATTGAATTGTTGGCAAGTTTGTCATTGATGTGCATTTTGTTTTAGCTGTTGAAATGCACTTCTGGACACAGATGAAACATTGGGGAAACCTGCTTCCTTCATGAAAACATTGTTGCAAATGATGAAAGCCACTCTGCGAAGAAAGAAAAAGGCTGGCAGGAGACAGAGGGAGAGTGCTTCTTTGCCCCATGGCCTTGGCGCAGCACAGAGTGGGTACCCTGGTGCAGCCAGGAGCCCAGACACGAGATATTGGGAGCTCGGCTCTGTCTGACAGACCTGGACTCATGGAACGCACACAGCAAGGGAGGCTCTGGAGAGATGTTGGCTCCCTGCTTCACGCCATCACCTACCACCCAGGGAATGAGGCCGGGGAATCTGACTCATGCCCTTCATGATACTGCCCCGGAAAGTCAGGCAGCACTGAGGAGAGACTTTCAGGAATGAAGATGGACCAAGCAGTGCCCAGTGTGACCCATACTTGAAATAAAAAAAAAAAAGACTTTTTTTCTAAGAGAGAAAGAGCTAAAAAGAAGCATGCTGACATGAGATCTAGACATAAGTAGATATGTTCCTCACTCCCTGGATCCTGAACACCTTGGTAGTTGATTACTTACCATGGCTGGGTTGTGTATTCAGCCTTTTCCCTGGGGAATTGGGCAAATCTTTTTTTTTTTTAATGTTTATTTACTTTTGACAGAGAGAGAAGGAGAGAGAGAGAGAGAGAGAGATGGAGAGAGACACAGAGAGAGACAGAGTGTGAGCAGGGGAGGGGCAGAGGAAGAGAGACACAGAATCTGAAGCAGGGCCCAGGTTCTGAGCTGTCAGCACAGAGCCCAATGTGAGGCTTGAACTCATGAACTATGAAATCATGACCTGAGCCAAAGTTGGACACTTAACCGACTGAGCCACCCAGGTGCTCCTGAGCAATCCTTAAAACAAATAAAGAAGGATTGCACTCATGGGTACCTCTATGTGGCTCAAAAGGAAAGGAGAAAGCAGGGCCTTTTTGTCAAGCTAACAATGGATTAGAAAAAGCCATGTTCCCAGAGGCCCTCAGTGGAGGGGAGATTATGTGTATCAAATCTCCTATATCCTTTTTCCTTATTCCTACCCATTCCACTCTTGCTCAGGCCCCCAAAGCAAAAAACAACAAGAGACTGACAACATGACTAGCTTATGGAGAGAGTTATGAACAAAAATTCAAACAAGATTTTCAAGTCTGCCTGGACCCAGCCCTAGTTATGCTACTTTCCAAGTGGTTAAATCCACAATTCCCAGCCCTGGCTTTAGGACACCCTCAGGTGTCTATTTCAAGTGCGATTGTGAAATACTAAAAATAAAATGATCTGAAGTTCCTGCACTTAAAAAATAAGTTCACACCCTGTATTCTCTAAAAGCACACACTTTTCAAAAGGAAAGAGATTGAGAAATCCAGTAGACAGACCTCATCTGTCTAACTTCAACAGGCTGCTATAGCAATCAAAACACCACTTTATATTTGGGTAACGCTTTGTGGCTTTGAGGGCACTTTTTGATTACCGGCTTAGTGGCTAAACGTGTAAATTAATACAAAAGATGACTATTCTAGTGTCAACATTGCACTAGAGGTAGACCTAGAGTCATGGCCTTCCTTCGGCACAAAGCCACTGCTTTGTAGTTGCTCACCTGTGAAATTTCAGTCTGTCCGCAGCTGGCAGAGGAAAGACTCTGGTAGCTCAGGCCTGACTGCGTGAGCATGGTCTGGGCCGGGCAGATGGAGCAATGAGAAGAAGGAAGGGGAGACAGCTCTAGGCTGGTTCTCCCATCAGGCTGAACTCCTCTGTAGCTTGAAATCTCAGAGCAGTGAGCAGTTGGCTGGGGCCAGAGAAAGGAGCTCTCATCCAGTACTTTCCCTGGCCAACAATGTCAGTTTGGATAATTACCATTTTTGTTTTACAATGGGAAAGGGAAGTCATCAGGCCCCATGTAATTATGTCTTTGTTAAGGACTGTGCCTGCCAACGCCATCAACTTTATGGTTGTTTGTCTGGGTATGTCTCCCCTGTACAGGGTCTTGGGGAGGCCTGGACATGAGGAGTCTTCTCTGGAGCCCCAGGGGAGATGGTGGGTGGGACTCGAGTCAGTGCCTGGGACCAGAGGCCAGCTCAGCGAGGTCGGTGCTTCTGAGTAGCTGCTCTGGGTCTTTACTTGAAGACGTGCAGGGTACTCCACATTCCTTGGACTTGACCGCAGTGACTTCTGCCATTTTTAAAATCCTGGATCAAGACACCGAGCCTCAGAGCAACAGGAACCCACTTCCCGGACCACTTCCCCAGAGCTGCTCCCCTCACTGCTGACTGTGCTGGTTAAAGTTCTGCCTTTGGGGGTGGGAGTGGTCTCCTGGGACTCCAAGGCACTTGGGGATTGAGAGAGAAATTTACCTTTTCTAGGTTCTTCACTGCAAGTGCTTTCCAGCAGTCCAAATAAAGTGATAATATGAAGTTGCTAGAGGACTTTACAGTTCACAAAATGCTTAGCAATTATTAATTATTCAGTCCTCCAAGCGACCCTGTGAGGCAACAATCTGCTACTGAGGATGGGTATCATGTGGAGGCAAATACCTTAGTTCCCCGTCATAGCTGAGAGGGGTGGGTATTCCTTTTCCTATTTTGCAAATGAGGAAATGGGAGTTCAAGTTAGTACTGAAGCTTGTGAGCAGCAAGGCCCAGACTGAAATCTGGGTCTATTTCTTCTGTAGCTCACACTCCCACCGGCCTGGAGGGCTGCCCCTCGGGGAAGTTTCTAGAACTGTGTCATGTTCACAGAAACCAGGTCTACTCCCGTGTAGGTATCTGCACCCATAATAGGTTGATATTTATTTTAAGACACTAACATGGAAATAGGAGAATGAAGAAGAAACTTGGTTTTAAAGACAGTAAATACAAGACAAAAACTGAGAGAAACAACATTTGTGGTTTTTTTGTTTTTGGTTTCTTAAACAAGCTGTACCCAGCATAGAGCCCAACCCTGAGGTCAAGATCACTCTTGAGGTGAGATCAAGAGTTGGACACTTAACTGACTGAACCACTCAGGTACTCATAAAGAGAGAAACAGTTTATGTAATGGAGACACAACTTGGTAAGGTTCTGGAAGGTCTTCTGCTTAATCAAGAACAGCTTCATTCTTCTTGCCTCTGGTTCCACTCTTCTCAGCTCTGGGCTCACCATGTTCACTCCTACCAGAGGGCTGAAGAGGGCAGTCTATGTGTGGTTGTGATGCCTAAGGGGACAGGATGACCCCGTGGTCCTCACGGAGCACAAGAATTGACTCAGCACATGGCCAAGGATGGATAAGTCCAACTAGAAAAGTGAGTGAAAGACAGAATTAATGAGAGTTTGGGTATTTGTCTCCCAAAGTCTAGCCCCGAAAGGGTATATTGCACATTTAAAGAGTTAGAATCAGAAATATAAAAATCAGGGACATCTGGGTGGCTCAGTCGGTTAAGCATCTGACTTTGACTCAGGTCATGATCTCACGGTCTGTGAGTTCGAGTTCCACATCAGGCTCAGTGCTCACAGCTCGGAGCCTGGAGCTTGCTTTCGATTCTGTGTCTCCCTCTCTCTCTGCCCCTCCCCTGCTCACACTCAGTCTCTGTCTCAAAAATAAACATTTAAAAAAAGTAAAAAAATATATATATATAAAAATCAGTATAAATATAAAAATCCTCAATAGTCCATGTAATTCCAGGTCTGACATTCACCCACACTGTGTACAATTGTACTGAATACAATTTCCCAATCCATAGGTGAAGACTATTAGGCAAATTAATAATTTTGACAGTCATATCAGCTGTTCTTAACCAACACCTAAAGCCACATATGCTCCCAGAGTCTGGTGTAGGTTATTTGTATTTTGGGGAGTGACAGCTAAAGTTACATAAGTGCAATAGGATTCACCTTATCCACTCGGGGACTGAGTATTGTGTTATTCTATGTTTTACTCTGAAAAAACAGAATTACAAAAATTTAAAATAGAAAAGCACATTTCAGAATAATCTTTATATCCTTTATTTCTTCTTTAAATTGACCATCTCTGACTGAATGCTTTTCACTTATTTCAATATTTTTCATGTGAAGTTAGATCTGAATAAAAAAAGAATTGCCATTCCTCAGGGCGTAACTATACATTATAGAAAATTACTATCATTCTGTATTCACACTGACAGACAATTACAAAAAGGAACATCAAGGATCTAGAGTCTTCTTCATCTTTTGCATTTGTTGTATGAGGCAAATGTCTATTTTCATTTGGGAATTGGGTTACCTTTTAAAAATCAGATTAAAAGATGCAGGTAGTTGTCACTGTTTATATGTAGCTTCAAACACTGAAGAATGTTCTTAATGTGATTTTTTTAATCTCTTGCTCATCTAGTAGCTTCTATGACCAGGTTTAGGTAGAAAGAAAATTTCTGAAAATTACTTCATCAAAAATCATGTACCATACATTCTTTAGTATACCTCAAGAGTCAGGAATAGTCTTTAGATTTCAATTTGTCTTCCTAGTTTCTGGCAATTGGCTACAAGCATGTGGTCTTGGTTCATACTACGTATACTGTTTCATGATGATTCAGACAAATTCAGGTTACAAGCATCTCTAGGAAGCTTGCAGCCTTTTGTTACCAAAGAATGTAGTACATGGATAATTTCCGACACTAAATGGATGGCAACACTTCCACTAGCTCAGGTTAAAAACTTTGGGACCATTCTTGACTCTGTCTTTATCTCGTCTTCTCTATCCAACTCCACCAGGAAGTGCTTTTGACTCACCCCTTGGAACATATCTAGAATCTTACCACTGCTCACAGTTTCTCTTGCCACTCCGGAGTGGGGCACTGGATTCATTCATTGTCCACCTCTCTGGTCAGCCTGCCCCTGGGCTGGTCCTATTTAAGTCTATTGTCCACACAGCCAGAGTGTTCTTCTCAGAGCACGAGTCAGATAGTGTTGGTATCCTGCTCCAAACACTACCATGGCCGCACTTCACCCAGAGTCAAAGCCAAGGTCCCGTATTGGCCCCTGTGCCCACACACTGCACATCCCTTGCCTCTTGCTCTGTCCCTTCTCCACACTCCCCTCTGTCAACTCTGCTCCAGACAAAGGGACATCCACTGTCCTCAGATCTGGGCACACTAGTGTCTCCAGGCCTTTTCTCTGGCCATTCCAGGATAGTCACTCAGCTGGTTCCTTCAACCCCTTCAAGTGTCTGCCTAAATCTACCATCTCAGTGAAGCGTGTTCTGGGTATTCACATTTAAGATGGCAACCGTGTGCCCACAAACCTTCTCCCTGAAACAGTGCCAGATCTCCAATATTCCACTCTTCTCCTCTTCCTGTAACCTTTTTCACCTTTAGCATGCTGTACAATTTGCCTGTTCATTATACTTATTGTTTCTTTTCTTCCTTTGCTGTAATGTATGTTCCTTGAAGGCGGGAGTCTTTGTTCTGCTCACTGATGCTTCCTAAAACTCTAGAATTGTCCCTGCTCCATGGTTGGCACTTGGTGAATATATGTTGGAGACATCAGTGCAGTGCCTCAGTCTACCTAATGGAGCAACATAATATGTCTGCAAGTGTGCCCAGCACAGGGCTGTGGCTCAGGCACACTACAGACTAGTGTTTCAGTCTCTTCTTGGTGAGTCTATCATCTTATAGATGCATTTATGGAGAGCCTGTTAGGCTTTTGTTTTTCTTTTCCTTTTTAGCACCTTTAATTATCACCATTCCTTTTAAACCTTTAAAAACAATTTCAGTGTGATGGTAAATTAAAACATTTTTCTAACATGGGTAATTTATTCTGATGTATGTGTTTTTCCAGGTTTGCAAGCGAGGCCGGTCTCATCAGTAGACCACACATGTAGTCTTATGCAGTTTGAAGGGACTGAGGAAGGCCAGCTTGCTTCAATATCCTCCTTCCGGTGGTACTCTGACGTTAATCGGGGGGTGGAGAGATTATTATTGAAGTTTGTGATGACTTCCAGCTAGGAGAGGAACATCTTGATTGTTCACTTATTTAAACTACAACCTAAGAAGGGAGAAATAGTATGGAAATACATTAAAGAATGGCAAATTTGGAAACATAAAAAAGCACATATGGCAACAGCTCATTGACGACATGTTTGACATTCATACGTGCTACCTACAGCCTTACTGAGTACAGTGTTCCTTTAGATGCCCTTCAGTGTCCAGTCAGGTGAGGGAAGGGGAAGAGTACATATGCCAAAGACCAAAAGGCCTGGAGGCAGTTGTGGTGGGCTCCCTCTGACAGCCTCCTACGTTCCCTGAGGAGGGCTGATTCGCTCTGACCCTGACTGAGGTAAGGCTCAGTTCAAGAGAATGAATGCTTTAGGACAGCAATCACTTACCAGAGACATACAAAAAGATCTGTTCACAATTCTTAAAAAATTACTTCACGACAAAGGTTAAGTGTCAGAGTTTTTGAAGGATTTTCCCTGACCTTTCGGAACAGCGAGTTCACAGGAATGAATGCTCTGGGATCAATGGTTCAGGTGAGGTGGTTCAGGTGAGATGAACTGTGACTGTCCGCTAATCAAAATGCTTTACATTGTTTTTGTGGTTTAAAAAAATCACAACAGTAATACAAGATTGTTGCTTTCAAAAAATCAAAATAATGCCCAAGTGTATGGAGTAAAAAGTGAACTCCCTCTATTTTATATCCTTTTTGCTCTTCACTTCTATTTTTCAAAGCTAAGCACTATTGAAAGTTTGTGATATCTTTCTGGGGATTTCCTGTCTCCTACGTGTGAGTGCACTTACAGTACACATTAAATATACAATGCTATCCTCTTCTTACATAGATAGGACTATACCTTCCATACTCGAAACAAAAACAAAAACACTATATCAGGAGAGTGTTCTGGGCAGTATATTTTGATCCATGTTGTTTTTCTTAACAGGGGCATACCATTCCATAGTATGGAGGCAACCATGAAGATCCATTTGGTGGCTATAGTAGTTCCCTAGGGCTGCCATAACAAATTATTGAAAATCTGATGGCTTATAACAAGAGAAATGTATTCTCTCACGGTTCTGGGGGCTAGAAGTCCAAAATCAAGTCGTTGGTAGGCCATGCTCTCGCTGGAGGCTCTAGAAGAGTATCTTTCTGTGCATCTTCCAGCTCTGGAGGCTCCGAGGGAATATTTGGCACTGCTTGGCTTGTAGATGCATCACTCCAATCTGTTTCCATTGTCATATGGTCTTCTCCTCTTCTTAGAAAAATATTAGTCATTGGACCCATGTCTTGGCTAATTGCATCTGCAAAGACCCTATTTCCAAATAAAGGCACATTCTGAGGTTCTGGTGAAGATGAATTTGGGGGCGACCGCGATTCAACTTGCTAGAGTAATCATAGGTTTTGATGATTTCAAAACCTATGCACATCATCTGTGTCCCAGTCCCAACCAGTTAGAAGAGTCGTAATAGCCCATTCTTTTTTTTTTTTTAATGTTTTTTATTTATTTCTGAGAGAGAGAGGGAGAGAGAGAGAGAGGGGGGCAGCATGAGCAGGGCAGGGTCAGAGAGAGAGGGAGATACAGAATCCGAAACAGGCTCCAGGCTCCGAGCTAGCTGTCAGCACAGAGCCCGACACGGGTTTCGAACCCACGAACCGTGAGATTATGACCTGAGCCAAAGTTGGATGCTCAACCGACTGAGCCACCGAGGCGCCCCTTTATAACAACCCATTCCTAAAGAATGGGATGAATTCCATTCATCCTATCAACAAATACATCCTGAGCCACCTACTGTGTGCTAAGCACCTAAATTAGAAGAAACTGTGAACAAGACTGCTGTGACTCATGCCTCACACAGTACAGTTGCTCTGTGAGACAAAGGCTATATGCCTGNCATGTCTTGGCTAATTGCATCTGCAAAGACCCTATTTCCAAATAAAGGCACATTCTGAGGTTCTGGTGAAGATGAATTTTGGGGTGACCGCAATTCAACTTGCTAGAGTAATCATAGGTTTTGATGATTTCAAAACCTATGCACATCATCTGTGTCCCAGTCCCAACCAGTTAGAAGAGTCGTAATAGCCCATTCTTTTTTTTTTTTTAATGTTTTTTATTTATTTCTGAGAGAGAGAGGGAGAGAGAGAGAGAGGGGGGCAGCATGAGCAGGGCAGGGTCAGAGAGAGAGGGAGATACAGAATCCGAAACAGGCTCCAGGCTCCGAGCTAGCTGTCAGCACAGAGCCCGACACGGGTTTCGAACCCACGAACCGTGAGATTATGACCTGAGCCAAAGTTGGATGCTCAACCGACTGAGCCACCGAGGCGCCCCTTTATAACAACCCATTCCTAAAGAATGGGATGAATTCCATTCATCCTATCAACAAATACATCCTGAGCCACCTACTGTGTGCTAAGCACCTAAATTAGAAGAAACTGTGAACAAGACTGCTGTGACTCATGCCTCACACAGTACAGTTGCTCTGTGAGACAAAGGCTATATGCCTGTCACTGGAGAATTCCCAGTGCTGGGGCGCCTGGGTGGCTCAGTAGGTTAAGCGTCCAACTTCGGCTCAGGTCATGATCTCACGGTTGGTGGGTTCGAGCCCCGCTTCGGGCTGTGTGCTGACTGCCAGCTCGGAACCTGGAGCCTGTTTCAGATTCTGTATCTCCCTCTCTCTCTGACCCTCCCCTACTCACGCTGTCTCTCTCTCTCTCAGAAACGAATAAGACATTAAAAAAAAAAAAGAATTCCCAGTGCCAAGGACAGTGTCTGGCACTTAATAAGTAAGTGTTCATCAGGGTTCCTGGGTGGCTCAGTCAGTTTAAGTGCTCTTGATTTTAGCTCAGGTCATGATCTCATGATTTGTGAGACTGAGCCTTACATTGGGGTCTACCCTGACAGCAGGGAGCCTACTTGAGATTCTCTCTCCCTCTTTCTCTGCCCCAACCTGCTCATACTCTCTCTCTCTCAAAATAAATAAATAAACATTTTTAAAGTAGTAAGTGTTCATTAAACAATTGAGTGAATGAATCACTGAGAGATACAGACAAGCAAGTAGATATTAATAATACATAGTGATATGATCCTGTGATATAGGAACATCACAGGGCAGATGGTAACATGAGGACGCCAAAAAGAGCAGCCATCATCTAGACTTTTAGGGGTGAGGGATACTTCTTGGAGGAAATCACTCCTCTAAGTTGAGACTCTGTTAGAGTTAGTTGGGCAAAGAATATGGGTGGGAATGGATGGAATGAATGTAGTAGGCAAAGGAAATGTAGGCTTGGCACCTGGAGGTGAAGCAGATGGTGGAGAATTATCAGCCTGTAAGAAGCTCAGAATGGCTCCTGAGCCATCCCCATGGGAGACTAGGAAAGATAAAGCTTCTGAGCTATCTAGGACAGTGCTGTCTAAGGGAGACTTCTGCAACGATGAAAATATGCTAGATCTGATCTGTCCAAGGGAGTAGCCATGAGCCTCCTGTGGCTAGTGAGCACTTGAAATGAAGTCAGTGTAACCAAGGAACTGCTCATTTAATTACATTTAATTTTATGAAATGTTTAGTAATTTTAAATAGCTACATGTGCTAGTAGTTTTATAATAAACAATGCAGTTTTAGATCCTAATATCCTAGCTTAATCTAAAATCACAATTTTGGGGGCGCCTGGGTGGCTCAGTCGGTTAAGAATGTGACTTCAGCTCAGGTCAGGATCTCACGGTTCCTGGGTTCGAGCCCCGCATCGGGCTCTGTGCTGACAGCTAGCTCAGAGCCTGGAGCCTGCTTCGGATTCTGTGTCTCCCTCCCTCTCTGACCCTGCCTTGCTCATGCTGTCTCTCTCTCTCAGAAATAAATAAAACATTAAAAAATTTTAATAAAAAAATAAATAAAATAAAATCACAATTTTGTCCATTAATTCAACTGCTTCCTATACCAAGTCTTTTGTCAGATCTACTTGCAGGGAGCCCACTGGATCTGAGCTTTGACTCCTCCCCGTGTTACCAGAGGCTTTCACAAATGGTGCAGAGACCGAGAGCTGGCTGACAGAGGCAGAGTGAGGGCTTTGATAAGAAATAAATTAGCACTTAGTAAATGTCTATGGTAATCTAGACACACAATATCATTTCTTTTTTGAAATACACATTGCTATTTTCAATTTAAATATGCACCAACAGTGGAAAAGACCCATTGCCTCTGGGAAGAGTCAACTGAGGGTCAGGGGTCAGGAGGTCAGATGGGAGGAGAGTTTCTTTTCTAAAATGCCCTTCGATACTGTCGCATATAATATGAGCACACACTATCATTAAAGTGAACCAAAACCCTAAACCAAAAACAATAGCTGTTAGTGGTGAACAGTGGCCACCACAGACTGAAGGAAATTAGGTTGCCCATTGGCTATGGGAGCCCGCCAAGCAAGGTCCAAGGTCACTGAGATTTACTTGGATGCATTTACTGCAAATGAGATTTAAAACTCACCATTTCCCAAAGAAAATGCTTCCCCGCTGTTGTCTGGGGATGTGCAAGGAGGCTCTCTAGATTCCATTAAGCAGCAGGCAACTAAAATGTACCCAGTGCCAACTAAGCCATGAGTTGTAACTTGTTTAAGCTGTACCAGGACAAGGGAAACTGAATCACAACTGTGAAAATGTGGTCACAAGGAAGAAGCCATCAGGATAAGGGTTCTCCGGTGGACTGCAGGATGCGTCAGAGCCTCAGAGCAGTGGCTCCAGCAGGCTGGCTCCTGTCCTCAAGCAGGGCAGGGATGGGGGTGTCCCCACACTGAGCCTGCTGTTGCCCCGGGTTCTCCGCCCAGTGAGGATATTCATTAAGGATATTGAATTTCTTTTGTTCTGTCTTTTATTCAGTAAGTAGCTTTTAAATCTTAATTTGAATTTCCAAGTGAGTGTTCCCACTGGGGAGAGAATGTGATGGCTGGTTAAAACAAACGCTGTCGTTATGCTTCGCTCCCATGGAAATGAATGAGTTAACACTTGCCAATGCCCATATTCAGCCTTGAGTAAATTTGGATTTAAGGAGTCAGAGCCAAGTATGGAACCAGCGCAGGCTTGGAATGAGAGAAACCCAGCCTCCGCTCTCAGCTTCTCTACTCATTAATATGTGATCTTGACCTTGTTCCTGCAAATCTTTGCAGAGCTTGGGTGAAAATTGAGAAAATATAGGCAAAGCACTTGAGATCATGCAATGTGATAAACATTCCATAAATGATTCTGTCTCTCTCAATGTATATTGTACATGGTCTCTCTCTCTCTGTCTGTCTCTCTTTTGACCATATATATGACCATATAAAACCATATATATGACACAAGACTTAAATGAGCTGAATGGGCAAATCACCTTGGGTCTGGGGTGAAAATGCGCATGTTTCACACTCCCTTAGAGTGCATCCTCCTCATATTTGGGAAGAGGGTGGTGCAGGACTCAGAAGGAAGAAGGAGCCGTCTCTCCATTAGTTTTCCTTCTTATCTGCTGGACTTCCCTAGCTTCCCTCTCCTCTGGGCCTGGAGACAGGAGAATCGTAGGACGGCCACCTTTCCATCACTTCTCCTTGGACATATCCTAGCTGACTGGTCCTCAGTCTTCTGTGGGTATCAGAATCACTCAGGGAGCTTTTTAAAATTGAGATTCTGAACCTTTTCTCTTTCCATTCTGCTTCTGTCAGCCTGGGGCGGGGCCCCCGGGACGAGATCAGGAGTCACTCTGGGCAATGCCGAGGTAGACGGTTTACAGACCACGTTGGCCTAACTCATGGTTTTTCATGCTATTCTGGTACAAGACAGGAGGGAAGAGAAGGCCATGCTGACCGACAATGAATGAAATCTTACTCACTGGAGAGGGATGAATGGTGTCTGCATGAACGCCAAAAGACATTCCCATGATTTGTCACCCGGGACCCCTCAGGGAGAGAGAAGAGCACTGCAAACCACAAAGAACAAAAGGTGCGAGTAATGGCAGAGGAGAAGGAATCGAGTCAGAGACAGTGAAATGACGGGTTACATTCCCAGCCCGTCCTCTCTTGGAATCCCGTTTGCCGAGATCCTGGCTGATGACACCTGCCGCTTGCTGAGCGTGGCGGCGTCAGAGCCAGTGCTCCTTCTGGGAAAGGATAGACCTCCTTGAAGATGCGCAGTCCGCCTCTGTTCAGCGCCAAGTCTGCATCTGGCTGAAGCGCCTCTGAAGTCAACCAGATAGGAAGTGCCTTTCATGTTGTCCGCTGCCACGTTTGAAAATGCCTTTCCCAGGGGCGCCTGGGTGGCTTAGTCGGTCAAGCGTCCGACTTTCGCTTAGGTCATGATCCCGCGGTTCGTGGGTTCGCGAAGCCCCGCGTCGGGCTCTGTGCTGACTGCCAGCTCAGAGTCTGGAGCCTGTTTCAGAGTCTGTGTCTCCCTCTCTCTCTGACCCTCCCCTGCTCACGCTGTCTCTCTCTCTCCTAGAAATAAATAAAACATAGAAAAAAAAAGAAGAAGAAGAAAAAGAAAATGCCTTTCCCTGAAGGACAGCCTGGCCCTTAGCAGGTACATTTTCTGGCACTTTGTGAAATTTCTGTACCTGGCTGTTTTGTATCAGAAGCAAGATGTAGATGTTACTGGATCCTAGGGGAAAAACTAAATGCAGCATTATTCATTCACACAACCCAGCAAGGAGAGGGCAGCGGAAAGAGTCACATAGATGTGATTTAGGTCTCTTTCCCAAGAAAGGATAAGCGACAAGGAAACTTCCAAATGGACAACAGTCATAGGGCACATATGGCTGGCGTGAAGCTACTGTTGGGAGAAAATAGGATGTTCTGATATGGGGGAGGGGCAGAAGCCAAAAGCATTTGGAGAGAGAAAGGTCTGAAACATAAAGGCTGTTTCTTCTCCCTGCGCCAGTAAAGATTAAGACCGTGGACTTCAGAAACTACCTCCTAGGGCTGAGACCCAGCTCCTTTTGCACGAATTTAGATGGTTACCCAAACTTGGTTCTCAGCTTCTGCCCCTGTAATTTAGGACAGTAGTGTTACCATTTTCATAAAGTTGTTCCGAGCATTAAATCAATCAGCAGAGGTAGAGCCTGGCAGGCAGCACTCCCTCATGATTAGCTGGCCATCATTCGGAAGGGGCAGGACACACAGGAAAAGTTATGACCAGGATGGGAGCTTTTGTTGCAAAGCTTGACTTGGATCAAGCCCAGATATGGTAGGTGAAAGGAGACAACAACTTCTCTCTTTAAATAAAGATGGGAAGGATTAATCAGGAGTCAGCCAGTGAGGGAATAAAAAGTTTTTAAGTTTTCATCATCGTTCCTCGATCTCTTCAGCAAATAAATGGAATATAGAAGGTCCCCCTCCAGAAGAGACTCCCTCTCTGGCCCACAAGCCCCTTCGGTTGCTGCATCACCAACATGACTCAGGCAACTGGATTATTACAATAACCTCTTCACTGATCTCCCAGCTTTGGATTGTACCCCCCACCCTCACCCTGAGTCTATTTTCAAAACAGCAGCCAGAGGGGCACCTGGGTGGCTTAGTCGGTTAAGCGTCCGACTTTCACTTAGGTCATGATCTCGCGGTTCGTGGGTTCGAGCCCCGCGTCGGGCTCTGTGCTGACTGCCAGCTCAGAGCCTGGAGCCTGTTTTAGAGTCTGTGACTCCCTCTCTCTCTGACCCTCCCCTGCTCACGTTGTCTCTCTCTCTCTCCTAGAAATAAATAAAAAACATTAAAAAAAAGAAACACTAAAAAACAAAACAAACAAACAAACAAAAAAAAACAGCAGCCAGAGCAATGCTTTTGATGCTAAAACAGAGTGTCAATTCTGTGCTAGAACACCTTTGACTGGCTCCTTATCTTGCTCGGAGAAAAGCCATCATCTTTTAAGATGGCCCTCAGGTCCTATGCAATGTCTATGCTTCCCTCCTCGCCACGTCACAAGCACCCCCCATTCCCTTTCTGATGCCACCTTCCCTCACCCTAGTGCATGGATTTGCACATGCCCCTGTCCTTCACAAGACGTCCAGGTCTTAGCTCAAACGTCATCCTCTCCCTGAGGCTTTCCTCACTACCGTATTTAGAATTGCAGCCTCCCCACCCCCACACGCACCCTGTCCCTTTCCTGCTTTATTTTCTTCATAGCATGGTCACCATCTGACATCATATATGGTTTGCTTGTTTGCTTGTTTATTGTCTGTCTTCTGCCACGAGAATGTGAGAACACAAGTTTCAGGAGAATAGGAATTGCTGTCTGTGTTGCTCATTACTCTGCCAGCCTGAGAATAGGCCTGCCATGGCTTGCTGCCCCATAAAATATTCATCAAATAAATGAATAAATGCATGATTCTTTACATTTCTTTCCAGGAAGCTCAATCTTTTGAAATAAAGCAGTGATTAATATTGGTTTATGTAACTGTCTTTAAAGTTTACCTATGTATTCTGAGAGAGAGAATGTGTGTGCAGGAGCAGGGGAGGGGCGGTGGGGGGTGGGGGGGAGAGAATCCCAAATAGGCTCCATGCTGTCAGTGCCAAGCCCGATGCAGAACTTGGGCTCACAAACCCTGAGATCATGACCTGAGCCTAAATCAAGAGTCAGATGCTTAACCAACTGAGCCACCCAGGTGCCCCTATAGAACTGTCTTTAAAGAAAGATTTTTACTTTAAAATTAATTAGCCCCATGACTAATTAGCCCCACGACTGGCTGAATCCAGCAGTCTGAGCCACAGGACCACCTTATATTGCATGCATACTCTTCATTGCGGGCAAAGTCCTGTAAGGAAAAAAGCAGTCTTGCATTCTGAGTATATAAACCCTAAGGGAAAATAACATTATAACAGTATTTTTAAGAGCATAGGTTGGGAGTATTAAAAGATACTTTTAAAGATGAATTTGTTTGGGTATTTATTTCACTTGGAAAAAACGGAGCCTTTTACCTTCCTGGAAAGGCTTCCTTTGGCACAGGGGAAGTTTCCATTCTTGTGGGGTTGGAATACCCTTTGGAAAAACAATAGGTGGAGTTCTAAGAGTCTCAGTGGTCTCCTTGGGTCTCGCCTATAAAGACAAGAAGAAAGTCACCCAGAAAAACAGCAGTTTCGCTGTTCTCCCCGGGCCCCTCCCTGGGCCTGCTGAGAGCACTTTCCCAGGATGCCTGTTGCAAGCAGCCTGGCTTCAGGGCCACTTGGTCTTTCTGCCAGTCCCGCTTGGGACCCCAGGATGCCTGATAGCTCAGGGCTGCAGCCAAGAACTGTTACTGGAACACCACGGTCTGATATCTTCTGCAGAGACCATTGACATTTCTTGCTCCAGGATCCCTCCTTCCAGGAAAAGCCTTCTACAAAGAAGATTTAAAATTGTGTACAGTCATAAAAAATATTCTTTCTGACAAGAGGCGAGAAGAGCGTGACCTTTGGCGAGCTGCCTGACCTTGAGCGAGGAAAGTCCTCCATTGTCCAGCCTGAGCCTGTTCCTACTTGCTTTCGTGCAGGAATTAACCTCCACAACTTCTTCCTCTAAGGCCAGAAAATCCAATGTGCCCCGTATAAGTCATGGTGCCTCCCTCCTCCCCAGTTAGAGCTGGCCCTGAGCGGGGCTTCTGCCAGCCCTTGACTATGAGGGCTGACTGATACCAGTTCACCCCTTCAGTGCTCTTGATGAACGACTATTTTTAAACTTTCTGAAACAGGCCGGGAAGTAACTGGTGACTTCAACCTTCAATGAAAGGGAGTAAGACAAACACATAATGGATGCTTACAGAGCATCTGTCTGTGAGAAGCAGAAAGCATTTCACTCCTAGGGGAGGCTTGGAGATGTGGTCACCAGACTCTAAAAGCCCAGGTTTCTTTCTGTCGCTTGCTATAGGACTCTGGGTGGATACAAATGACTTGTTTCATGTCTTTAATATATTACTTAAATCTGTCACAATAGTATGTGTGTGGTTTAAAATATTCCAACAAAATAGAAGGGCTTCATGAGAAGCCTCAGGGCTTTCTTCTGCCTTTCTCTACCCTACGTTTTCTCCTCTCTGAGATTTTGTTTTAATTTTACATAGTCATGGTTCACATCCATGTTCTCTTCCAAAAACACAATGAAATCTGCTATGCTCTATCTGTAGATCTATTGCAAACATTTAAAACAAATAAACATTGTGTTACATGTAAATGTTGAGGCTTTTTGAGATCTTTAGGCTCTAACTCTCTGAGGGCTATGTCTGCATGTGATCGCCAAACAAAACGTTGGTACGGCTCATCCAGTTATCTTCAATCATCCCCTTTGGGGTGGCGGGAGTCATGCAGGCAGTGGCAGGTCCCATCATGTAAAGACTCTTCATTCTGCACGTATCTACATGGCTTGAGACCAGGTTTGCAAGGCACACACAGACATTGTGCAATTATCTGGGAGGTAACTATGAACTACGTCTTGCTCACTGCCTTGGAATAAAAATCAGGGAGAAGGACTTCATGGCTCAACCTTGTTCAGCTTACCAGAAGGCTCCACTCTGGACTTCTGAGCATGACTTTTAGGACAGGGGGGCTCCAAAGATGGAAAAGCAAGCCTCTGTTTAGATCCTCCAAAGCCTTTCATTTAAAAAAAAAATACCTTTCGATTTCTTAAAAATATTTCAGTGTATTTATTTATTTTGAGAAGGAGAGAGAGAATGGTTTGGGGAGGGGCAGAGAGCGAGAGAGAGAAAAAGAATCCCAAGCAGGCTCAGCACTGTCAGCATAGAGCCGATGCGGGGCTCAAACCCATGAACCTCGAGATCACGACTTGAGCTGAAATCAAGAATTGGACAGTTAACACCCTCAAGGTCCATCCATGTTGCTACACATGGCCAGATTTCATTGTTTCTCATTGCCATGTAGTATTCCATGGTATAGATAAACCACATNAACAAACAAAAACAAACAAACAAACAAAAAAAGAATTGGACAGTTAACTGACTCAGCCACCCAGGCCCCCTAAAATAGTATCTTTCAACAAATGCACAAATCCTTCCCATCAAACAGTAGTTACTAAGCATGCACACTGAGGCCATAAGGCAGTGAGTGCCAACACATCGGGAATGCTCCTGGTTTTCAGAGGCTGTGGACTCAGATGGACCCAGGTTTGATTCTATGAGTGGTTGGTTCCTGTCAGTTTAACCTCTGTAAGCCTGTTACCGAATGTATAAAGGGAGCCTGCTTCACATTTCTTGTAGGATAGGGCACCTAACATGCTTGCACACTGTGCTGCTTCGAGGGATTATATAAATAGCTGTTTCCTCCTCTTGCCTACTCTCTTTTCCTCTCCTATTCTGAGTAAATATTCATGTTTTTTATTCTGGTCAGTCCTATTTCAAGCAAGGTTGGGCCAACAGCTGCAGACTGACCTGGGCTCTACGTGCATTTTCTCAACTAAAGTTTCTGGAAAAAATACCAGCTGTCTCTCCATTCTGCTTCTGCCGACAGGAGTTTTTAAGTTTCAAGATATTTTACCTTTCCCAGGTGGGTTAAAAATAAAATCAAACTTTTAAATTTCATGGCATGCAATACTATAAGCATTGACTTAATCTCAGCCAGTGCAAGTTTAGTGAGTTGGACAGAGACTGGGATGATAAAGAGAGTTGGACAGAGATTGGGATGATAAAGATTCCGTTATTTTACGGTGATCTAGTAAGATGGAGATCCCAGAACGTATGCATGTGTTGCACATAGGGTGTATCACATTGCATGGGCCTCATTTTAGTATGAGGGTTAATTTCTCAGCCAAGTTTATAAAAGGTGTCCATTAGAAAAATCTTTCTATGTTCCTTGAAGTTCCAATGGTGCATGCATACACAGAAGTGACACCAGAGACAATTGCAGCCATGTCATCCATTAAAATTAGTGTGTGTGTGTACACATTTCCATTTAAAACCTAGTGACAATAATTGAAATAAAGAAACTTTATTAGTAGGTATCAGTAGAGACAAAAAGTACACTGAAATATGCCATCATCACTAAGTAAGTGTGCATTCAGAATTAGTGAGCAATGAAATTTTTTAAAGTAGGCTTCTCACCTAGCACAGAGCCTCACATGGGGTGTGAACTCACAGTGCTGAAATCAAGAACAGAGCTGAGATCAAGAGTTGGATGCTTAGCTGACTGAGCCACTCAGGGCCCCTACTCTTTTGCTTTTTAAGTCACTTTATATTTTCAAGGCATCTTCAAAGCTTGCTTTTGTTATAATTCAATGAAGATAATGGCAAGTTGCTCAGAGTTTGAATATCCAGGCAATGGCTTCTCCTGGCCTTTCTGGTAGGTTTTCTTTTATGACAATAGCTACAAATCTCATTTTCTTCTCAATAAACTTTTTATTCAGAAAGTTTTAGATTTGCAAAATTGTTGCAAGAACAGAGCATAAAGTTCTGGGTACCCTATGCCTGGTTTCCTCTATTATTAACATCTTACATTAGTATGATATATTTTTCACAAGTGATAAGTCGACATTGACACATAATTATTAGCTAAAGTCCATACTGAATTCAGATTCCCTTATTTTTAGTTTATTTATTTACTTGTTTGAGAGAGAGAGAGAGAGAGAGAGAGAAAGAGAAAGAGAGAGAGAGAGAAGGGGTACTCACCCAAAGCAGGATTCATGTTTTACTCGAAGCAGGGCTCAAGCTCACTCTATGCATGGAACGAGCTCACCTGCTGTGGGACTCAAACTCATGAGCCATGAGATCATGACCTGAGCCAAAGTCAGATGCTTAATGACTGAGCCACCTAGGCGCCGGATTCCCTTTTAAATTTTTATTACTTCAAAAATAATGTTTGTTATCTATTCAAGGATCTCATCAAGATACCACATGATACTAATTGTCATGTCTTCTTAGGCTTCCCTGGCTGTGACAGTTTCTCAGACTTTTCTTGTTTTTCATGATCTTGACAGTTTTGAAGACTATTGGTCTGGTGTGTGTAGAATGCCCCTCTATTGGTATTTGTCTGTCATTTTTCTTGTGATTAAACTGGGGTTATGGATTTTGGGAAGAAGGTCAAGTGTTGTTCTTATCACATATCAAGGGTATCATATCACTTGATGTGAATTATCACTGCTGATGTTAACTCCAGGTATGGAGTTAGTGATGGCTCCAGGTAGTTAGTGTCTATCAGGTTACCCCACTGTAAAATTACTCCTTTTCCCCCTTTCTATCTTCTTTTTATTTTTATCAGAAGAAAAATATTTCTCCCCTCGCTAAACTCATCCACAAGCTTGCCTTCCTACTGTGGATATTTATTATGCTGAAGCTTTCTTACAGAGTTAAGAACATTGTCTAGTGTGTCTTTAATATCTTCTGCCTAAGATTTAGTGGGTGGTGATGGTCATACTTTGCTAGAAACATAGAAAAAAATTTGAACAGAAATATTCAGCAAGGATAGCAGGTATTCCTGTGACCAAGTTTAAAATTATCATATTTTTTCTTCGTATGCCACAAATAAATTCTCCCATTTTTAGAAGAAATGATGAGTTCTCTGTAGTAATCAAAATAATTTAAATAGCCTTCAGTATTCTCCTATATGAAATGCATCTTCTGGCTAATGGCTTCTGAAGGCTTGCTATATTCCCTTTCCAAGGTCTGTCATGTTCAGTCAGGGGTTAAGCAGAAGGGATTTATTACAGAGTATTTGAGGGTTATCAGAAGCATTCCAAGGCTAGAAGAAACAGACCCCGTGCTGCGCTTCTAGCCCCCAAGGCCATTCCAGCTAACCTAGCCATTGGCCCTGCTACATCAGGAAGCCACCTGCAGAACTGGTAAGCTTCTGGAGTGGCTGGCACCAGAACTGCCTGGCCGGGCTACGGTGCACACCAGCATCTGGGGGCCTTGTGTCCTGCCTCTACCCATGTAGCTCCTTTCTTAATTCAAGTCTTGCATGGGTGTATCTAACTAGCAGAACCTAAATGTCCTCTAAACCCTAACTGCTAGGAAGCTTGGGAAGTGTCCTTTCTTGTTCTAGCTGCCAGTAAGGAAGGCGCACTAGAATGAAGCAGCAACACACGGAGACTGAGCAAACCCCCAGCGTCTGCCACACCATACAGCCCTAGTCTCATTGCTCGTCTGCGGGGCAGGGAACAAGAACGAGTTTTCCCAGGGCCAGGGAGGGGAGGGGGCTGCTATGTTCCAGAAGTCAAGCCCAGAAAACTCCTCTTGAGAAATGGGAGGTTGGAGCTGGTACGTGAAGCGCGTTATAGTCAAGGCCTTAGGTCCAGTCACTAAGGCAACTAAGTGGAGGACTGAGTGTCAGGGCACCATGCAGTGGGAATGTAAATCAAGTGAAGAGCAGGTAATAATCTTCTTTTCTGTATTTCCTTCTGCATGGAGAATGACTTCTTGGAGCACAACATTAAGAATGTCTAGGTTCAGGGGCACCTGGGTGGCTCAGTCGGTTAAGTGTCCGACTTCGGCTCAGGTCATGATCTCACAGTTCGTGGGTTCGAGCCTCGCGTAGGGCTCTGTGCTGACAGCTAGCTCAGAGCCTGGAGCCTGTTTCTGATTCTGTGTCTCCTTCTCCCTCTGACCCTCCCTTGCTTACGCTCTCGCACTCTCTCTCTCTCTCGCTCTCAGAAATAAATAAAACGTTAAAAAATTAAAAAAAAAAAAAGAATTTCTAGGTTCAATGGAGAAGAAAGTTGTGATTTGTTAGTAATATCTGCTCTAGGCACAGGTAGGGGTGACTTGAATGTAAAGTATTTACCATCTTTTTCTTCATGGCCCCAAGACATGAGCAACAGGAATTGAGTTTGTTATCCTCAAGCTCCTTGGCCATGTCTGAGAAGGAAGAGAACGGGGGTCGAGTGCACTGGTAGCTGGAGGTGGTCAGAGATGACTCAGAGTGAGAGCGCAGGTGGGGAGAAGAGGGGCAGTGCTTGGAGCATGTCTGTACATTTTAACTTAAAGGAACACTGAAAGTGTAATGCAAATAATATGCAACTATTCATCTGAGAATCAACAATTCAAGGTATTTTGGTTTTGTCAGTGGGGCAGCTAAACTCTTAAGCACACAGCAAAGGGGAATGGTGGTAATTGACTTAAATCATGGAAATCTATCCTGAGTTGATGCATGGTCTCCAATGACGTCACCAAAGGATGAAGCCATGTTGGCTTCATTCTCAAACTTGGTATGCAGCAAGATGGCTCCAGCTCTAGTCCCACGTCTTCCTTCAGTGGAATTTAAGCAAAAGAACAATATGGCTTACAATTTTTTAGAACTTCTTTTAGCGCAAAATGACTAAAACTTAAGTAGCCTAGAAATGGTTCTGCAGAAATTAGCTCTAAATAATTGTTAAAGATGATTTTTAATTGAATACTTCCAAATAGTTTAGGATGCTTAAAAAGTTCTCTGAAACGACCTACTCTTAATTTTATTTTTACTTTATATTTTCTCTCTTTTTTAAAAATGTATTTATTTTGAGAGAGAGAGTGAGAAAGAGGCCAAATGTGAAGGGGGGGAGAGACAGAGACAGGGAGAGACTCTCAAATGTTGACAAAGCAGAGCCTGATGTGGGGCTCAAACCCATGAACCGGAAGAACTGGAAGATCATGACCAGAGTGGAAACCAAGAGTCGGATGCCTAGCCAGCTGAGCCACCCAGGCACCCCATATATTTTCTCTTTTTTGTCTTAGTTCTCTTCACTTGTTCTGACTTGCACTCCTATATTATATGACCACAATTTATGAGAGAAATACACAATATCATTTCCAAAATACTCTTTTTATTTCAAAATATACAATGCCATTTTCAAATACCTGCTTGGGGCAAAAAAAAAATTCAAACTATAGAAGTATATATAAAGGAATACATGAAGAAGCATGTGAAGAAAATGATGTAGCCTCCTTTCTCATACTCATTCCCAAAGGTAACCATAGGTAATAGAAGTGTATATATATATATATATATATTTTTTAAATCTTATCCACAATGAATTAAACTTTATGTTCCTTAATGTAGATTTAGAATTTACATTTTTTTTTCTCAAAGAAAAATTTTCCCAATGTGTTTGTTGTAGTAACCAAGAACAGCCCAGGAAGTGAGAGTAGTTTTTAAAAAATTAGATTTACTGGGGGGCCTGGGTGGCTCAGTCAGTTAAGTGTCTGACTTTGGCTCAGGTCATCGTGGTTCATGGGATGGAGGCCTGCATTGGGCTCTGTGCTGACAGTGTAGAGCCTGCCTGGGATTCTCTCTCTCCCTCTGTCTCTGCCCCTCTCCCCTCTCTCAAAAGAAATAAATAAACTTAAAAAATAGATTTACTTTCATCTATTATGTACCTACCTATCTACATACACACACAAATACAGATAAATATAATACTACCTTTAAAATTAACATCTTTTATTTTAAAAAATGTTTAATCTTTATTTATTTTTGAGAGAGACAGAGACAGAGAGACAAAGTGTGAGTGATGGAGGGCAGAGAGAGAGGGAGACACAGAACTTGAAGCAGGCTCCAGGCTCGGCACTGTCAGCATAGAGCCCGAAGCAGGGCTCAAACTCACAAGCCATGAGATCATGACCTGAGCTGAAGGCGGTTGCTTAACTGACTGAATCAGCCAGGGACCCCTAAAATTAACTAATTTAAACCTTTGTTATGAAGAGAGAAGAAATGATTAAATGATGGCAGGTTATTTCAACTACTGTTACCAGTTCTACCCAGTATTCATCATGCCTAGGATCCCCATCACTCATGTAACCTAAGTAAGCATGTGTCAGAGGCTTTCCATATTTCTTGATGATGTTGTTATTGCTATCTACTCTAATACCTACCTCTTGATAAAGTGTTTATTGCTTAAACAAGTAATGTCTTAAATTAGATAAAAAATTATCTCTTGAATTACATTTTAAAGAAGACTTCAGGGTGTGAATGGTAGTGTAATAAATCATGCTTAATGCTTTATCCAGGACAAGCCCTAAAGCATCTGGGAGGCCATTAGGAATGAATGTCCTGTGTGGTATCACTGATAGCCTAGGGTCTTGTCTGGTTTTTTTGTAAATTCCCAGTATGCTTCCAAAGCTCTGAGAATGAAAAATAGCATACATCTAAATCTTTGAAAGTGCTCCTCTAAATCACAAATTTTGAGTTCCAGGGATGCTTGGAGTGTGTCCTCTCCGCACCCAGAGGGACCCCTGGAGGCTCCTGTCGTTCCCTGCCCTGGCCTCCTTGCATTTATTCACATCCATCCACAGACTCATCCAGTTCATGGTCAGGCCTTTGTTTAGGCTGGAGGAAGTAGGTGCTTCCATAGCAGAACATTTTGAAAGTTTAAGGATCAGTTCATTAGTAACAGAAATTAGTCTACTCAACCTAATATTTTATGAAAACATTTATTTCCACCTACGTGTTTTAAGAGAAGTCTCCTCTACCCTCCAAAACATTTCATTTATGGCTAGTCCACATAGTTGAAGTGAGAGGTCAGTTTTGGCCTCAGTAGCTGTTTGCCTCTGTGCACCCTGGGAAGCCAGAAGGGTGCTCCCGCATCTTTTCCTGGAAGCTGTCTACATTCAGTCGCTGGCCAGTTCTAATGAGAACCAAATGGCCATCATAAGCCTCACTCACAGAACCAGTTCTGTTTGCTATGGATCCACTTTTAATATCGGTGTTAAAGAGAAGGCAGAATAAGAAATGGGCACATAGCGCAAGGGGAAAGATCTGGTTATTTTGCATAAAGCAAAAGAAGTTTGTGGAAATAAACTCAGATTTTCTTCTTAAGATTTCAAAAATATAGTTTAGAATCTCTCTTTGTCTAAGAACAGATATTCCAACAGTTTCTTGTTAAGGTCCCATCTTCCGCTTTTGTCACCTCGGCACAGATGACAGCAGGGACTGGAGAAAGGAGACACATTGCAAACGGAATTGACAGAGTCTGGCAGCTGCCAGGGCAGCAGGTGAGGGGAAGCAAAAGTCAAATGTGAGGCCATGTCCTGGGTGACCAGAGCACCTGCCACAACACTAAACCCCAGCACGGAGGTGCTTTAACCAGATTCCGGCCTGCTCGCAGGAAACCATGCATCGTAGTACTGACAGGGCTGGGAATAGACCCAGGAGTTTCCAGATAAGCCAAGCCCTCATCCCAGACATAAGCGCATCCTTGAGAAGTCCCTCAACATGGCAAGCACGCTGTCTTATCTGGCATCTGTTAAAGACTCACCCTCCAGCCCCCTCCTTCTCCCTTTTACAAACAGATGTCTCCATTTCCTCCTGCCCTATATAGGCTTTCCACACCAGCCACACTACAGACTGCCCAGACTGGTCACCAGGACCACCACATGGCTCAAAGGAATGGACACTTGAATGACTCCTCAGTGCCACTCGGTGGAGGCGTCCCCTCCTTGCTGGCTTCTCCCTCCCTCACTCTCCCTCCTTCCACATTTTTGCCCATTCCTTCTTGTCTGATTGTTTGCAGCCACTGCTCACGGCCCAGTCTCAGGCCATCTGCTCTTCTTGCTGTACTCTCATCCCCCGGTGAATTTATCTGCTTCCTCAGCTTTAAATGTCATCAGCAACTATCAAGGCCCAAATATATGTCCCCAGACCTCTTCTTTGAGCTCCAGGCTCATGCAGCCAGCTGCGTCGTCCAGTCTCTACCTGGATATCTCGTAGACATGTCAAACCTAGCGTGTCCCACATTCTACTCCTTGTCTCTCCCCACCCTGCAATCCCCTCCCCATCTCTCATGACATAGGTGAAGGAGCTGTCTTTCACAATTTCCTCTCCCTCTTAGCCAATTCATTAACAAGTCCTACTGATTTCACTTCCAAAATCCATGTTATGCCAGTCTACCACACCGTTTCCACTGCCTCAGTGGAGTCCAAGAAACTGTTTTTTGCCTGGACTATTGCATTAGCACCCTAACTCAGTGTATCATCCCACCTGGTGTCTCTTCCCAACCGCATCCCCATTCACTCTCATCCACAAAGAAACCAGAGAAATGACTTAGGAAGCAGATCTAAGCATGCCCTACCCCTTAAAACCTGAAGAGATCCCCAGGACATCAGAAATGAAACACCAAATCCTTCACTAGTACCTCAAGGACTGAATGTGCTCTCCTCGTGTGGAGCCTCTCCCTTAGCCACTTTCCTTGGGTTAACCATGCTCAAGCCACACCAGCCTCCTCCCGGTTCCTCAACACACCTGAAGGTCTTTGCATATGCTTGTTCCCTATGCCTGGGGCTCTCTTCTCCAGATGAGAACAGCCTGGTCCGCTGTTGCTAATCCCTCAAATTTCAACTTAAATGTCAGAGAACTATCCTTAACTCCTCTGCTACTCCCCACATCTGATCCCCATATAATCTCTCAGCATACCTTTTGCTTTTTCTTGATAGCTCTTATCACATTTTTCAATTCTAATTGATTTATGTAAATTTTTGTTTAATTATCTGTTCCTCTGATTACTCTGTGTGCTTTGTTCATGGTCTTGTTCACTTCTATTTCCCGGCACATTATAGGGACTCAAAATGTGTTGAATGAATAAGAGAATAAATGCTTACTAATGTGATTATTTCTGCTCCACCCCAAGGCTCTACAAATAACTCATTTGTCTAAATAGATGGCATGGGGCTCTAAAGTCGGTTTTGTTAGAAAAACTAACTGTAATTGACCAATATGTGGTGGTCTACTACTTCAGAGACTCATTCCCCCTGAATTACAGATTCACACTTATTGCTAGATGATTGATATCTTGTCCCAATCACCCTTCTTAATCCAGATACCTACAGAATGAAAGTAGACTCACAGTATCACTATGATTATGTTACATCAAGATTACCTACTTGGAACGCCTTTCTTGTTATTTCTAGTTTTACCTTTATAGTTAAAATATTTCTTACAGTTTTCAGTTTAAAAAAAAGTTTCACAAAAAGCATTTAAAAAAATTAAACCTCCCAACAACAATAAAAACCTTTCTTGGATCATTATAACTAACCTGTGTACCTCTGTACACAGATCTTTTAAGGACATGCTCATCTTTTACACCCTGGCTGTGGTACTGAGTGCTTCTGTGTACAGAAATGTCCAAATCACGTGGGTTGTTGTACAGCCTGAATTTAAAAAGCCTTTCATCACTTATCTAAACTAATACATTCATTTTAAAATTGAACTAAAACTAAAGGAAGAGATGGTCACAGCTAAATGGGGAGCTCAGTGGTGGAGGGGAAAGACCAATGCCATTACCAGGGAGGACGCTCACATTCATATAAGCAAGGGGTCCATTAAAGTGAAGGTTATTCTTCTCTACAAAGTATGGCTCTCTGAGAGGCTTTTCTTCCTCCATTTTTGAGGGGGTTGAACAAAATAAGGACTTCAGGACCACAAATGAGAAAACTCATCATTTTATCGGCCTCTGCGACAACTGTTTTCTCCCCAGTGAGTTACCAGTGTCCTGGGCTTTGCCCTGAGCTGGGTCCCAGGAGCTTGTGCTAGTCTGACCCTTCAGGGCAGGAAATGAAGAACAAAAGGCAGTGTCTAAGGACAAGAATATGGCAGCTAATAAAGACTTCAAAAGTTGATCAAAAATTGATAAGTTAATGTCTGCATGTTCCAGAGGGTGGCTCAGAGCAGAGCTACCCTCTGAGGTGTTGGGTCAGAAGTAGAGCCCGTTTCCCATAGGACATCCATGGCTGGTAGTCACCTCTCCCCTTAAGGAATTTTCACTGTTCGTCATCTCTGTTCTCCGCCTGTCTCCATTTCCTCAACTGTACAATGAGGATAGTAGATCTCCTTTGTTCTTTGGGTGGATGTTCCCACAATGGATGCATCATTATGCTTGGTTTCCATGCATTTTGAAGTGTGTATGAAAGTTCTGGTCTGCGTCCCTGGTACTAGAATTGCAGCAGAGGCCAAAAGAAGGATGACCTCAGGGATGGAGTTGCCTGTGAACATCAATGGACTTTAGAATTCACCTTGCTGCTGCAGGCTGCTCAGAATTTAGATGATCACCCCACGGGCAGTGGGGTTTGGGCCAAAGAGGGAAAATGGTCAAATCTGCCCTCTGCTGCCTTATCTATATGGAACTGAAAAGTAGCTACTGTTAGTCAAGGTCAAAGCACCTTTGTGCCATGCCCATGTTAACAATCCACATTAGTGGCACTGGTCCATTGTACAGCCTATTGATCAAGAATTTTGAGAAGCAGGGCTACCACAGCTTCATGCCTACAATGCATGCATTTAAAAGGGGGAGGCTGCAAACCTATTGGACTTGGAAACTGCTCAGAGAATGTATTCAGGTGAAATTACAGTCCTCTCAGACACCGCCGTCTAGCTGTCTACTTCCCACACAGTAATGGCTGATCAAGTATTTAGAAGATGCAGCTTCATCTCCATCTGGTCTGTTCTGAGGAGCTACTGGAATAGCAAATGGCTTTTTTGGCTGCTTAGACTGTTTCAAATGAATCCCAGCAGAAAACTGAAAAGGCAGTGCCCTCTCTCCCTTCTCTAGGTCTCTGTGCCCCAATCAAGCCTTCCAGCCTTAATCAGAAGAAAGTGGCCCAGCTATTCAACACTGCTGAAAGGTGGCTTTCCACCTTCAGGTTTCAGTGGATCCGAAGCCCACTTATCTCCAATCCCTTACCCACACCCCCATCAAGTGTGGGGAATTCCATCAAAGATCCTTCTCTGAGGTTTCTTAGTGACTCTGAAGTAGGTGCCTTGAAAACATCAATGTGTGGTGTTAAACGGGCAGCTCTTGTTAGTTCAGATTCAGAGATGACATTCTATAGCTGTCACCTGGAAAAGTGGGGAAGGAACAGGAAACACTTACTGATGGCAAGTGAGGAAACATTATGTTTCCTACATGAAGGGCTGAAATAAGGAGACAAATTAATTGTTGGGGGTGGGGTGGGGAGACACCCAGAAAGACTTCATGGTGGTTGTGGGGCTTCCTAAGGATAATTTTCTTGCTTAATTGCCTTGGGTCTCTAAAATCTAAATCAAGGACTGGGAAATTCCTAGAAAGGCCACTGTTACTGTGATGTAACTCACTGTTTACAAGATCCTATTGGTTGTAGTTCGGTTTGAGTAGAGTCCAGCTGCTCATCTGTTTGCTGCTAAAAGCATCATCTCCATCTTGATATTCTTCAGCTTGAAGGAAATAAATTCTGTGTACTGAAGGCAGATAAACAGAGTTGGCTTATGTACAACTGCCTTGGCTCAAGTTCTAGGACATTATGACTCTGCCTAATAAAACTCAAGGGCTGTTTTCAGCTACTATAATAAAATACTGGTTTTCTGTTTAATCTCCTGTAAAGACATTTAGACATCCAACGTCTTTATCCCCTTTACAATTCATCTATGAAGTTTAATTGTATGGTGCCTGCCATATTTTCAGAAACTCTCATTGTGTCTAGCTGTTGGATTCCCCCAAGGGTAGAAATAAGTAGGATCAATATTATTTGGCTTTTGCACACCAACAGTGTCCGCTCAGTGAGGTCAACAGCAAGAAAAAAGAAGTGATGGCTCTTCTGGCCAATGGCAGTTTCTTGAGTGACAATAATGACCTTGCTCTGCTGATCTGAAACCACACACAGGAAAACAAATAGAGAAGAATCTTGGCTTTGACACATGGTACCCAAAGGACAATGATTAATTTTAAAAATTCCTATATTCTTTCTTCAAAAATTGTTTTTAAAAAAGTTTTGCAGGGGCGCCTGGGTGGCTTAGTCGGTTGAGTCCGACTTTTCGCTTGGGTCATGATCTCGCGGTTCGTGGGCCCGAGCCCCGCGTCGGGCTCTGTGCTGACTGCCAGCTCAGAGCCTGGAGCCTGTTTCAGTCTGTGACTCCCTCTCTCTCTGACCCTCCCCTGCTCGCGCTGTCTCTCTCTCTCTCTCCTAGAAATAAATAAAACATAAAAAAAAATTAAAAAAAAAAGTTTTGCAATGAAAGTGCTCTCTGCAATGAGGCTTTTCCTGCAGAGAATGGTGCCTCTGAGCCTGCCCAGCTCAGTCCCTTTCTCCAGTTGGCTCCCACCTGGACTTATGAGGGCTGGTCAGGCCCTCTCTGGGTAGCTCCTAGCAGGCTACTTCTCACTCTTCTCAGCACATGCTATGTACAGTACAATCAGCATGTGTGCTGTGTTCAGACATGAAAGCATAGAGGCATTCATATACCAGCATAGTGTATACTCAGTGGGGAGTGAGTTCATGAACTTGAGATTTCATTTGTTCATAGGACAATTATTACTGAGTGCTTATTGACTGATTGTCCATTTGCTGAGTGCAAGGCAATTTCTAGGCACTGAGAATAAGACTGTGAACCAAGGAGAGAATGTTCTTGCCTTTGTAAAGCTTATATTTTAGTAAGAAGATCTTCTGTTTCTGAGCTTGATTAATCTCGATACCACATATAAGTGGAATCACATGGTATTTGTCTTCTTGTGACTGCCTTATTTCAATTGACACAATGTCCTCAAGGTTCATCCATGTTGTAGCAGGGGGCAGGATTTTCTTCCTTTTTAAGGCTGAATAATATTTCATTGTATGTACATGCCATATTTTACTTATCCATTCATCTATAGGTGGACATTTGGGTTGCTTCCACCTTATTGTGAATAATACTGCTATTAACAGGACTATAAAATATCTTTTCAAGTCCCTGCTTTCAATTCTTTTAGATATTCAGAAGTGGAATTGTTGGATCTTATAGTAATTTTTAAAAAATCTTTTAGAAAGAGAGAGCACAGAAGCAGGCAAGAGGGGCCATGAGGGGAGAGAGAGAGAGAGAGAGAATGAATATTAAGCAGGCTCCACGCTCAGCACAGAGCCCTATGCAGGGTTCAATCCTACAACTCTGGAATCATGACCTGAGCCAAAATCAAGAATCAGATGCTTAACAGACAGAGTCACCCAGGAACCCCTATAGTAATTCTATTTTTTTTTCTGGAGCCATCATACTGTTTTGTATAGTAGCCATGTCATTTCACATTCTTACTGACAGTGCACAAGGGTTTCAATCTCCATATCCTCTCCAGTATTCATTATTTTCTGATATTTTGCATGGTAGACATCCTCATAGGTGTGAGGTGAAATCTCATTGTGGTTTTGATTTACATTTCTCTAATCTTTACTGATGCTGAGCATCTTTTCATGTGCTTATTGGTCGTTTGTCTATCATCTTTGGAGAAGTGTCTATTTAAATCCTTTGTATTTTTGATTTGGGTTATTTTGGGATTTTTTTGTTGTTGAGTTGTAGAATTCTTTATATGCTCTGGCTATTTATCTTATATCAGATATATGATTTGCAAATACTTTCTCCCATTCCATAGGCTGACTTTTCACTTTGGTGACTGTGTGCCTTGAAGCAAAGAAGTTTTAAATTTTGATGTAATACAATTTCTCTATTTTTACTTTTGTTGCCTGTGGTCCTGGAGTTATATCCAAGAAATCATTGCCACATTCATTGTCATGAAGTGTTTCCCCTTAAGTGTTTTTAAAAAGAGTTTTATAGTTTTAGATCTTAAATTCATTTTGAGTTAATTTTTATATATGGTGTAAGGTAAGTGTCCAACCTCATTCTTTTACATGTGGATATCCACTTTTACCAGTAGCACTTATTGAAAAGATTGTTCTTTTCCCATGAAACAGTCTTGGCACCCTTATCAAAAGTCGTTGACATATTTGCAGTGGTGTATTTCTGGGCTATTTTATTCTATTGGTCTATATGTCTATCTTTATGCCAGTACTACATTGCTTTAATTATTGTAGCTTTGTAATAAGTTTTGAAATCAGGAAGTGTGAGACCTCCAAGTTTGTTCTTTTTCAAGATTGTTTTGGTTATTCAAGATCCCTTGAGTTTAAATTTTAGGATGGATATTGCTATTTCTGCAAGAAAAATAAGGCATTGGGACTTTTCTATCAAATCTGTGGATCACTTCAGGTAGTATTGGCATTTTAACAATATTAAGTTTTCCAATCCATGGAACAAAAGATGTCTTTTCATCCACTTGTGTCTTTTTAAATTTCCCTTGGCAAAATTTTGTAGTTTTCAGTGTATAAGTCTTTTACCTCTTTGGGTGAATTTATTTCTAAGTACTTTATTCTTTTTGATGCCATTGGAAAAGGAATTGTTTTCTTAATTTCCTTTTGGGGTTATTCATTGTTAGTGTACAGAAACACAACTGATCTTGTGTTTTGATTTTGTATTCTGCAACTTTCCTCAATTCATTTACTAGTTCTAACAGGGTGTGTATGTGTGTATGGAATCTTTAGGGTTTTCTATGCATAAGAGCATGTCATCTGTGGACAGATGATCATTTTTGCTTCTTTCTTTCCAGTTTGGATGCTTTTATTTCTTTTTCTTGCTTAATTGCTCTGGTTATGACTTTCAGCATTGTGTTAAATATCACTGGTAAAAATGGTCATCTATGTTCGTGATCTTACAGGAAATGCTTTTGGTCTTCCACGATGAAGTATGTTTGCTATGGGTTTTTTGTAAATTGCCTTCATCTTGTGGAGGTAGGGTTTTTTGGAGGGGAGGGTTATCATGAAAGGGTGTTGAATTTTATCAAAGCCTTGTTTTGTCTCAATATAGATAATCACATGTGGTTTTCCCTTCATTCTGTTAATGTGGTGTATTACATTAATTGATTTTCATATGTTGAGTCATTCTTCTATTCCAGGGATAAATTCTACTTGGTCATTATCTATAATCCTTAATGTGCTATCGAATTCTGTTTGCTAGCATTTTATTGAGGATTTTTGCATCTATATTCATCACGAATATTGATCTATAGTTTTCTTTTTTGTAGTGTGCTTGACTTTCATATCAGGACAATGCTGGCCTCTTAGAATAAATTCGGAAATGTTCCTTCCCTTTTAATTTTTTTGGAATGAATTCACGTTTATATAAATTAACTTGAAATAATGTCTGCGTTTAGCAATCAGTCTGCACCATTCCTGAAAACTTAAGAATGGGCTCCCCTGAGCAGAAATGAAGTAGATCCAGTGAATCTTTGAACATGATCATGCCTGAGGTGATGTTAAGCACTTTTTGTGTGTGTTAAACAAGATCCTATATAGAAACAGGAAAGGGGACTGGTTTTAAATGAGAGACAGAGAGAATAATTTCTTATTTGCTGAATAAAAAATGTTTTTCCTACTGAGTTCATATGCCTAACAAAAGACATATATAGGAATGTTTATTGCAACTATATTTATATTTATAATGGTTAAAAAGTGAAAACAACTCAAATCTCCATCTGGAGTAAATTAGATAAGTAAACTAAGCACACTTAGACATTGGAATACTAACCCAGCAGTGAAAATGAGTGACCATTGGCAGAATGCAACAATGCAGCTGTATCTCATGTGCATAATCTTGAGTGAAAGGATTAATATATACAAAAAATGCACACTTTTTGATTCCATTGTATGAGGTTCAAAAATAGACAAAGCTAATCCATGATGTTAGAATCAGAATAGTGGTTATCTCAAGTGAGTTGTTGATTGGGAGAGTGCATGAGGGAGTTTCTGGTTTACCAGAAATGTTCAGTGTCTAGATCTGGACGGTGCTTATGTGAGTGTGTACCTTAGGAAAAATTCATTGTGCTGTACATTTAAGATTTGTGTGTTTCACAGAAAGCATGTTATACTTCAATAAAAAACTAACATATCTTTCTTCTTTATTTTTTAATAATACTTTCCAATTCCGAAAATTACAGCCCTATTCTGAGAAGCTAAAAACCAGAGGAGCTCAAAGAGAGATGAAAATCATCCCCCTAATTCTTTATCTTCTTTCCAGTGTTTATAATTTATTGTCTTCCTTCTACTCACTCTTGATGCTCATGAAAACTGGTACAAATATGGTTCTGTCTAATTCAATCTTCAGAAAAAGAGCCCGGATCCAGCTTGTTCTCTACTAGTGTGGCCATAGTCTAAGCATGGACATCTTTTGTTGGAATTATTTCAGCCACTTCCTGTGATAAACTAAATTCCAAAATTCATTTGTTGAAGCCCGAACCAACAATGTGACTGTCTTTGGAAAAGGTTAAATTAAGGTTAAATGAGGTCATAAGTGTGAGACTCTAATACAGTCAGACTGCTGTCCTTACAAGAGACACCAGGGATGTGAGTACAGAAGAAAGGCCAGGTGAGGACACGGTGAGAAGGTGGACATCTGCAAACCAGTGAGAGGCTTGAGAAGAACTCAAACCTGCCAACACCTTGACTTTGGACTTCTCACCTATGGAACTGTAAGAAAATTAATTTCTGTTGTTTGACCCCTCCGGATTTTGGTGTCTTGTGATGGCAGCACTAGCTACCCTCCAGACTGGTCTCTCTGCTTCTGCCCTGGCCTGCAGTAGCCTCTTTGCAACAGAGAAATAGGGTGAGCCTGTGAGGATGTGACTATGGCATTCCTCTCCTCTGCTTAAAACCCTATTGGTTTGTCAAGCACCTCAGGCAATAGCCCATTACCTCACCCTGGCTACCATCTATATGTGGTCCCTCTTCTCCTCAGTCTCACCTTTTCTCGCATAACTCTGACCACATGGCCTCTTTGCTCTTCCCTAAATATGCCAAGCATGTTCCTGTCTTAGGACCCTTGTGACGGTCCTTTTGTCTTGAAAGCTCTTCCTGCAGATACAAGCGTGACTCTCCTTGTCCTGCAGGACAGTCCTCAATGTCACCCTTTTAGTCAGGCCTTCTGACCAACTAACAGAAAATAGCAAACTCTATCTCAGTCCAACATTCTTTATCCCTTATCCAAACTTATTTCTCTTCACAATTTTTACTGCCTTCAGACATTCTACGCACTGCTATCTTTATTGTTTATTGCCTGCATTTGCTTATTTTGTTTTAATTTTTATTTATTTCTAGGAGAGAGAGAGAGAGAGACAGCGTGAGCAGGGGAGGGTCAGAGGGAGAGGGAGACACAGACTCTGAAATAGGCTCCAGGCTCTGAGCTAGCTGTCAGCACAGAGCCCGACGCGGGGCTCGAATCCACGAACCGCGAGATCATGACCTGAGCGAAAGTCGGACTCTTAACCGCCTAAGCCACCCAGGCGCCCCTGCATTTGCTTATTGAATAAACAAAAGAATGATTTTTTGTGTTGTTCTTTCTACCTTTAATTACCCTGCTATGGTCTGATTTTATTCCAAAGGACTTGTGATGCAAGTCTAAGGAGCCTGTTTATGTAGCATTAGGAGCAACATTCGGAGATCAGGCTCCTTGAGGTTCAGTGGGTTTTTATAAAACCTTGGGGTCTCAGGACCTGAAAAGGAGCAAAAGATCCTGAAAACAGCCCCTAGTTACTATCGTCCTTATGTATAAGTCAGACAAGCAAAGCCAACTGACTACTGTGCTCCCCTCTTCAAGAAGGGAATAAATGCATGCAAATTGCATAGCATTAACGCAAAGTTGGGGCTGTAAATGGGGGTGCCAGCTGCCATTGGCCATAATTAAAATGGAGTGTTATGGCGTTATAATTCTGTTAAATGCAAAACCTTCTTGCAGCACGTGGGAACAAATGAAAAATGAATCTCATTAGGTACAAGTACTTAGACTGTTCTGTCAAACCCTCTTGCATGTCACTTACCGTGCGCCTGGGAGATGCAGTGGAATTGCACCTCCTTTGATGTGCGGCGTGAGAGGCAGCTGCGCAGAGCCAAACAAAGCCCCTGCTCCATCATATTTTCAGTGTGATGGAAAAGGAGGGAGGAAGCACAGAAGACACAGCTGTATTTCTGAGCAGTCGGCATTTAGTAACATTTAAGGGGACTTCCTTGCCTCTTAAGTTCATTAGTTTTCTTGATAAGACTGATTATGCAATGATTAGTGGGTGAATCAGACTTCTCAGGAAAATGGAATGAGAAGTGGAAGAAGGGGGAAGGGCTCTTTCCTGGAGCAGCTGTGAAGTCCTATCAGGAGGCGATAAACCCCAGAGAACAACTGATTATACAAGAGGGGAGCAGCTGAAAGGGAGCCTCCGGGGGTCACCATCCCAGATAGCCTCCAAGCTGGCAGGCCCAGGAAGGCAGGGCTCCCCAAGCAGCGCTGCCAGGTGCCGGCTTGCAGCTGCAGCCCCAACAGAGACCCCCACAGGGTCATTTTCCAGGGCCGGAAGCTGGAAAAGTATGGATGTCCGCCTTGATTCAGCTGTTTGGGTAATTCCGAGCATTTGGCATCACATCTGGTGTCAGTGATTTGGTTACTGTTTTACATATTTCATCTCATGACGGGTATTAAGGGATGAAACCAGTCACCCACAGAGGCAGGGAGTGTGGGGAAAGAACCCACTTCTGAGCAAGTCCTCCGGTCACAAGGTTAATATGCTTCTGTGGCTCCTGTAAAAACTCTGCTAATTGAAGCATGGCTCAAGTCCAGGACTGCGGGAAGCGTCCTTCCTCTAACAATCATTGTATCATATGAACATTTCATTCCACTCCTCTCTGGTGCTGATCTCCACCTATGCTACCCTGGACCGGGTCGGCTTTTTCTCGGCAGTGGCTCTCTGTCAGGGCATTACGTTTTTAATGTCACTCTCCCATAATTTGGTATTGGTTTTGGAAAAACAAAGTCTTTAATGCGTAAGTCACATCGAAGTCACCGACATGGGACCGTTTCATCAGAGTGTACATTCAGATGAAAGAGTCAATACACATGGGCTACTATTATCACTGGGAGTGGATTACGCATGGGGAAAGGGGACCGGCAGCCTCTTTAAGCAGGATACTAGTGCCAAGAACATGGGATTTGCACCTGGGTTTCTGCCCAGATTCTGCCTCTTCCCCACTGTGTGATTGTGTACAAGTCCTGCAGCTCCGTGTCCTCACCTGTAATGGCAACAACAACGTACCTAAGATGGTTGTTGTGAGGTCCGATGCTTTGTAAACGTGCTCTGAAAGCTGTCCAGTGGTGCAAAAGGCAGGTGGCCTTCCGAGCCTGGAGGACTTAGAAGCTCTCTGCCGCAAAGGTATGAGTCCCCAGTCTCTCTCAAACACCACTCCTCCCCAAAATGACCCTTCCTTCCGTCCTCCATATCTTCCCTCATGCGATCCTTGCTCCTCTCTCCCAGTCACCTTCCAGATCCTACTCTCCCTGTTCCAGCTGCAATCCATTCCTCTGGAAGAGCGTTCTCTGATATCCTCTGAGTTTATCATCTGGCCATGCAATGTGACACTCTAACTGCCGCTGTGCATCAATCTAATGTCTCACCAAGTAGATTCTTGGGCCCCCAAGGGCAGAAACTATGCTTGATACACTTGTCTTGCTGCAGTAGCCAGTTGGGAGACTCAGCCAATACCCAAACGCCTACTTTTCCAATCACAGGATTGATATAGTGTTATGGACATGATATAAAAATATGCCAGAGTTTCCAGCTATTCTTGCCCAAGTTGGAAGTAAAGTGGTTTCCTTTAAGAAGGTGGTGGGACCTTCTTATTAATTCCCTGGAGAAAAGTGGAAGGGAGCCCCAGGCTGGCCAGTGCAGGGAGCCTGACATGAGAGGGCTCCTGCCTGTTGCTTTGTCAGCTGGTGGGCGCCATTTGCATCTGAGCATCGCAGAGCCCATGGGAGCTGGGCAGTGAGGACAGCAAAAGCCAGAGAGCGCTTTTGTTTCCAGAAACAAAGGACTTATTATGACTTTTCTTCTAATTCTAAAATATCTATTAAGCTTTCACAATGAGTCAAATACTATTTATAGGATATCTAATAAGATGGTTCTTGCTCTCCGAGTTAGTTTTGAAAGCACAGTAATCATAGTTTTTCAGATCGTGAGGAAATTTGTTTTCCTGAGTTCCAAATGGCTGAACCCCACCCTGATGCAGTGTTTAGCTGGGTGGGCCTACGGCAGCTTCTTTACAAAGCAGGGGAAGTGAACAGTATTGGTCTTCTCCACACCCAATCCCACCCTGACCCCCATGGGGGTCTAGCTGTCAGGTGTCCTCCCCTAGGAGTTAGTAGACCCCTGGAAACCCTTCATGGGTCATAGTCTAAATGATGCAGCTTTTCACTACTAGGGTAAACCAGACAAAATGTAGTGATTAGGAGCCCAGACTTGATAGCTAGTCCTTAGGTCAAGACCCCTCTGCCCTCCTCACTGCCACTCCCTGGTTGTCCCACTTGGGCTCATTGTTTTCCCTCAGTTATCACATGGAGATAAGACGATTAAAATTTGCAACCTAGAGAATGCGTTTAACTGATAAGCACTTACTACTGGTGAATCTTGATGAGACTGATGTTGGTGATGGAGCAGATCCTGGGAAATATGCCTTCCTGTGTCTGTTTGGGGGACACACAAATGCTCAGTGAGTACACACTATGTGCCTGGCACTATTCTAAGTAAATGACACTGATGTGCGTTAACTCTCACACCAACCTCTGAAGAAAATGCTACTAATGTTATTCCCATTTTTCAGATAAGTAAATGAAGGCACAGACAGGCAATGTAACTTGCCCAAAGTACACAGCCGGACAGGGGCAGATCTGGGACTCAAATCCAGGCACTCTGCCTCCAGAGTCCCCACAGGTAACCTCCCCGTGTTTTGCTTCTCTCTGGCACCTATGATCTACTAGGATAAGAACCGGATTTCAAAAGACAGTATTATTGCAAAATGGGCAAAAAAGCCCAAACAGACACGTCACCAAAGAAGATATACAGATGGCAAGTAAGCATATGAAAAGATGTTAAACAGTTTATGTCGTTAGTGAAGGGCAAATTAAAACAACAATAAGATATCACTAACATATCTATTAGAATGGCTAAATTCAAAACACTGACAATACCAAATGTTGAGGAGGAGGTAGAATAAAGGGAACTCTCATTCATTGTTGCTGGGGATACAGAATGGATCAGCCACTTTGGAAGACAGCTTAGCAGTTTCTACAAAACTAAGCATGCTCTTACCATACAATCCAACAATTATACTTCTTGATATTCATCCAAATACATTGAAAACCTGGGTTCACATAAAAACCTGTACATGGATGTTTATAGCAGCTTTATTTATAATTTCTAACACTTGGAAGCAATCAACTTGTCCTTCGGTAGGTAAATGGATAAAGAAATTGTAATCCAAACAATGGAATGATACTCAGAGCTACAAAGAAGTGGGTTATCAAGCCATGAAAAGATACGGAGGAAAGTTAAGTGCATGTTATTAAATGAAAGAAGTTGATCTAAAAGCTGCACACTGTATGATTCCAATCATGTGGCATTCTAGAAAAGAAAAGACAAAACTATGAAAACACTGGAAAGATCAGTGGTTGCCAGGGGTTAGGAGAAGAGAGGGTTGTTAGGGCAATGAAACTACCCGTATGACACTGCAGTGGTAGATTTCTATCACCATACATTGGTCAAAGCACATAGATATAGAATGTCAAGGGTGAACACAAATATAAGTTATGGACGTTGGGTGACAATGAGATGCCAATGTACATGCATCAGCTGTAACAATGTAGCACTCTGGTGGGGATGTTGTTAGTAGGGAGGCTGTATGTATGGGAAACGAAGGTAATTGGGAAATTTCTGTACTTTCAGATCATCTGGCTGTGAACATAAAACAGCTCTAAAAATTAAATCTATTGGGGTGTCTGGGTGGTGCAGTTAAGTGTCTGACTCTTGATCTCAGCTCAGGCCATGATCTCACAGCTCAGGAGTTTGAGCCCCACATCAGCCTCTGATGGTCTGGAGTCTGCTTAGGATTCTGTCTGCCCCTCCCCAGTTTGTGCTCTCTCTCTCTCAAAATAAATAAATAAACTTTAAAAAAATCTTAAAAATAAAAAATCAAATCTATTAAAATAAAAAAGGCTGTCTTCAGGGCATAAGAAGGCTTTGGAATAATCTTCCCTAGGATTATTACATCTAGCACTCAGAAAGAAAAAAAAAAATCCCTAACATTACCTCAGTTCACCAAACATGTCCATAAGGGTGGATTCCATGTTCACACATGATACTGAAACATAGAGCCTAAAGATGAGGAAGCTTCTAGATATTAAAGAGGCCAGAATGACTTCCTGGTTATCCAGGCCCAGGTTTTTCAGGACAAGGCACTTGGTGTATTAGGTCTTTGACATATTTGTGAGCAAATGGTGTGTGGGCGCATATCAGGCAACCACATGTGAATGAGTCAGAAGCACTATTAAAAAATCCAAGCTGTTAGTGAAATCAAGAAATTAAACACATGCAGAAACATCCACACTGTGCCACTCAGAAGCAATCTTTAGGCACATCTAACGTGGGATGAATAAATTCAGATACTGAGTCCTGAAACATTTATCCTGTCCTTATTTTCCTTCTTGTGTTACAATATCGAAACTCAGAACACATAATTCTGCTCAACAAATTGATTTTGACTAACAATTTCAGGGCCTGACTAGAACTGGCACAAGCTTAAAAGAATTCCAATTTGAGTAAAAATGGAAAATGAATTTAATAAAAATGCCACTTGTTATGGAGATAGGGTGGTTTCCAGGTAGTACCTCTCTTTGCTGTCAAATGCTGCTCTGTTTCATTTGGGTGACAGAAGGAAAGAATTGGCTAAAGGTTTAGAAGCTAGAGTTTTCAAGTCCTGTCTTTAAGAATCTGAGAGTTTATTACATCATATGCAGGAATCCTGGTATTCAATTAAATTCAATAAGTTGCTTTATTATCTTCTGGATTACTATTTTCTTTAAAGGATGCTCCTTCCAGAGCCTTCTCTCCTTGTGATGTGGTCAAACATTGATATAGAAACAAACCTACCATCCAGTACCCAACTTTTCTTTTTGCATAGAGCTTATAAAAAGAGAACCCCTCTCCCCTAAATTCTGAGGGTTAATTTTTGGTTTTACTATTGCTTTAGATGTAAATCACTTGGGGATCAATTTTTGATTCCATTATTTTCCATATTTTGCTAAGTAGTTTTCCATGCTGATATGTTTATTGTTCCCTAAGAACCAGTTATATCCTGTTTCCATGAATAACTAGTTTTTGGAATAGAAAAGGATGTGTAGAAATGACTCATTTTTTTACTCTTCTTCAAAGTGCTTGCCTGTGAGATCTGCCTTCCTCTGTATACAGAGTCATTTGCATCTTAAAGGGTTCGTGACAGGCAGGGCAAGAATACTCTATTAGAACATAGAGGAGATTTTTCCTACATATTCTGTGACAGGAAAAGTAAAACAAGTTTTCAGTTTGGCATAACGAGGCAAGTAGACATCATTAAGATGACTTTCCTGAAAATTTTAGTGCTATTTCTCCAGAAGTTACATTACTTTCTCTACGACTCTGTTTAAGAGATGCTCATGGAAACTTGATCATCTACTTAAAGTGATAAGTAATGTTTTCCATGTGCATTTCTTTATTATGCAGGAGTAGATTGGACATATGGAGGCTAATGTGAAACTACATTGGGATAAACTATGAATTGATCATTAAAAATTTTTTTAACATTTATTTATTTTTGAGAAACAGAGAGAGACAAAGCACAAGTGGGGGAGGGACGGAGAGAGAGGGAGACACAGAATCTGAAGCAGGCTCCAGGCTCTGAGCTGTCAGCACAGAGCCCGACGCGGGGCATGAACCCATGAACTGTGAGATCATGACCTGAGCCGAAGTCAGATGCTTAACCGACTGAGCCACCCAGGCGCCCCTGAAATGATAATTTTTAATCAACAAAGGCAATAAATTGTCCCTTTCACTCTTCCAAATGATCCCACAAGCCAAACCCTCTCATCTGAGGCCAGGTGGTCAGCCATCAGAATGAGGTTGCACTAATAAGAAGCTAAAACTCCATGTTTCTGGCTATCATCAGCAATGACAATGCCTGAACACCATCCCAGTGAGTTCAATCTGAGAAGTTACTTAAATGTCAGCCAAACAACATCAGTTAGTAGTGGGAATGAAATTTTGGAAGTTGATATCTCAAGATACTCTTCTCAACTGTCACCTTTCCTAGAAGCTCATAGTTGCAAAGCCTCTTTGCCAGAGTTCACTGTTACGGTTTGAAGTGTTGGGGTTCGGAGCCAATGGCCCAAAAGGAATTCTTGAGACGTCTTTGGTGTAAAAGGGTGGTTTTATTAATGCATGGGGTCAGGAAAGAGGGCAGAAAGAGCTGCACTGGGCTTGTGATGGGTGACTGATTATAGAGGATTTTCTATCCTATGGAGGGGAGGGTGACATCAGAGTTCCAAGAAATTGAATCTATTGGTTTCTGGAAGTTTGGCTATTGATAAGATTGCTTTCTTCTTGTAAGTCATTAAGGCAGTTGCAAACTGATAGAGACTCTTATCCTGCATGACTGTGATCTCTATCCATTAACCACTGTTTTTTTCTTCTAGCAAAGCATTAATATTAAGACAATTGGGCATTCCTGGAGGAATGTCGTACCCTGCCTGCCTCTAGGAAATTTAATTTGTTTATACTTCTTTTGCCTTTGTTCTCTACATCATTCCTGTCTAGCTATCCTGTGGATCTTTCTAGTTTGTGGCATGGGGCAGAGCCCCCCAAGTCCTTTCTGGCTGGGACTGGCCTGCAGTGTGGGGCCGGAGCTCCACCTTTGAGGAGAGAGCCATGAGGCTGGGCAGCTGTGGGGCTGGGGGCCAGGAGGGTCTCCCTGCTCTGCTCGGTGCAGCGGGAGCACTCCTGACCCCCTCTCCACTGACTCCAGGATGTGGCTGCTCTTGCCCGGCGGTGCCCACTCGCTCTTCTTCTCTGAACATCAGACCTTTCCCGGAACATCTTCCTCACATTGCACTGTTCTGTGTTGTTTTTAAATTAGGCTGTTGGCCCTAACTCAGCAAATCCTGTTCTGGTTTTGGGGTGATGCTATAGACCTTCCTTTGTGCTCACTCCTCTTATATCGCCAGAGATGGTATTTAGAGAGCAAGGGTTGGACACTCAGCAGATTCTTGGTAAACACAGACTGACTTATAGGTTGACTGGCTAATTGGCTGATTGATTGTAGGCCCCTGTTTAGGTCATTGCCATGCATCCCTCTAAGTTGGAGATGGTGTGTGGCATGCATGGGAGGTATGGGCTGTGCTGTACTTGGCTTAAGTCTAGAAAACCTCTTCATCCAAGAGGTCCATAATTAAATGCAGAGGAGAATCCAAACACTCAAAGCCTCAGGATTAAAAATGAGTAGGGGACCGAATTTATGTGTGGCAGGCCCAGGCCACTCTGCAATCTTCTGTGGCTCAGAGCCATGAACACCAAACAAAAACAAGGGTTTTAGGCCCTCTGGTTTCTGGCACTGGCTAGTCAAAAATAGAGTCATTTTTTCCCCCTAGGAGCTTCACAGTCTGCTACAAAGGAGCTAACAAATATGTACATTTGAACAGTACAAAGAAAGTATAACTCCAGGGGCGCCTGGGTGGCTCAGTCGGTTAAGTGTCCAACTTCGGCTCAGGTCATGATCTTGCGTTTCGTGGGTTCGAGCCCCATGTCGGGTTCTGTGCTGACAGCTCAGAGCCTGGAGCCTGTTTCAGATTCTGTGTCTCCTTCTCTCTGCTCCTCCCCCGCTCATGCACTGTCTCTCTCTGTCTCAAAAATAAATTTAAAAAAATATATAAAAAATTGAAAAAAAAGAAAGTATAACTCCATTGGAATTCTCAACATTGCAATGTTTATCTTTGTCTTCAGGCTTAATGATGAGCATTGAGGATCTGAATTTCATTACAAGTTGAGACATTTTTAGCTGCCAACCCTATGTTTGGAGCTGACTCTGGATATGTATGGTTTTTGAGTTTTATATTTACTGCGCTTGGCAAAAATAATTATACAGAGGAACGTTGTTTATGACAAACTTTCTTATATCATAAAAGACAATTATGATCCAATTGTTAAATTAAGCTTGCCCCTAATCAAGGTCAGCTGATCAATTTTAAAGGTTATTGACAGTTGACATTTTTAGGAGTGTTTAACCAGGATAATAAGTGTTCTTTAAATAGAAATCTTATGATAACCACACTCAAAACTTGATAAGTAAAAATATGCAATGTAAAGTTCTACCTATTATCCACAAAAGGAAAAATTACAACCTATGTATGTAGGCTGAAATCTTTTTAGCTGAAATCCTGCAATTTTTTGTATATCACTATAGAATAAGAACAAATAAGGAAATGGTTTAGGCTCTGATGAAATTTTAGCAATAAAATATGTTGGAATGGGCTATAACATATTTAAATGAAGTTTTTTTTTTAAAGTTTATTTATTTATTTTGAGAGAGAGAACACGAGCTGAGGAGGGGCAGAAAGATAGAAAGAATCCCAACTGGGCTCAGGGCTTGAACCCACGAACCGTGAAATCATGACCTGAGACAAAACCAAGAGACAGATGCTTAGCCCAGAGAGCCACTCAGGTACCTTAAATAAAATGTAAAAGAAAGTTCCCTTGTCCTAATGTGTATCAATGCAGATATAACACACTCTAGTTTACTATGTTTTCAAATGAATAAAATTCAGATGCACGGGATTTGCCTCTAATAGCCAAGGCCTTCTTTAGCTATAAAAATACAGTCCCTTTGCCAAGAGATTTCAAAATCCATGTCACATATACTTGAAAAACATGAACGCTCAATTGGCTGGTTTTCCGTATGTGATAATAAAATGATCTGTTCTCTAACCTCTCATTTTTATCGTTGGCAGGAATGTGACTGTAGTCTAACCAAAGAGACATCTGTTAGCAATTTGCAGTCACTAAGTGGCCCAGGGTTTTATAGGAGCTTCATCTGAAACTCTGATTCATTTGTTACAAAGTGAGCTAATGAAGTGGGGGTAGGGGCAGCCATCTCCCCACTGGGGGACTGGGAAGGTTTTTTTTGTTTTGTTTTGTTTTTTTCTGGGCCTGGTTAGAGCTGCCTGATTTCCGGCAGCAACTGCCTGATGAGCTGAGGTCTCAGAGGTGGTAGGTGTTGGGACTGTCCATGTTGGGGCTGAGATTTGATGTGGAGAAATAGGTCTCTTGCCTTGTCATCCCAACTTTTCTTCAATCGTCCCTCCTCTCACAGAGAATATTCTGACTTGACAGAACACTGTTTCTCAAACCATAAAATCAGAAGATACACACATGCACGAGCTAAATGCAAAAGCCCCACCCTTGAATTCACACGGACGTGGCTTCACATCTAGGTTCCGTTGCTCTTCGCTCTGTGAGCTTAGGGAGTTAATTAACTTTCTTGTTTCCTTATTTGTGAAACAAACATAATGCCTACCCTGATGGAGACAACGTGATATATGTCACGTTCCTGGAACAGAAAAGCATGATTTTATAAGGTCAGTTACTGCTCCCCACCGCCACACATGTGTCCGTGGTGCTGCTATTTATCAGAGGATCTATTTCAGACCCTGTGTTTGTAGAAACCCATTCAGAGAACAGATTTGGAAGGGAGAGCTGAGAGTTCTGGTTAGTTCCCTTTCCTGATGCTAGAAGAAAAACAAACAACAAGCCTGTTTTGAATTTTGTTATTGGCATAGTTTTCTCTCCACCTAAATATCCACACAGGCTCCCTGGGAAGGAGACACTGCTCAGGGTGAGGCCGCTTATTGGCTCGGTGAGTTTGTGAGAGTCGCAGGGTTCCTTGGAACTTCAGTTTGTTCAGTAGAGATTAACATCTAACTTGCAAGATCACCTCGATATGATGAATAATATACAGAACACGAATGGTTGCTGCTGTTTTTACTGTCATATTGCCTCGTATTTCCACGGGCAGCCAACAATGCCTCAGAGGACACTACCTCCAGAGAGAGAGAGGACAAACGGTGAGAAATGCTGACAACCTCAACCAGGAAAAAAATGCATAGTAGTTTTCCAGGAACAAATATTTTCAAATCCTGGCCTGATCTACCTTTTTTTTTTTTTTTTTTTTAAATCTACTCTATGGGGAACAGGAAATTTAACTTCTGAGTCAACCACCTGCTTCCTGAGGAAATACAAACATTTTATGAAGCAGATCATTACAGCAATAAAGGATACCTTCCAAGGCCAAGTACGTGTTGTCTTAGGATTATTTGATTTTGTTGACTGTAGTTTTTATCTTCTCTCCGATATGGTGGGTTTTATAACGAAAGGTTCTTTCTCAGGAATCAGGGAGGCTCAGAAGAAAGCTGGGGAGAATTGATTTCCAGAATAGGTAGTCCAGTCTAGGCACTCGGAACCAGACTGTGTGCCCTGCATGTGTCTGCTGACACCTGTGTGTTCCTGCTCTTGACATTCATTCCTCCTCGCTCCCAGAGGGTGGCCAGGCTCCCACGACCAGAGACTGTGAGAGCCCAGCCTGCACCTGATGTCACCCGTGACTTCCAGCTGGTTTTCTCCTCATTCAGCAGTTTGCCTGATTTTTCAACCTGCGCTTGACCCTACTGGAAGGGTATCTATAGAGGGAGAGTTGCTGGTTCTTATCATCACCGTAAGGGAAATAAATTCATAGATGCATCTGTTGTCTAGGAACATTATTTTTCATTTTGATCGCCACTTTGTGTTCAGTGCCTCCCTGCCTTTCTCCTTTTCTGCCCTTGCCCCAGCTGTTTTATTTCCTGTTTATTTCACCTGTTTTATTTCCTCTTCTCCTTCTGCTCCCTTCTACGATTCCTTGCGAACTACCTAAATGCTGTGGGGAGGAAGCTGCCCCCACCTGTAGGGCACAGTGCCCCATGGCCACCACCCTCCCCAGCCAGGGCACAGAGGCTGACTCTGATGGTGTCACTGCCAGCCAGTCTACTCCCCAGAGCTGAGCACTTCGAAAGTCACTTCTAGTTCTTTCTTCTGGTATTTACCTTCATGTTTCTCAACAGTGGACTCACTCCGCTGTGTTCTAATTCATCAAGTTGGAGCATTTTCTGTTGACTCCTGATTCTAGTAGCTGAGTATTTTCTAATAGAACACCCCTTGCTTATTCTCTCTGCCACACATTTGTATCTTAAAACAAAGCTATACTTCATCGTGTTAGTATGATTAGGACCTTTCAAATAATGTTCACTACTGAACCATATGGTGTGCTGTAATAGTGCTTTCTTTTTCTTACACAACTTTTCCACTTTTCCTGAAATAATCACTTTTTCCCTGTTTCTTTTTTTGATTTTCTTTTTTGCTTTTTTACAAACTTCACCCTAATTTGATCCACAAACTTTATCTAAGATGTAATAAACATCTCAGTACTATTTCCCATGTGGTCAAAGAAACTAGTTAATTCCATTCTTCCTGCCCTCCCCACTCTGAGCCCCAAGGAAATCTCCCTCCCAGACCCCATCACTCTCCTGTTAAAAGCAATACTGGCCCGGGCAAGGCTGTCATCACAGAATTACCTTTACTGCTTACTGGCTTCTTATGTTGAATCCCATTTCCTGGGTTGTAGGTTGTTCATTTATGGTCCTGATTTGGAGGGGAAAATACATTCTTGAGAAAGAATGTAAAGGAGATAAATTTGAGTCCTTGCAAAACTTGTGTTGGAGCTTTTTCTCAAATAGTACCACACTCCTTGCCTGTGCATTCATATCTGAGAGTGAGACACTCAAAAAGTTCTTTAGAAGTGAAGGAAGCCTGTCAAATCAGGAGCTTTTCTGTTGCATGAATAGATGGCCTTTCATTGGAGATACCCCTAAATGTCAGCATGTTCAGTTCATTAGAAAAATCCTGTAATTTCTCTCCCTCCTTCCTTTCCAGGGGCCAGAGGGCATGCTGCTGGCATTTTTGGAAGCAGATTAGGAAAGAAGGAACTCAATTGAAGAATTTTACTTACTATGCCTGTGTTCAAACCCAAGGCTCACCCCCTGTTTCCTTTCTAATTATCTCCTCCAAAGAATAAATTTCTGCTCTCTTGACATTTGGGGAGGTGACAGTGGTGCATTGGTGGAGGATGGGGCAGGCTTCTGATTCCTGGGGGTGGAGGCGTGAACTCCACCTCTTTGTCTTCAGGTTTGGAGCCTTTCAGGGATCTAGTGGAAAGAACAGGTGCTCTCTTTTAGTGTCCCCTCTGCAAAGCAAGCTGTTAATCCTATTTGTCTTCTTTCATTCTGCTCAATTATCTGCCATTCCTCCATTAAGTATCAAAAACTGTTCAAATATTTTCTCTTCTGATCTCCTCTACGAAGATATTTGTCCTTGTGGCTTTATATATATTTTTATTCTGAAGAGAAAAGAGATAAATGTATGTGGCCAGTTCATCTCATTGAACCAGAAGTGCATTCTGCTGAATGATACAGTAGAGAGGTTGAGAAGAGTCTTTAGACTCACATTTTCATTTATTTTTTATTTTAAGTTCATTTATTTACTTTGAGAGAGAGAGAGAGAGTGAACACAAGTGGGGGAGAGGCAGAGAGAGGGGGAGAGAGAATCCCAAGCAGGCTCCACACTGTCAGCGCTGAACTTGATGTGGGGCTTGATCTCATGATCCGTGAGATCATGACCTGATCCAAGATCAAGAGCTGGATGCTCAATCAACTGAGCCACCCGAGTGCCCCTAGACTCAGATTTTCTTAAACTGGAGTCCATGGACTAGTTGGAGGGGTCTGTGGATAGAATTCAAAGACTGCATGAAACTGTATGGGAGAAATATCATATTTCTATTTTCAATAGCTTCTAACTGAAATTTAACCTTTCCTTCAATTATGAGTGCTGCAACAAACCACAGAGGTAATGACAAGATCTATGACTTCATTACTAACAGAGATCACAGATGTTTTTGTATCATAAGACAGTAGTTACAGACATCTCTAATTATCATTTACACTCATTGGAAATTATGGTAGTCATTAGACTCATTTGCTAGATCTGATTACTTAATGGTTTAAAAAAGAAGCATTCTGTAACAACCAAAATATCTTGACAAACATATTTCTATATATTTGTCTTATTTTGTAATCCTATACATTTTGGTTTTGCACTTACAGACATTTTCTGAGAAGGGGTCCATCAGCCTCACTGAACTCTCAAAGTGTTTAAGTAAAACCTGGCTTCAGAGTTTCAAACTTAGCCTTTGGAGCTGCAAGTCCTCCGAAAAGATTCAAAGCCTAGAGAATGCATGATGATACATGATGAAGGTGAGACTCCAATCAGAAATTATGTTTCTCTAATTAAACAATCTATTTAGGTATAGGGGGGAAACGTGAAAAAGTGTTACATTTCTTATATACCTAAGTTAGCAAATGCAGTTCACATCTGATACATGTGATTAGTGACTTTGTTTCAAATGACATAGGCTTGAATGTGTCGAAAACAAAGTAAAGAGGCCTGTGAAAGTGTCTTTTTGCTACAGACTTGCTTTTACTTCTTTTTTTTTTTTTCTTTCTGGTGAACAGAGTAAACAAGAACACCAGGTTGACAGGAGGAAGACCTGGGTTCTGGGATAGGTAACCTTGCAGGATCATCCAACCTCACATGGGAAGTTGGACTTGGGGATAATTTTCAAGGTCCTTTCCATTTCTCTGGGCCTGTGAGATATTAATACAGTTTCCCTGCCTGGGTTTTATAATCTTCTAAGAAATAGAAAAATGGTTAAATGAGCTGCAGGGTAACTGTGAACCTCAAACTCCTTAATTCTTACAAGAAAATGGGTTGAGGTTTCTTGATATTTTTCAGAGAGAATAATTCTTGATTTTTTAAAAATATTTTTTATTTATTTCTAGGAGAGAGAGAGAGAGCGTGAGCAGGGGAGGGTCAGAGAGAGAGGGAGACACAGACTCTGAAATTGGCTCCAGGCTCTGAGCTGGCAGTCAGCACAGAGCCCGACGCGGGGCTCGAACCCACGAACCGCGAGATCATGACCTAAGCGAAAGTCGGACGCTTAACCGACTAAGCCACCCAGGTGCCCCAATTCTTGATCTTTTTTTATATTTCCCCACAGTCTGTGTGCAAACCATTTGGCCAATGAACAGCTGTTGATTCAATGAGAAGCAAAATCTTCTGGGAAGATATAAATTTCATTTATATTAATTTACACTAGTTCCTATGGAAGATGTACTTCTATCAGTTACATTTCTATACACCAATAATGAAGCAGCAGAAAGAGAAATCAAGGAATTAAACCCATTTACAATTGCACCAAAAACCATAAAATGCCTAGGAATAAATACAACCAAAGAGGTGAAAGACCTATACACTGAAAACTATAGAAAGCTCATGAAAGAAATTGAAGAAGACACAAAGAAATGGAAAAACATGCCATGCTCATGGATTGGAAGAACAAATATTGTTAAAATGTCAATACTATTCAAAGCAATCGACACATTTAAATGCAATCCTTATCAAAATAACACCAGCATTCTTCACAGAGCTAGAACAAACATTCCTAAAATTTGTATGGAACCAGAAAAGACCCTGAATAGCCAAAGTAATATTGGAGAAGAAAACTAAAGAGGGAAGCATCACAATCTCAGACTTCAGGCTGTATTACAAAGCTGTAATTATAAATACAGTGTTGTACTGGAACGGAAACAGACACTTAGATCAATTGACTGGAATAGAGACCCAGAAATGGATCCACAAATGTATGGCCAACTAATCTTTGACAAAGCAGGAAAGAATATCCAATGGAAAAAAGACAGTGTCTTCAGCAAATGATGTTGGGAAAACTGGACAGTGACATGCAGAAGAATGAACCTGGACCACTTTCTTACAATTTATACAAAAATAAATTCAAAACAGATGAAAGACCTAAACATTAGACAGGAAGCCATCAAAATCCTAGAGAAGAAAAGAGGCAACAACCTCTTTGGCCTCAGCCACAGCAATTTCTTGCTCAACATGTCTCTTAAGGCAAGGGAAATAAAAACAAAAATGAACTATTGGGACCTCATCGAAAGATAAAGCTTCTGTGCAGCAAAGGAAACAATCAGCAAAACTAAAAGACAACTGACAGAATGGGAAAAGATAGTTGCAAATGACATATCAGATAAAGGATTAGTATCCAAAATCTATAAAGAACTTATCAAACTCAACACCCAAAAACCAAATAATCCAGTGAAGAAATGGGCAGAAGACATGAATAGACACTTTTCCAAAGAAGACATCCAGATGGCTAACAGACACACGAAAAGATGTTCAACATCACTCATCATCAGTAGGAAATACAAATCAAAATCACAATGAGATACCACTTCACACCTGTCAGAATGGCTAAAATTAACTCAGACAATGATGGATGTTGGCAAGGATGGAGAAAGAGGAACCCCCTTGCCCTGCTGGGGGGAATCAAAACTGGTGCAGCCACTCTGGGAAACAGTGTGGCAGTTCCTCAAAAAATTAAAAATAAAACTACGTTATGACCCAGCAATAGACTGCTGGGAATTTACTCAAGGGATACAGGAGTGCTGATGCACAGGGGCACATGTACCCCAATGTTTATAGTAGCACTTTCAACAATAGCCAAATTATGGAAAGAGCCTAAATGTCCATTAACTTATGAATGGATAAAGAAAATGTGGTTTATATATATATAATGGAATACTACTTGACACTGAGAAATAATGAAATCTGGCCATTTACAGTAATGCAGATGGAACTGGAGGGTATTATGCTAAGTGAAATAAGTCAGTCAGAGAAAGACAGTTACCATATGTTTTCGCTCATACGTGGACCTTGAGAAACCTAACAGAAGACCATGGGGGAGGGGGAGGGGAGAAAAAAGTTACAGAGAGGGAGGGAGGCAAACCATAAGAGACTCTTAAATACTAAGAACAAACTGAGGGTTGCTGGAGGGGTGTTGGGTGGGGAGATGGTTTAAATGGGCAATGGGCATTAAGGAGGGCACTTGTTGGGATGAGCAAAGGGTATTATATATAAATGATGAATCACTAAATTCTATTCCTAAAATCATCATTACAGTATATGTTAACTAACTTGGATTTAAATTAAAAAATGTTTTTGAAAAAGGAAAAAAAGGAAGATGTACTTCTAAGTTAAGTGTGCAAGTTTAGTGAGGTTGGTACCAGGTTTCCATTTCCCATATTACTGGACTGAAATATTTGCCTTAAATAGTCTGGACCATTACCTAAGGTGAAGCAAGCATTTCTGCTTAGGAACCCAGTGTTCTGTTCTTCGTTCCTTGATTTTTTCCTTCTTTTCTTCCTTTCTTTCTTATCAGTTTAGAATGTTTTTGGTTTTGTTTTTAATTTTTTTAATGTTTTATTTATTTCTGAGAGAGAGATAGAGACAGCATGAGCAGGGGAGGGTCAGAGAGGGAGACACAGAATCCGAAGACAGTCTCTAGGCTCTGAGCTAGCTGTCAGCACAGAGCCTGATGTGGGGCTCAAACCCATGAACCGTGAAATCATGACCTGAGCTGAAGTTGGATACTTAACCGAATGAGCCACCTAGGAACCCCATGGTTTTGGATACAAGTAACAGAAAACCCCAACTTCACTGTCTAAAATAATTAGGGAATATGTTACTCATCATAACAAGAGGTTTAGAGGAGGGTGGCTGTAGGGTTGGTTAATTCAGTGGCTTGACACTGTCCTCAGGGGGCCCCATTATTTCTATCATTCTACTCTTCAAATTTGATGTGAACTCTGGCTACTCCACCTTGTGTCCGCAAGATATAGGCTGTATGTCCCAGCCTCACAGCCAGATATGGCAACATGGGTGGAAATGATTGCTCCTTCATTCTTGATTCTTTTTAGAAACAAGATATTTCCTTAGAATTCCCTCCTCCTCCCCTAGAAGACCTCCCCTTAAGGCACATGTGGCTAGAAATGGGCACAGGGAGACTCCTAGATAAATCACTGTCACAGGGAAGAGAACCATTAAGGTTGGCTTAAAACAATGAAGTTTATCCACAAGTCACAGAGGAGATATGTGGACACCATGACAAAATTAGGACTCTCCTGGCAAAGAAGAAACAGAGAGTAGTGGGGGCTGGCCAAGCAGTGGTGTGTGTTACACTGGGTGACATTTCTCCATCTTGTTTTGGAAGCCTTTCTGTCCTTGTTAAAACGGTATCACTGAATTCTAACTGCTCCATTTGCATAGAAAAGTGTGGGTGTTTCTATCCTTGTTATTTGACACATCTTAGAAGGAACATGCTGAGATGCCGGTTTCAGTCCCAGGGACATGAGGTCTGCCTTTGAGGGCTCCCCCTGGCCCATTGACCATACTGTGTTGTTTGTCTGGTGTCAGCCTCCTTCTCATTGACATTCCTTATGCACCTGACCGAGTTGTGGTGTGGAGCTATCGCCATCACTCCAGTGTCACAGGTCAGGCTCCAAAGCCCAGCAGAGTGTGGAATCCCAACACCAGCTAAAGATCCCAAGACTCTCCATGCATGTGTCTCCTGGGGACAAAGTTTATTTTAAACCAGGTGTCCCCTATGTTTGTGAACTGAACTTGGGACATTCCGGTGGAATGAAGTCAATTTTAGTCATCTTTGCTCTTATGGCTTAAACTTAGGTGAACATTTCTTTATCTCAAGTTTGTTGATGAGTTGAAAATGGTAGGGCTTAAGATATAAATCCACCAATCTTAAAGTGTCTTTGGATTTCGTTGTTAACATGGTGGAGCCATCAAAGTACTTAGAAATAAAGCCACTGTCCTATTGGTGTTTTTTTTTTAATTTTTATTTATTTCTAGGAGAGAGAGAGAGAGACAGCGTGAGCAAGGGAGGGTCAGAGAGAGAGGGAGTCACAGACTGAAACAGGCTCCAGGCTCTGAGCTGGCAGTCAGCACAGAGCCGGACGCGGGGCTCGAACCCACGAACCGCGAGATCATCACCTAAGCGAAAGTCGGACGCTTAACCGACTAAGCCATCCAGGCGCCCCTGTCCTATTGTTTTAAAAATGGAATTTCGAGGTATCTGGGTGGCTCAGTTGGTTAAGTGACTGACTTCAGCTCAGGTCATGATCTCATGGTTCATGAGTTTGAGCCCCACGTTGGGCTCTGTGCTGACATCTCAGAGCCTGGAAACTGCTTCAGATTCTGTGTCTCCCTCTGTCTCTGCCCCTCCCCAACTCATGCTCTGTCTCTCTCTGTCTCTCAGAAATTAGTAAACGATAAAATAATTTTAAACCCTAGGTATTCTGATCAGATTATATCTCCAGTTTATGCCTAGCCCAGATTTTGATATTGATCTTCTAAAATGATCTCCTGTTTTTTCTAATTTGCATGTCTTCTTTCTTCTACTCAAAGTGGCAGAGCCTACTGTAATCTGCCAGTAAAAGGGAAAGCCAGGGAAAGCCTGTGCAAGTCTGAGCTTGCCCTCTGCAAGCTGGCTTTCATTCTGTGTCCTGGCTGGAGTGATTGAAGTGTACCTTTTCTTCTCTAATCCTGGGATAGCTGGGATCTAAGAGAGGTTGCTGTCAGCTCTTCTTCATAATGTTCTTTCTAATGAAAGCTCCCGATTCATTGCTTTCTACCTCGCTTCTATCTATAAAACTGATTTTTCCCCTGAAAATTCTCCCTTAAACCGCATTCTTGGCCCCATCCCCATTCTTCCTTACTTAAAAAAATGTTTATTTATTTTTGAAAGAGACAGAGACAAAGCATGTGTAGGAGAGGGGGAGAGAGTGGGGGAGACACAGAATCAGAAGCAGGCTCTAGGCTCTGAGCTGTCAGCACAGAGCCCGACACAGACTTGAATCCATGAACTGCAAGATCATGGCCTGAGCCAAAGTTGGTCACTCAACTGATTGAGCCACCCAGGTGCCCCATCCTTTCTTGCTTTTAACAGAAGCAACTCTTTGCCTATGTGCTGCCTAAGAGCCCACAGCCCTGGTGAGACAAAAGGTGAACAGAATAACTTAAACACAAACAAGCCACCAAATATAAACATCTTTTGGTGATGAGTATTTGGACATTCATACTTTTCCACACCGAAGCCTGGCAGAAGGTGAAAGTCTGGGATGACAGAACTTCTCAGACCATATTGGAGCAAGTCCTCCTGACACAGGAGCACTGCCCAAGACGATTTCTTTCAAAGAGTAGTGGCTGCTAGCTCTGTCTGCTGGGTTCCTTTTCAGGCCCATGGGACACATTCCATTCATATGCAGGTAGGGAGAGGGTTGTGGGTTAACCAATAATTCTTGGCACCAAGACCTGTGCTCACAAGCATGTAATCAAGCAGGTACATCCAAAAGGGGGAGAAATCCTTGAAATACTATAGTCAAGTACACACTGAGAACCTGGCAGTCATGATTTAGATGAGATACTCCTAGGAATGTACTGATTTTACAACTATCCTAACAAGCTGTCATAGAAATACCGGGAGCTACATGATCGCTGGCCCTATTTCCTAGCCCCGGTGCTAATATATGTTAGGCTGCCTGCTAAAGGTGTGGAAAATCACTCATGCTGTGTAATACAAAGGACAGCAGATGCTTTCTAGCCCACCAAATGTCCATCTTAACAGGTCACAGTACCTTGAATGCCTGAATAATTTCCTTTTTGAAATATGCCCAGAGCATTTTGTTCTTCTTAACAAGATCCTTCCGGGGGAGAGGAGTCAACATGGCTGAGAAGCAGGGAGACCTGAAGCTCCCTTGTCCCTCAAACACAGCAGTACTGAGGCCAAAAGACTTGGAATTCCAGGAATCTAGGCTGCAAAGTGACAGAAACCTCTCCAGGGGCGCATAGGGACAAAGTGGCAGGCCACAGAGAACTGTGAGACATAAAACAGGCAGTGTAGGAATAGAAGGGAGGGATCCTCTCTGCGGAGAGACAAAAGGAAGAGAAAGAAAGGCTGTGGAAGTGTAGGATTGTATTTGGACAAGAGAAAATCCGGAGATCAGGGGATAGAAAAAAAAGAGCCAATGTCTAACTTCAGGGCTTTTTCTGCCCTATTCCGATGTCTGGGGAGTAGGGGAGCCAGCCCCGCGCTAGGTCGGTAGCTCCCAGGCACAGTCAGAGAGTGGAATCTTCTCCCTGGAGTGCGTGGGAAGAAGGCAAATAGCCGTTCCAGGGACAAAAGACTCTGCAGGTGCCCTGCCAGCCAGAGGCCCTTTGTTAGCCCTTTGTCAGTGACAGTACCCCAGAACCTGGGCGCTCGGAACAGGACCCTTTAAGACATCGGGATTTGAATCCCTGCCTGGGAGGTGTGCAGCCTGTTCATGCCAGCACAACACTGTGAAGACAGCCTGAACAGAATGGTTTGGGACACCGGTTTCGGGAAGAGGGACTGGGCTGTTGCCATTTTTCTCCCCATCACCAACAAGGTGGGGTTTCAAGGAATGAACAACATGCACACAGTGGAGGAGGGACCCACTTACACCAGACCACGCCCCTCTGTGACTGGTATCTGTGTATCTACTGGAGCATGATTGACACTGACAAACTAGGCAGTCTCTCCTCCAGACCCGCGCAGTCCAGTGGTTTTGCATTCTCTGATTTGATTCTTGGTCAACTCTTATTTTATTTTTCTTCCTTTTTTCCTATTATTTCTCTCCTTCTCTAGTCTGGTTATTCTGGCTGTTGGCTGTTTGAGCAGACATTTTTCATCTATTCTTTTTACATCTCTTCTGTATCTCCTTCTTTATTTTCCTCTCTCTCTCTCTGCACTAACCCATATAGTTTCTCTGATTCTCTGCCTGATCTTTTTTTTTTTTTCATTTTCCGTTTTCCCACCTCTGTCATTTCTTTCTTTGTATGGGATAAGCCTCTTGCATGCCTTCTCCAAGATAGATCACATACAGGGTCACAAAACAGCCCTCAATAAGTATAAAAGAATTAAGATGCATATTTTCTCATCACAATGTTATGAAACTTGAAATCAACCAGAAGAAAACATTTGGAAAGCCTATAAATGCATGGAGGTTAAAGAACATCCTACTAAAGAATGAATGGGTCAACCAGACAATTAAAGAAGAAATTTAAAAACATGTGGAAGCAAATGAAAATGAAAACACAACAATCCAAACCGTTTGGGATACAGAAAAGGCAATCCTAAGAGGAAAATACAGTGCACAGCCCACCTAAAGGAACTAGAAGCAGAACAGCAAGGAAACCCCAAAGCCAGCAGAAGAAGAGAATAAAGATTAGAGCAGAAATAAACAATATAGAATGCAAAAAAAAAAAAAAAAAAAACCAACAGAANGTAGAACAGATCAATGAATCTAGAGCTTTTTTTTATTACACAAAATTGATAAACCGCTAGCCAGACTGTCAAAAAGAAGAGAGGGCCCAAATAGATAAAATCATGAATGAAAGAGGGCAGATCACAACCAACACCGCAGAAATGCAAACAATTATAAGAGAATACTATGAAAAATTATCTGTCAACAAACTGGACAACCTGGAGGAAATGGACAAATTCCTAGACACCCACACACTACTAAAACTCATACAGGAAGAAATAGAAAATATGAACAGACCCATAACCAGTGAACAAATGAGTCCTGAGCCAGATTGCTTCCCAGGGAAATACTACCAAATGTTTAAAGCAAGTTAATACCTATACTTCTCTAGCTGTTCCAAGAAATAGAAATGGAAGGAAAGCTTCTGGACTCATTCTATGAGCCAGCAATACCTTAATTCCCAAACCACACAGACACTCCACTAAAAAGGAGAATTATAGGCCAATATTCCTGATGAACATGGATACAAAACTTCTCAACAAGACACTAGCAAATCGAATTCAACAATAGATCCAAAAGAATTATTCACTACAATCAAGTGGGATTTATTCCTGGGCTGCAGGGATGGTTCAATACTCAAAAGTCAATCAATGTGATACATCAGATTAATAAAAGAAAGGATAAGAGCCAATGATCCTGTCAATAGATGCAGAAAAACATTTGACAAAATACAACATCCTTTCTTAATAAAAACCCTCAAGAAAGTCAGCATAGAAGGAACATACCTAAACATCATAAATGCCATATAAGAAAAGCCCACAGCTTATACCATCCTCAATGGGGAAAAACTGAGAGCTTTCCCTTGAGATCAGGAACATGACAGGGATGTCCACTGTCACCACTGTTGCTTAACATAGTGCTGGAAGTCCTAGCATCAGCCATCAGAGAAGAAAATGAAATAAAAGCATCCAAATCAACAGAGAAGTCAAACTTCCACTTTTTGCAGACGACATGATACTCTATGTGGAAAACCAGAAAGACTCCACAAAAAGGGTGTTAGAACTGATACTTGAATTCAACAAAGTCGCAGCACACAAAATCAATGTACAGAAATTGGTTGCATTTCTTTTTATTTTATTTTTTTAATGTTTTATTTATTTCTAGGAGAGAGAGAGAGAGACAGTGTGAGCAGGGGAGGGTCAGAGAGAGAGGGAGTCACAGACTCTGAAACAGGCTCCAGGCTCTGAGCTGGCAGTCAGCACAGAGCCCGACGCGGGGCTCGAACCCACGAACCGCGAGATCATCACCTAAGCGAAAGTCGGACGCTTAACCGACTAAGCCACTCAGGCACCCCAGAAATTGGTTGCATTTCTATCCACCAACAATGAAGCAACAGAAAGAGAAATCAAGTAATCAATCCCATTTATAATTGCACCAAGAACCATAAAATACCAAAGATATAAAAGATCTGTATGATGAAAACTATAGAAAACTTATGAAGGAAATTGAAGAAAACACAAAGAAATTGAAAAACATTCCATGCTCATGGATTGGAAGAACAAATATTGTTAAAATGTCACTACTACCCAAAGCAATCTACACATTCAATGCAATCCCAATCAGAAATGCACCGGCATTCTTCTCAAAGCTAGAACAAACAATCCTAAAATTTGTCTGGAACCACAAAAGACACCAAATAGCCAAAGTTATGCTGAAAAAGAAAACCAATGCAGGAGGCATCATGATTGCAGACTTTAGCCTCTACTGCAAAGCTGTAATCAAGACACTATGGTACGTGCACAATAACAGACACACAGACCAAAGGAATAGAATAGAGAACCCGGAATTGGACCCACAAATATATGGCCAACTAATCTTTGATAAAGCAGGAAAGAATATCCAATGGAGAAAAGACAGTGTCTTTAGCAAAGAGAACTGGGTACTGGGAGAACTGGATAGCAACTTGCAGAAGAATGAACCTGGACCACTTTCTTACACCATACACAAAAATAAAATGAGTGAAAGACCTAAACAGAAGACAGGAAGCCATCAAGTCCTAGAGGAGAAAACAGGCAACAACTTCTTTGACCTCAGCCACAGCAATTTCTTGCTCAACATGTCTCCGAAGGCAAGGGAAATAAAAGCAAAAATGAACTATTGGGACCTCATCAAGATAAAATCTTCTGCACTGCAAAGGAAACAATCAACAAAACTAAAAGGCAACCAATGGAATGGGAGAAGTTATTTGCAAATAACATAGTGGATAATGGGTTAGTATCCAAAAATCTATAAAGAACTGACCAAACTCAACACCCAAGAAACAAATAATCCAGTGAAGAAATGAGCAAAAGACATGAATAAACACTTTCCCAAAGAAGAAATCCAGATGGCCAACAGACACAAGAAAAGATACTCAGTGTCACTCATCATCAGGAAAATACAAATCAAAACCACACTGAGATACCACTTCACACTGGTCAGAGTGGCTAAAATGAACAACTCAGGAAATAACAGATGCTGGTGAGGATGTGGAGAAACAGGAACCCTTTTGCCCTGTTGATGGGAATGTAAACTGGTGCAGCCATTCTGGAAAACAGTGTGGAGGTTCCTCAAAAAGTCAATAATAGAACTCCCCTATGACCCAGCAATAGCACTGCTAGGAATTTATCCAAAGGATATAGGAGTGCTGATTCATAGGGGCACATGTACCCCAATGTTTATAGCAGCACTTTCAACAATAGCCAAATAATGGAAAGAGCCCAAATGTCTCGGCTGATAAGTGGATAAAGAAGATATGGTTTATATGTACAATGGAATACTACTTGGCAATGAGAAAGAATGAAATCCTGCCATTTGCAGCAATGTGGATGGATGGAACTGGAGGGTATTATGCTGAGTGAAATAAGTCAGTCAGAGAAAGACAGATAGCATATGTTTTTATTCATATGTGGATCTTGAGATACTTCACAGAAGACCATAGGGGAAAGGAAGTATCTTGAGATACTTCACAGAAGACCATAGGGGAAAGGAAGGGGAAAAAATAGTTTCAAACAGAGAGTCGGCAAACCATAAGAGACTCTTAATACAGAAAACAAACTGAAGGTTGATGGGCAGGGGTGGGGGAGGGGGGAAATGGGTGATGGGCATTGAGGAGGACACCTGTTGGGATGAGCACTGGGTGTTGTATGCAGGTGACGAATCATGGGACTCTACCCCCAAAACCAAGAACACAGTGTATATACTGTATGCTAGCTAACTGACAATAAATCATAAATAAATAAACAAACAAACAAATAAATAAAACAAGATAAAATAACTTGATCCAAAAAACAGCAAAAAAACAAGACTATTATCAGAGCCTAATCAACGTGGAGGAAGAAAAATACAGCACCTGGAAGAAAAAAATCATTAACTTGGACCTCATTAAAATTAAAAACATCTGTTTCATGAAAGACACAATTAAGAGAATGAAAAGACAAGACACACTCTGAGAGAAAATATTTGCAAAACACATGTCACAAGGGAGCAGAATCCAAAACATACAAACACTTAGATAAGAAAGCACATACCCTAATTTAAAAGATTTTAAAAAAATCTGAACAGACATCTCACCAAAGAAGATGTAAGGATGGCAAACAAGCATATGAAAAGATGCTTGATATGTCTCTAGGGAATCATAAATTAAAACAACAATGATATATCACCACACACCCACTAGAATGGCCAAAATCCAAAACACTGACAACACCAAATGCTGACAAGGCTGTGAAACAACAGGAACTCTCATTCATTGCTGATAAGAATGCAAAATGGTGCTGCGCCTGGGCGACAGTTTCTAAAAAACGTAACATACTTTTACTATACAATGCAGCAATCACGGTCCTTGGTATTTACCTAAAAAGGATGAAATCTTAGGTTCACACAAAAACCTACATATAGATGTTTATAGCAGCTTTATTCACAATTGCAAAAACATGGAAGCAACCAAGATGTCCTTCAGTAGGTGGATGCGTATACTGTAGTCCATCCAGACAAAATGGAGTATTATTCAGTGCTAAGAAGAAATGAGTGCTATGAAAATAAAAAGACATGGAGGAAAGTTACTAAAAGATAGAAGCCAATCTGAAAAGGCTACATACTGTGTGATTCCAACTAGATAACATTCTGGAAAGGGTAAAAGTATGGACACAGGAAAAAGATTGGTGGTTGCCAGGGGGGAGGGAGGGAGGTACAAATAAGCCAGCACCAGGGATTTGGAGGGCAGTGAAGCTATTCTGTATTACTATGAAATGTATATGCATCATACATTTGTCAAAACCCATAGAATGTAGAACATAAAGAGTGAACCCTAATGTAAACTATGGACTTCAATGGACTTCGATGACAATGTATCAATACTAGTTTATCAGTTGTAACAAATACATCAGATTATTCCAGGATGTAACTAATAGGGGAAACTATGTGTTGGGAGGAGAGGGAGTTTGTGGAAATTCTTTGTACTCAGCAATAATTCTTTTGTAAACCTAAACATGGTCTAAAACATGAAGTTTATTAATTAAAACAAAAAACAGGGGTGACTGTGTGGCTCAGTTGGTTAAGAGTCTAACTTTGGCTCAGGTCATGTTCTTGAAGTTCAGGGGTTTGAGCCCCATGTTGGGCTCTGTGCTGACAGCTTAGAGCCTAGAGTCTGCTTCAGATTCTGTGTCTCCTTGTCTCTCTGCTCCTCTCCTGCTCATGCTCTGTATCTCTCTCTCTCTCTCAAATAAACATTTAAAACAATAAAACAATAAATAAATAAATAAATAAATAAATAAATAAAGGACTATAGAGATGCAAGTTCATTTATCTACATGTCTGTCCTTACTGCAACATCACACTATCTTGATTATTTAGCTGTATACTAAGTCTTGAAATCAGACAATGTTGTCAGAAACTCTAAATCTGAGATGTTACCTTACATTAAATGCTTTATATTGATAAATATAGATACTTAGGTAGATAGAGAATGTCAGAAGCACCAAGACTGAGTCAGAAATCACACCTTTATTTACTCACTATTTAATAGTGGCCATAGTTATCACTGTAGTGTCAGTTTTTCACAGATGACGTGAGGACAGCCATATGTGTTGGGCACAGAGAGTGGGATGGTACCACAGGAAAGGACCCCCCCCAAATTAAGAATTTCTGTACTTATATAGAAGCATGAATATCCATTCCTTTTTCCCCTAGAGGGAGAGAAAGAAAGAAAGAACTTATCTTTTCCCTGTTTGGGGGAGGAAGGGAGAGCTCCCTACTTCAGAATGTGGATAGCCAGCTTCAGAGGGGATAAAAAGTTTCATTACCCTTTGAATAGGAGCAGATGGCTCTACCATGAAGGAGACAAATAGGTCAGGTTCAACACCCACAAAAGTGGGCATAAGAGTCGATATTCTCTATCTCTATAGCACATCTATTTCTGTTGTTCAAGAGGTTTGGGCTGTACAAGAACACTGAGAAATCTAAAAAGTATTGCCTTGCTACAAGTATAAGTTCTCTAACCTTGTTTTTCTTTTTCAAAATTGTTCTGGCTGTTCTTATCCTTTGCATTTCCATATGAGTTTTAAAATCATCTTGTCGATGCCTTCAAAAAAGTATATTAGGATTCCAAATGGGATGGCACTTAATTTACAAATCAGTTTAAGGAGGATTAACATTTTAATAATATTGAGTTTTCCAATATATATGAACATGACATACCTCTTCATTTATGTAGCTCTTGAGTAATTTCCCTTTGCCATGTTTTGCAGTTTTCAATATACATGTCTTTTATATATTGCTTTAATTTTATTCTTAAACTATTCCCGATGTTATTTTATAGCTATAAAGATTTGGTGTTTGGGGCGCCTGGGTGGCTCAGTCAGTTAAGCACCTGACTTCGGCTCAGGTCATGATCTCAGGGTTCATGAGTTTGAGCCCATCAGGCTATGTGCCAACAGCTCAGAGCCTAGAGCCTACTTCAGATTCTGTGTCTCCCTCTTTCTCTGACCCTCCCCTGCTCGTACATACACTCTCTCTCAGTCAAGAATAAACATTAAAAAAAAGTGTTTAAAGAATTGGTGTTCTACTATTAGAACAAACCAAAAAATTTTCAAAACAATTTAACAAAAAAATTAAAAAACACTAATTCAAGGGATGCATGCACCCTTATTTTTACTACAACATTATTTACAAGAGCCAAATTATAGAAGCAGCCCAAGTGTCTGTTGATTAATGAATGAATAAAGAAGATGGGGTTTATATATAATGTATATACATACAATACACAATGGAATATTATTTGGCCATAAAGAGGAATGAAGTCTTGCCATTTGCAACAACAGGGATGGAATTAAAGAGCACAATGCTAAGTGAAATAAGTCAGTCAGAGAAAGACAAATACCATATGATTTCATTTGTGGAATTTAAGAAACAAAACAAATGAACAAAAAAAAATAAAGAGAAAAACCAAAAAACAGACTCTTAACTATAGAGAACCAACTGATGATTACCAGAGGGGAGGTGGGTGGGAGATGGGTGAAATAGGTGATGGGGATTAAAAAGTACGCTTAGCATGATGAGCACTGAGTAATGTATAGAAGTGTTGAATCACTATATTGTACACCTGAAACTAATATAATACTGTATGTTAATTACAGTAGCATTAAAATAAAAAACTTGATTAAAAAAAAGTTTGGTGTTCTAATTATTCATTGCCAATCAATAGCAATACAATTGATTTTTGAAAACTGACCTTGTTTCTTACACCCTTGATAAATTCACTTATGAATATAGTTGATTTTTTAATAGATTTCTTAGAGTTTTCCTCCTTTTTAATCCCTATATCTTTCATTTATTTTTTGTAACATCGCACTAGCTAGGATCTTCAATATCATGCAGAAGTAGTAAGAAAGAACATCCTTGCCTTATTCCTGATCTTATGTAGAAATCATTAAGCTTTCCATAAACTTTTCACCGTTGAGTGTGATATTAGCTATAGGTTTGCCACAGATGCTCTTAGTCAGGTTTAAGTAAATTTTCTTCTATTCCTAATTTGCTGAGAGCTTTGATTTACTTTTTTTTTTTTAATAATGAGTTAGTGTTGAATTCAATCAAATGCTTTTTCTGCATCTACTGAAATGGTAATGTGATTTTATCCTCTATTCTATTAAAATGATGACTTATATTGACTAATTTTTTGGGTATTGATAAAACGTGAACTCCAAGCAGTGTACCTGGGTGGCTCAATCAGTTATATGTCCTACTCTTGATTTTGGCTCAGGTCATTATCTCACAGTTAGTGAGTTAGTGAGCTCTGGGCTCGCTGCTGGCCACTTTGGATCCTCGGTCCCCCTCTCTCTTTGCCCCTCCTCCACTCACGTCTCTCCCCCCCCTCAAAAATAAATATTAAGAAAAAGAAAGGATTTTTGTCAATATTCATGAAGATGTTAGTCTGCAGTTCTCTTTGCTTATAATGTTTTTGTCTGATTTTGGTATTCAAGCTTTTGTGTATACCCCAGTTTTAACCAGTAATTAACACTTCCACTGCTCTTCATTCTGTTTTGAGGAATGCAGCTTCATTTCATTTCTCTTCAGTCTAAAAAGTTCTTTTAGCATTTCTTATAGTGCAGGTCCTATGGTGATGGGTCATCTTTGTTTTACTTTATCTGGAAAAATTTAATCTCATCTATGTCCTTAAAGATATTTTCACTGAGTATAAAACTCCTGGTTGACAAATTTTGTCTTCAGCACTCTAAAAATGTTCTTCCATTTTCTCCTGGCCACCATGGTTTCTGATAAGAAGTCAGTGAAAATGGGATTATTATTCTCTGGTAGGTAATATGTTATTTTTCTCTTGCTGCTTGCAAAATACTCTTTATTTTTGGCTTTCAGCATATTGACTTGGATGCACTTCAGGGACTTTGTGTTTATACTGTTTGGTGCTTGTTTATCATTTTCTATTTGCAAAGTTCTATGTTTAATCAAATTTAAGAAAATTTAGGCCTCTGTTTCTTCAAATCTTTTTTTCTGCCCATTTTTTCTCTTCCCTTTCTTTCTCTTTCTCTCTTTCTCTTTCTTTCTTTCTTTCTTTCTTTCTTTCTTTCTTTCTTTCTTTCTTTCTTTCTTTCTTTCAAGTAGCCTCCACACCCAACATGGGGTTTGAACTCATGACCCCGAGATCAAGAGTCCCATGCTCTAATGACTGAGGCAGCCAGGTGCCCCCTCTCTTTTCTCCTTTTGGTAGTCCAATTACACAAATACTGGACCATTGGATATCATTTAACTGGTCCTTGAATTAAATATTTAACTGTTTTAAAATTTTGTTTTCTCTGTGTTCTTCATTTTGGATAATTTGTATTGACCTATCTTGCATGTCATTTAGTCTTTGCTATGTCTACCTGTGAAATTTTTATTTCAGAAATTATATATATTTTTTCTAGAATTTCCATTTAGTTGTGCTTTTTTAAATATATCTGTGTCTCTGGTGAGATTTCCTGCTTGCTGATATTTTTGCTTGTTGAAAGCATGTTTATTTTATTTCATTGACAAGAATTATGATCTCAGCTCAGGTCATAATTTCAGAGTTCATGAATTTGAGCCCTGCCTTGGGCTCTGTTCTGATAGTGCAGAGCCTGCTTGGAATTTTCTCTCCCTCTTTCTCTTCCCATATCCCACTCATGCTCTCTCTCTCAAAATAAATAAATAAAGTTAAAAATAATTAAAAATAAATAAATAAACTTCTAGAAGAAAACATAGAAGAAAATCCATGGCTAGTTGGGGTAGGTAAAGATTCCTTAGACAAGAATAATATTTTGTACAAAGAGTACAAAAGAAAAAAATTGATAAATTGCATTTCATTAACATTAAAAAATATCCTTCCTTAAAAAATTGTTTAAAAAATGAAATGGCAGTCTATAGAGAGGAAAAAATATTTGTAATCCATATACCTGACAAAGAATAAGTTTCCAGGGTATGTAAAAGATTCTTAGACCTTAATAATGAGAAAAGGGGGAAAGTCTTATTTTAAAATGGACAAATATTTGAGGGGCGCCTGGGTGGCTCAGTCAGTTAAGCATCTGGCTTTAGCTCAGGTCATGATCTCACAGTTCGTGGGTTCAAGCCCCGCATCAGGCTCTGTGCTGACAACTAGCTCACAGCCTGGAGCCTGTTTCAGATTCTGTGTCTCCCTCTCTCTCTGACCCTCCCCTGCTCATGCTGTCTTTATCTCTCTCTCAAAAATAAATAAAATATTAAAAAATAAATTAAAAAAATTGGCAAATATTTGAACTGACACTTCATAAGAAAAGCATAGGAATGATCGATAAGTACATGAAAAGATTTCTTAATATCATTAGTTATCAGAGAAGTAAATAAAATCAAAACAAAATAGTCTTACACACCTGCCAGAAGGGCTAAAATGTAAAGGACTGACCAGATCTAAATTAAAAGGACTGACCATGTTATGTTATCAACATAAACATGCAGACACAGGAACTCTCTGACACACTGCTGGTGGAAATGTAAATATGGTATTGTCACTTTGAGAAAAAGCTCACAAATTCTTTTTTTTAATGTTTTATTTATTTCTGAGAGAGAGATGTTTTATTTACCTCTGAGAGAGAGACAGAGAGAGACTGTGTGAGCAGGGGAGGGTCAGAGAGGGAGGGAAACACAGAATCTGAAGCAGGCTCCAGGCTCTGAGCTAGCTGTCAGCACAGAGCCCGACACGGGGCTCGAACCCACGAACTGTGAAATCATGACCTGAGCCAAAGTCGGATGCTTAACCGACTGAGCCACCCAGGCGTCTCAAAAAGCTCACAAATTCTTATGAGTTAAGAATATACTCATCATATGACCCAGCAATTCCAGTCCTAGACATTTACCCAAGAAAAATAAAAACTCATATTCACAGAGACTTTAACGTGAATAGCCTCTGCACCTTCATTCACAATAGCCCAAACCAGGAAGCAATTGCAGTATCTGTCAGCTGGTGAATAGATACACAAATTGTGGTATATCCATACAATGGAGTACTCCTCAGTAATAGATATAAAAACTACTTAGATTAGTCTCAAAAATATGCAGAGCAAAAGCAAGATCCTGGGGAGCATAGGTGGCTCAGTCTGTTAAGCGTGACTTTGGCTCAGGTCATTATCTCATGGTTTGTGAGTTTGAGTCCCACACTGGGATCTCCACTCTCAGCGTGGAGCCCACTTCGGATCTTCTGTCTCCCTCTCTCTTCCCTTCCCCTGTTTGCATGTGCGCTCACTCTCTCTCTCTCTCTCAAAAATAAACAAACATTTAAAATTTTTCAAAAAAAAAAGCAAGATGCAGAATACATATGATATGATTACATTTTAAGAAATTGTAGGAAGAGGCAAAACTAATCTATAGTTGCTGTCTGGGTGTATGTTGAAGGCGGGGTTCTGCGAAGTGGTTTGAGGATACTTTTTTAAACAATAGAAATATTCTATATCTTGATTGTGGTGATGGACACACAGATGTAGAAATTTCTCAAAGCTCATCTATTTGTGGGGCACCTGGCTGACTCAGTAGAGTGTGCGACCTTGATTTCAGTGTTGTAAGCCCAAGCCTCACATTGGGTGTAGAGATTACTTAAAGATAAAATCTTTAAAAACAAGCTCTCATCTGGGGCGCCTGGGTGGCTTAGTCAGTTGAGCGTCCGACTTTCGCTTAGGTCATGATCTCGCGGTTCGTGGGTTTGAGCCCCGCGTCGGGCTCTGTGCTGACTACCAGCTCAGAGCCTGGAGCCTATTTCAGAGTCTGTGTCTCCCTCTCTCTCTGACCCTCCCCTGCTCACACTGTCTCTCTCTCTCTCTCTCCTAGAAATAAAATAAAAATATTAAAAAAAAAACAAGCCCTCATCTTCATCTTTATGCATACTTTAATGGGTGCATTTAACTACAGTTGATTTAAGAAAGATGACCAGGTCTGTCTTCTGTATGGAAAGCTACAGGGGAAGCTATAGCTCTGCGATGATAATGTAGAGAGGTTGTGGTCTTTCAGTTTTCTAATTGGATGTGTAAATCTGTCTCATTAGGGGGAAATAGAAGGAGGGTGGTTTGACTGCTGATCAAAGGCACCTTTTCTCAATATCGGTGATAAAAGAGATCCCTTCTCAAGCACAATATAATAGGAGCACCTGAGTGGCTCAGTCTGTTAAGCATCCAACTTCAGCTCAGCTCATTATCTCACGGTTTGTGGGTTCAAGCCCTGCGTCGGGCTCTGTGCTGACAGCTCAGACCCTGGAGCCTGTTTCAGATTCTGTGTCTCCCTCTCTCCCTGACCCCCTCCTGCTCACGCTGTCTCTCTCTCTCTTTCAGAAATAAATAAAATATTTTTAAAAAATCAAGCACAATATAACTTACTGATTTAAGCATTCACTTATTTCTGCTCCCATGCATCACCATCCTTACCCATGCTAGAATACAAGCTTTCCTCTCCTTGTGTTCATGTCACTATCAGTAAGAGATACATATGGTAGGTACACAGTAAGATATAATAGCTATATCAGTAAGATATAACAGATACCCCTCTATTATCTTCTGTGTCTTGTTTCTCAATTGGTTCCAAACTCAAAAGGGAAAGATAGGGTTGCTATTTGTCTCCTAAGACTCCAACAGCCTTCTCCTCCTACCGAAAACAGTAATAACAATAGCACAATAAAAAACCATAAATCGGCCACCATTTATGGGGTGTTTACTATGTGCCAGGATTACTATGTGTGAAAATGCTTATAAAATGTTATGTCTTTAGATCCTCATAATAACCCAATAAAAATGGGTACCATTTTTATTTGCTTTTTGGAGTTGATAAAACCAAGGCATAGAGAAGTTAAGTGGCTCACCCTGGTCATACAGTTAGTAGGTGGCAGAACTGTGTTTTGAACCCAGGTAATCTGATCTTTGAATGATGGTCTTATTCACACAACAGCCTGAGCAATCTTTTTAAAGGTAAATTTTATTAGGTCAGTTCTCTGCTATAATTCCTTCAGTGGATCATCATGATCCTTAGGGGGAAAAAAACCCAGAAACCAAAAAACACAAACTTTGCCATTGTTCATAGGGCTATTTGTGGCCTGGTCCCACGCATTCTTTTGAGTCTCATTGGAGCCATTTTCTCCTCACTTACGGTTCCAGGGCCATACTCACTTTATTTTGGATTCTCAGGTACAGTAAATGGCATCCTGCCTCCAGACTTTTGCATGTGTCTTTTTGTTATTCAGAAGATTCCCCTCTACCAGCTCCCCCTCTAACACACACCATTGGTTTAGGCTTTGATGAAATACCAAATTTTTAGAGAGGCTTCTGACCCCCTTTTCTCCAAATCCAACCATAACTTCCCATTATTCTCTGTCATCTTAACCTGAGTTTTATAGCCATAGCACTTATCATAATGAGAAATTATCTTCCTATTTCAGTGTGTAACTGGTATGACCTGCTTCACCAGCTTGGGGTGAAAATGAAGTCACAGTGCTTCATCCTTCATGTCAGCACTGGCTCTAGTTTCCACTTGCCAGACTTCCAGGAAGCTTAATCCCTTCCTGGAGTTGTCGGGAGGCTCTTCCCGCATGAAACTATCCAATAACCTCAGGGATCTTCAACTTGAAGAGGCGAGTCCTGATCCCAAATACCTTGACAAGAATAATCTGGAACTTCTGGCTACTTTTGTAGTTCACTCTGTCGTTGTTTAGCTATTATTGCTTTCTGTTGTTAGAAAAAACTGACCCTGTAGGGGCACCCCCGGAGGCTCAGTTGGTTGTGCTTCCGACTTTGACTTTGACTTCAGCTCCTGTCTTGATCTCATTCATGGTTTGTGAGTTTGAACCCCCTACCGGACTCCCTGCTGTCAGTGCAGAGCCTGCTTCATATCCTCTGGCCTCCTCTCTTTCTACCCCTCCCCAACAAGCTCGCTCACTCTCTCTCTCTCTCTCTCTCACACAAACATTTTTTAAAAAGAAAGAAGGGAGAAAAGAAGAAAGAAATTGACCCTGTGCACTGTGGTAGATCAATGTCCACTGTCCTCAGTTCACATTGTGGGTCCAGACAGCACTTGGGTTCAGTGTGTCAGGATGGGCGTGTCCAGCCTGGCTCTTGGCTTAGCCCCAAGGTGGGACAAGATTAGCTCCCAGCCCCCAGCTGCCTCCGCCCACCCTGTGACCACACAGGGCCCAGCACCACACCCTGCTCCCCAGCCAGCACTACCCTTTTGTGGCATTTAATGACAGGGTTCTGCTGAGATCCATTAGGATCCCACTCTCCCACTTCAGAGTGTAGGCAGCTTACACTACAGTCCCCTGCGGGATCCCCTTGAAGCTACCCTCTGGGAACACTGCCTGGGCGCACGTCCCCCCACCCCCACCCCCCTTCAGCTCTCACTCCCCCTTTCCTCCTGGTACTGCCTGCTCAGGAAACTACTTACTGATGAATCCTCAGTGTCTGCTTCTGGAGGGGGACCTAAGACACTTCTCATGCCCTAATACTGATGTTCTTTCTTCCCGCAGCTCTCTTGAAGGAATCTCAATCTGAAATTTTCTGGGTGTGCCTGGGTGGATCAGTTGGTTAAGTGTCAGACTCTTGATTTGGGCTTAGGTCGTGATCTCACGGTTCATGAGTTCGAACCCTCCATCGGGCTCTGTGCTGACAGTGCAGTGCCTTCTCGGGATGCTCTCTCTCTCTCTCTCCCTCTCTCTCTGTCCCTCCCTGCCTCTCTCTCTCTTTCTCTCAAAATGAATGAATAAACTTAAAAAAAAACTGAAGCTTTCTAAAACACAGCACCCATAGCCAAGTTGTCCCTCCCTTTCCCCCCAGGAAGTTCCATTGCTCCCCCTCCAGCTCGCCCACCTCCCCAGTGTGCCCAGTGAAATCAGGAAAAGCTGCTCTGTTTGGCCCAGCCACACAAGCACAAGTGCTTTTTCATTTCCTTGCCCCCAAGCCACAAGAGCTCCTTGCCCTTCCATTACCAAGAAGGGCCACTCAAGTGATTCTTGCCAATGCAAAGACAATTGTCTCCTGAATAACTGGAATTTTCCTATATAGAAACTGTGGGAAACTTATAAATAGAAGTTCATTTCAGATTTAAAGACAATAGAATTCCATTCCAAGCGTTGCCTAGCTGCATCTGTCTCCCTGGTTCAGACTCAGGCCCTCTTTCTTTTCTGTAAACCCAGGCATCCCCACCACTCCTGTCTTATGGTGGGCATTCAATCCACATTTGTTGAATGAATGAATAAATCACCAACTCCTGAATAAAACCGTGTCTATCAGTTAACCAACACAAGAATTTGAGAACCAAAGGATTAACAGAAAATTCTCTAATAATCTTATTAAGAGCTGACCATTGGTATATATGTATGTGTTTATATACATGCAGTTTTATGCATTTCTTCTTTTTTTATTTAAAGAGCCCCTTCTTTTTATTTTGAAACTTTGAGGAAAGATTTCAGATATTCAAAATGGTACTTAAAAATTACATACCTAGGGTGCCTGGGTGGCTCAGTCAGCTGAGCAGCCGACTCTTGATTTTGGCTCAGGTCATGATCTCGAGGTTTGTGGGATTGAGTCCTGCATTAGGTTCTGTGCTCACAGCAGGGAGCCTGCTTGGGATTCTCTCTCTTCTCTCTCTCTGCTCCTCCCCCACTCTCATGCTTGCTTGCTTGTTCATTCTCCCTCTCGAAATAAATATTAAAAATAATAATATAACAAACACCAGGAAACCTAGCATAGAGTTTAAGAAATACATAGAAACTGAAGTAGTTGAAGCTACCTGTGTACCCATTCCCCCTTCCTTCCCGCCAGAGGTAACCACTGTTCTAAGCTTAGAGAACCTTCCACCGTCCTTGAAGGGAGAGCACAACACACAGCAGGATCTTGCCTCTTATGCACCTGGGCCAATCAGCTACTACTCCTCAGGAATGTAGAACTGACGGCCTGAGCTAATTTGCTATCATGAGCAAAACTGATAGGTTATGCTAATTTAGGGCTTAGATGTTTGGGGCAGGGCCATGGTGAGCCCTGTGTAAGTGAAGGGGTAAAAAAAAAAGGCAGAGCAGATGCACCAGAGAAAAGAGGGGGAGGGAGAGGGGGACTGACTTTGACCTTACTTCCAAATAGTTTGCCGCTTCCCAGTCCCATCCCTCTAAGGCCTGTCTGATCTGATTTTTAATTTGTGAGAGTCCTTTATTATCTTCCCATGATCTCCATTTTACTTGGATAGGTCCTATTACTTTAAACTAAGTAAGTCTTTTTGTTTTAAGGTTTTATTTATTTATTTTTTGAGGGAAAGCAAAAGTGGAGGAGGTGCAGGGTGGGGGTGGGGGTGGACAGAGGATTGTGCTGACAGCAGTGAGCCCCAAGGGCCTCGAACTCACAAACCTGGAGATCATGGCCTGAGCTACAGTTGGACACTCAATCAACTGAGCCACCCAGGCTCCCCTTTAAACTAAATAATTCTTAAAATATGCTTTCCCCACAAAACCCCGCAAATTTTATTTACTAATTACAAGAGGACAAAATTCCTAAAATCATAGAATTTGATTCATTTGAGATATTTATTGAGCACCTAATTAAGTACAAATCTTTGGTTCAACTTTCCAGCCCAGGTGACCAGCTTGGGTTTTGGGGACTCCCCCAGTTCCCTGCATCCTGGCACCTACCTCAGTTTAGGCGAATGGGGGGGGGCCCTGTGTCCCTCTATTTCCAACCAAAGTAGGAACCCTCCTATTACCTCCCTAGCTGTCATCTAGCAACTGGTAGTATATAAACATTTGGCTAGATTTTAACAGAAAATTCTTTGTGCTGACTTTAATTCTGTCTTCATATAGTTTCTACTGGCATATTGTGCTTTTGGTTCTGCTCTTAATAGATATTTTCTTCCATTGTTAAAATGTATTCCTTTCTGGTCAGGCATGTGCTATCATTTGAACCTGGATTGGTGTTCCATTGCCTACCCCAGAGCAGATGTAAATTGGAATCCTTCAGCGCTCCAACAATCCCCCCGAGGTTGTTCCTACACACCTGTCTCCTCCTTGGGAGGGACTTTTGAGAGCCCCTTTCTCAGGCCAACTGATCCCAAGGGGGTACCAATACACATGACCCAGAGTCTTTCATCCATTCACCAAAAGCATCCATGAGACTTCTGACACCTATAGACAAGTAGGGGAGATGGGTCCTGAATTCCAATAAATATAATACAATGTTGTAAGTGCCAACTTCTATGAGAGATGGACCAAGTGTGGATCACATAACTCGCAGCTATAAGAATCAGTAGTCACTTTAAATGAAAGCCCTGTCTGAAAAAGCAACTGCTAAATTGCAGCTTTCCCAAGTGCATTGACGTCTTTAACAAGTTAACGGTCATTACTATACTAATAATAGGTGTGTTCATCAGCTTTCCAATCAGAACCAGGATCTCTGAGGAAAATGGAGGGAAGCCAGCTTCTCCTCCGCAGTCTTCCCCATCTCAATTTATAGCATCTCCATCTTTAGTGGGTCACATCCATGGCTGCACGTTGGAATCACCCAGAGAGTTTTAAAAATTTGACTCCTGCTCTCGCCTCAGAATTCCTAGTCAGTTTTGGTAGGTGGTGTGGTCCAGACATCAGATTTCTAAATCTCTCCCAGGTGACTTACTGTGCAGCTAAGGTTGAGCTGAATGCTCAGGCCAAGACCTCCTTGACCTTTCCTCTTCGCACACCCACACCCAATCCAGTAGAAGTACTGTTGGCTCTACTGTCAGAGGAAACACCAGTCCCTCCACTTCTCACTCCCCCACTGCCCGCCGGCTCCCCGCCCCGAGTTTTTCAGTGGCCTTCTATCTGTAGCAGCAATTGTCCACCTGCATTTTATTTTCAGCCTGGCCACCAGAGAGGTTTTTAAGCTCAGGCTAGGTGACAGCTCCCTCTGTTAAAACTCCCCTGCACCTCTTGGGGGTGAGGGTAGTCTTTATCTAGCCGATAGGGCCATAGATGACCAGATTCCTAGTTATCTCTTTGACCTCCTCTCCTGCCATTCCCCCCATCCCCCTCCTCAGCCTTCAACCTCGTGGCCACTCCAGACATTTCCAGAACACTCTCAAGGTTTTTGATCTAGAGATCTCTGCCTGAACTGCCTTCTTCTGGTGGTTGCACAACCTCCTCCCTGATTTAACCAGATCTCTGCTGGAATATCATCCTCACCGAGGCCTTCTCAGACCACCCCGTCTAACATGACCCCTCTGTGCCCGTATCATGCTTTGGTTTCTTAGCATCTATCGCCTATTGTATTTTGTTGTTTCATCTTTTCCCTACCCCCCAGTAGAATGTGAGCTCCATGAAAGCAAGGACGGTATTTTATGCTCTGCTGTGTCTATAGTGCCTATAACAATAGAGGTTGCTCAATAAATACTAACAGAAAGAATGAAGGAAGACAGGTAATGGGAGAGAAGAGGCCTGGTGTTGCCAAACTAGAGCAAGCCCATGCAGCGCCCCTCACTTCTGTGGCTCACTGGCTAAGTGAACCTGCACAAGTTACTCCACCTCTCTGAACCTCAGTGTCCTCATCTGTCAATGGTGACACTAATAGTACCTGTGGGCCTCAACAAAGTCCTTGGAAGTGGAGAACATGCCCAACAAATAATGATTGTGTATAGTATTAGCAAGGCAGGGGAGGGGAGCCAAAGCCCAGAGCCACGGATGCTATGGAGAAAGGCAATCTTTCTGTGGGAAAGGAGGGAAGAAGTCTTGGCCAAAGCACTGAGTTGGGAGGCTTTGGGGTCCAGGCTGGTGGAACAGGTTGGTGGTTGATGATAGCTGGTGACCCAAGTCAAGTCTTTGCTCTGAAAGCCAGTTTTTTACACTTGTAGACCTCACAGGATTTCTTTGAGGATCAAAAGAAATACTATATATGATTCTTCATTTGAAGGAGAGCCATATAGAAAAGTACCATATAAGGTTCTTTCCAAACTATAAATTATTAGCTACATAAAGGCTCTTATTATGATTTGCCAATGTTGTCCAAGGCTGTCTGTATAAACACATCCCTGTCTTGTCCTTCTCGGCGGAGGCTGCCCTATCCTCCCGGGACTGAGGGACTGGCCAAGTGGAAATATGGCTGCTTGGCTTCACCTGTCTCTGCTCAAAGGCTCAGTTTCTCCCCAAAGTTATTTTGCATTTTAGCCTATTTTAATATGGACTCTTAGCAGAACACATGTGCTTTTTTTATTACTCTACTTTACCATATTATAATTTCTTTAGGAAATATTTTCTTTTAAAAAATACCTAGTCTTCCTAATGTAAACATTATCCTCATCTTTGTTGGTGTAATCCTTTGTTCAGTTTGTTGTTTTTAAAAACACATATATAAATTATATATATTATATATAATATTACATATTTTGTGAAGGATATAAAATATACTTAAGCTCACTTTTACCCCTATAATCCTCTCTCTATTTTAATCTCTACAGCTTGGTCATGATATAAGAAATACATTTCCTTTATGTATTCATGCATTGGCTCAATCGTTTATTCATTCAACAACTATGTATGGAACGCCCACTATGTGCCACTGTTATTTTGGGGGTAATGCAATGAAACAAACAGATTTAAAACGAAGAACTATGGGGAAAAAATAAAACAGGGAGGAGGATAAGGGATTTAACTGTAGGGGATTTCCACATTACCTAGGGATGGCCAGGGAGGGCTGACTGGTGGGGGGGGAGGGGTGACATTTTTGTTACAGTTGAAGGAGTTAGGGCACCATTCTAGTATCTTGCAGAGTAATGCTCCAGGAAGAGGGAATGATAAGTGCAAAGGCCCTGGGTAATGTGTCAAGTCAGAGATTGAGCAAAGAAGCAGAATGATAGGGGAAGTGGTAAGAGATAGGGTCATGCACAGGTATGGTCACACCGTAGGTGAGAGGGTGCAAGTTGCTTATTCCAGGGAGATGGCAAGAGAAGTGGGGAGAAGCAGTTGAATTCTGGATATATGTGAAGAATAGTCCTTTACTACTGTTTAAAAATTGTTAGTGATATATGCTGGCAATGTAACTTCACTGGCATGACATCAGTTAGCTTAAATAATTCCTTCTCTTATTAAAGGACCCAAGATGCTAGTACTCCCTGAGGATCCTTTCTTCTGATGTTACATCCCAGATTCCACGCCTCCATTTCAGCCAAATCACCTTCTCCTGCATGCATCCTCGTTGGCTCTCCTCCTTGAGTTCATAGACCCAACTCTTCTGCAATGTTTCTGCAAAGGATAGGTTTCCCAGCATCTCATAGCCTCTGGCTCCCTCACTTTTTGGATTTCATTAGCATTACACGTGCATTTGCTTTGATGTGAAAAGGAAACAAAAATATCCTCCACCTTCTCTCTGAAAGTTTTACTCGTTAAAAGTTGTTCAAATTTGAAACCGATATTTTAAAAACTCATTGACCTAAATAGGCAACCTAAATTATGCCATCTGCAACTTTAGTGGAGTTTATGTAACACTGTGGTAGAGGGTAGAGCTGGAAAGTGTTTAATATTATCCATCAACACTTTCGCCTTCCCAGGACCCTGTCCCTCAGGACACCACCTGCCATGTTGTTCTCGGTAGCTTTAAATAGTTATTGGTCTAACACTGCTCCTGACCAAATAGTTTCGCTGTTTTCTCTTACAGTTCTTAGTAATAAGAGTGCTTCCCCCCCCCAACAATGAATACATAATCTCATCTTGGGTCTGTTTCCTGTACTGCATTCATTATATATTGCTGTGCATCGTGTCATTTTTTAAATATCTAAAACCAGAATAAAGAAATCTACAGATTATAAATGCATGGCCATAAAACCACCCATGACCCTGAGTATGGGTAACAGTAATTCTACAAATTATTAAATTGGTCACATGTCACTAAATCTTATCAACTTTCTGAAACTCCTTACATTTCAACTCAGCATGTTCCTTGAATAGAATCAGGACATTCTGAAAATCCAGATCGAACAACACTCATTTCCTGATGCAAACCAAACTGAGTCCATTTTCCCTTTCCCCCAGAGAATAGAAAATGATATGATCAAACTGCCATAAAACTTATATGGCTTTAAAAGGTTTAGGACAGGAAAAAAAAAAACAACAGTCTTTTTTCCTTTTCAGTTTTGTTTTGCCCTCTTTATATTCTTTCATTATTGTTTTTGCTTACGGCACACAAGCAACCTCTGAGAAAAGACAGTCACCCACAACCCCCACCATGCGAGGTGGGGTCTAGGAGGGGGCTGGGCACTGAGTGCCCCCCTCCAATCCCACTTCATTGCTTGATCATTTTTGACCTTGGCCAAATGACATAAAGTCTCCGAAGCCCAATTTCTTTTTTCATATTATAACATTGTTTCTCCCTCTTGCGGGGTTACTGGACACCCAAGGAGACCCGTGTTCCCAACAGAGAGAGAGGACTGTCCTTCGAGAGTCTGTCCCTATGACCCACGGTCGTATGCTACACTACACTGGCCACTAGAGTCTTCTTACATTGCTTTCAGTTTCCAAACACCCTGTCATGCTTCAAGAAATAGTATCACCTCCTCTGAAGGCTCTGTGAAAACTGCAAAGACAGATAGTAGTATCAGGGATAATTAATACCATATTAGGTTTTTTTTACTCTTTAAAATTTTCAGTATTGGTAAAGAACTGCCACTTGCTAATTACTGTTGAAATGTTTTCTCCTACCAAACACCAAACTAACATCTGCCTATTGCTACCATAATTGCATTGCAAATCAAATTTTAAAACTCATTTGGTTAAAGTGTCTGACTCTTGGTCTCATCTCAGGTCTCCATCTCAGGGTCATGAATTCAGGCCCAGCATGGAGCCTACTTAAAACACACACACACACACACACACACACACACACACACACTCACAAATAGTGGCTGCTGAGTGGCTCAGTTGGTTGAGTGTCTGCCTTCGGCTTAGGTCATGATCTCCCAGATCATAGGTCAGAGCCCTGTGTCAGGCTCTGTGCTGACAGCTCAGAGCCAGGAGCCTGCTTAGGATTTTGTGTCTCCCTCTTAGCCCATCCCTGATTCATGCTTTCTCTCTCTCTTTCTCTTTCAAAAATGAATAAACATTGGGGTGCCTGGGTGGCTCAGTCAGCTCAGTCGGTTAAGCGGCTGACTTTGGCTCAGGTCATGATCTCACAGCTTGTGGGTTCGAGCCCCGGGACAACCTCTGTACTGACAGCTCGGAGCTTGAAGCCTGCTTCAGATTCTGTGTCTCCCTCTCTCTCTCTGTACTTCCCCTGCTCACACTCTATGTCTGTCTCTAAAAAAAATAAATAAATAAACACTAAAAAAAAAAAGAAACTTCTCTCTGGGTAGTAGAATTTTTAAAAAACCAAAAAAAACCAAAAATGAATAAACATTAAAAAGGTTTTTTAAAAATGAAAAAACAAAAACAAAGAATAAGAAACCTTGTAGGATAAAATAAGAATAAAAATTAAAACTTGTAATATAATCAAACCTATAAATAAAATAGCATCTATACATTGTCAGATGTCTTAGCGGGTTAAGAAATGGATCAAATCCCAGTGGTGGCAATATATAGTTTGGGAATATGCTCTATCTTAATTGTACGTCAGTTGCTGTAATGCTAGGGAATTTTCTAGACAAAAATATCCTGGTTATAAAATTCCATAAGTTATGCCTTATCATTACTTGTATTTATAAACTTGATAAATAAACTTTTATAAATAAAGAATATGGTGATAGAAAGCATTTGGGACAACACATATACTGATATAGGAAAATAACCAACTTTAGGCATTTAACTTGAAATGAGGGTTGAGCACATTTAGATAACTGTCTTAAATGGTAAAAAGTTTTTTGTTGGTTTTGGTTTTTTTATTTGAAATGTCATTCTGTCGTATTGCAAACTCAAAAATTCTCCTGTGGAGCACTTTATTAAATAGAAAAACAAGAGCAGACCCAAATTAGTGCTTCCTCTCAGCACCATGACCTTTTTCTATTCCTCTCTCTGCAAAATTCAAGGTGCTTCTGAAGCATATAACATTTAGCTTTTTTTTATTTTAAGTTTATTTATTTATTTTGAGAGAAAGAGAGAAGAGGAAGGGCAGAGAGTGAGAGAGAGAGAGAGAGAGAGAGAGAGAGAGAATCCAAGCAGGCTCCACACACCCAGCACAGAGCCCGATGCTGGGATTGAACTCACAAATTGTGAGATCATGACCTGACCAGAAACCAAGAGCCTGATGCTCAACAGACTGAGCTGCCCAAGTGCCCCAACATGCAGCTGTTTTTAAAGGTCCACAGAATCAGTGAATTCTTTGCTGTTCCTAATTTAGTCTTTTGAAAGCAAGTGGTTCTACTAGGTTTGGCATAACTGTCTTAATTTAACTGCATGGGCCTTTTCCTGCTGTGTTTTTGCTGACACGTTTTGAACTGGCTTTTATATATGAGCTGATCCCTGTACTCAGTTTTACCAGCTGCCAGTTTTGTAAGGTGAGATTTTTGTGGTGAAAGACTTCATATAGCACAATGGTCTTATGAGATAGTCTATGCACTATGTGGCTTCTGGACAGAGAGCTGGCTGTTTTACGAATAGTTCCTGACAGAGATTAGACTTACTTCCAGATGTAGAGAATGGAGAGGCAGAGACATGTCACTCATTACATTTACAAGTACGTTTTCTCGAAGAAATTCTTTATTTAGATAACAATACATGAGTCACCTTCTTATTGATGCCCAAACTACCCAGTTATAGCAAAGGTTAAGATAAAAGGAAATGCTAACCAACTATTTACTATAGTATCTTGTCACTCACCTGTATGAAAGCTCTTTCTTCCACCTACAGGCTATCTCAGGCTATTTTTACAGTTCCTGAAACCATCTGTTCTAACCTGTACTCGCTGCTACTTAGAATACAGATGTTAATTACGTTTTTAACACACACACACACACACACACACACACACCCCTTGCTATAAGCCTCAAATGCCCTCAAGCATCTATTACTTTCTCAACACCAAGGCCTTTTCTCTGGCTTTTCACAAGCAACAAAGCTCAGGACTCTTCTCGTAGGATCATCTTTAGTTAGAGGGATACCAATTTGCCCCCTTGGGAGAAGTACAGAAATGACGCTGTTGCACTTAATTCTCAACTAATGCAGACCTTATCCCTCTGAGCTGAATAAAGTAATCTGAATTCTAAACATCTTACACCTCTCTTTAACAGGATAAGTCCAAACATGCCAGAAAGTTTCCTTCCCAACCTGAAGTCTGTCCAGTTCTTCATTTAGAATCTACGGTTTACCTCGCTGGTGTATGTCCATGGCCGGGTTCATTTTCATGGCTAGGTGATCCATCAGTGAAGTGTGGCACTTTATTATGGTTTGTTTTCCATCTGTGGATCCTACTATCTTTTTTCTCTGCTAATAAATTCCCTGAGGGGCCCTCAAATGGATTCTGCAATAGTTATTGGCTTGTCAACTGATTTCTTTTTCCTTGTTTCTTGTTGAAGGCTCAGGAAGTTGCTATTATAATGAATTGAAATGCAGTTTCCAAGGGGCCTCTGAGAGCAAATAGAAACTCCATTTAGAATGCAAACATCGCTTTAAATGATTGTTGAGGATGACTCTGTTCCACTCCTAAAGAGTAACTAATTTTAATAGAAATTAAGAATTTGTAATTTGATAAGTCCTGTAGAACTTTTCGCTCGTTATAACTCCTCATTTTATTACCAAAAGCGGCAGAGGGAGAGTGCTTTACAGTTGCAAAGAATGGACTTTTGCTCGGTTGAGGGAGTTCTTGAATTTTATTACTTTACTCACCCCTGGCAGTTTTGATAAGTGAACTAAAAAGAAAGTAAGCGAGAAAACAGTAGAAAAAGAAGAGAGCACAGCATCAGGCAAGAATACATTTCCAACAAATATTTGCTGAATAAATTAATGAAAAGGAGAAAAGGAACCCTGAAGTTTGTAAAAGAAAGGGTTACTCTGGGCCGGATCTCAGAGCTTCCAGAATCAAAATCAATTAGAAACGTTCAGGCCATCCCATTCTAAACAGGGACATGATTTTGTCAGGAGGAAAACGTGTTTCTTCTTTAAATTAAGTTGTGGAGAAGGAAAAGGAGAGGAAAAGATGAATGCCAAGAGAAACTGAGTGAAATGAGCAGGAGATAAAAGCAAAGAGGAAAAAACAGACTAGAGCCCATTACAAAGCAAGGTAATAGAAATTGAGCAAATTCGTTCCCTTTTCTATCCTCTCTTCTAATTCCCTTCCCTTCTTTCTAGTATTTATACTCAGAATTCCAAAGGGAGATTTAAGAGCAATTTAGAAATATGTTAAGTAAGACAACACCAGGTGGCAAATAGTGATTTAATTCTCCTTGCCAGCAGAGCTAAAGGCTTACAAGGCTTTTTATTAGCAAAGCTGGGTGGGAGGATCACAGGAGAGAGAGGGAGGCAGGAAAAGCCATTAAGTGTTTCAATGAAGGCAGCACAGCGATGGATAGGCTCTTATAAGAAATCTTTTAATATGTGCATTAATTCTTCTTTTCATCCTACCGCCTGCTAGAAAATTGGTTGTAGAGGCATTTCAGGCATTTTCTCCAGAGCAAATATTGACACAGGAGTAGTGTGTTGACATTGTGTGGCTTTGGGTTTCAGGGAGCAGGCTGGTGCCTCTCAGGACATGTAAGCACAGAAGGCAAGCCCTGCCACACCCGTGAGAAGCTGGCTGCTTCCAGAAGCAGCCCGAAGAGTCGTGTCTGCCCTCCACAAGTCAAGTGTGGTGCTTTTTATTTTGAAAATAGGATAAGGGGTCTGCTTCTGAAGTCTTTCATGTACTTATGTCCTATTTGGTTTTTAATCCAATGGGGAAATTGGATTTTCTGAGACCCTAAACACATGGTATCTTGTTAGTGATAAATACATGACATTTAAGATAAACTAGAATATCCTGACGTTGACATTGTAATGATTTCAGCTTCTGTACCCATTACCACCTACAGCCTCTCATCTACTTTGGCGGCCACTAGAATTTTGTGTCTTCCTTCTCCCCAGTGAGACTCCCAGCTGGTTTTCTTTCTTTAGGACTCCTGCGATAGACAGTGAGGTGATGGGGAAGCCCACCCCTGAGTCTACTGAACTGAATCAAACGAATGGTTCCCTTTTTTCCTTTTATAAGTTATGGACTCTTCTTTTTTGTGAAGATCAGTAGGTGTGAATCAAAGAAGCAGGTAGAAAGTTTTTTATCCCAGAAGGAACTGAATATAGAGAAATGCACAGAGGCAACAAGGTGAACTTCATAGGATTTGGGCAACAGGCACTCTGGGGTCCTGTCTGTTCAGACCCTCCATCATGAACCAGGAAGTGCCCAGAGTGGTCCTTGGACAGTCGAATTCAGAAATTCTGGCAGTGGTTTTCCTCTTCCACCCCACCCTGCTGACAGATGTGCTTGTGTTGCTATGGTTCCTGAGAGGACACCCCTCAGGTCTTAGGACACCTTGTGCTGCACTCATGATGCTGGCCTCCCTGGGTGTGCGCAGGGGAATCTGTCTTGGCAGGCTTTAGGGTCTATAGACTCTAAGGCCAAAGACCTCATACTATTTGGAATTTTCCTTTAAAAAAAGTGATAAATATAACACTGAATGTTAACTCTACTGGAATTAAAACAAATTAAATTAAAACAAAACAAAAAGTGATGCTATGGTAGGCAATATTAAGACTGATTTTTTTTCACGTATCAAGAACTTTTTAATGAATTAATACTATTATAAAAGCCAAAGAAATTATAACTCAGTAGAACATTACCTAATTGTCCTAGAAAATTTTACATAAAACACTTCCAGGTAGTGTATGTTGATAAGACAGATAGAAGACATTTTAGGAAAACTAAGTGTTAAGACTGATTTTAAAAGTCTTCAGAATGTTTTCTCTTAAAGAACGGTTCCCTCTCGTTGTTGTTGTTGTGTGTGTGTGTTTGTATAAGGCCAAGGGCCAGGGCCCTAAGAATCAGACTGGGATCAAATGCTGTGCTAAACTTCTCAGTTTGCTCATCTGCAAATGGGGTTAATAAGAGAATTTAAGTCTTATATCATGATGGTCCTGAGTTAATAAGTTAATGCATATAAGCACTTTCAATACTTGTCTTGTACTAAGCATCACAAAATTTAACATTAATCGGTATTGTTAATATCATGTAGTCAACATTTTATTTATTTATTTTTTAATTTTTTAATGTTTATTTATCCTTGAGAGAGTGAGAGAGACAGAGAATGAGCAGGGAAGGAGCAGAGCGAGAGAGGGACACAGAATCCAAAACAGGCTCCAGGCTCTAAGCTGTCAGCACAGAGCCCGACACGGGGCTCGAACCCACTAACCGTGAGATCATGACCTGAGCCAAAGTCGGAAGCCCAACCGACTGAGCCACCCACGATCCCCAGTCAACATTTTAAAACCTCTTTCTCTGCAGTGTGTTATGCACTATTTTAAGGAAGAGCCACATCTAGAAATTATTCTCCATCTCCCCAGAGATTTGTTTTTTTAAAAATGTTTGTTTTTGAGAGAGAGAAAGAAAGAGCAAGTGAGCAGGGGGGGAAGAGAGAAGGGGCTGAAACAGAGGATCCAAATCAGACTGTGCTGACAGCAGAGAGCCCAATGTGGGGGCCGAACTTACAAACAGTAAGATCATGACCTGAGCCAAAGTTGGAGTCTTAATCTGCTGAGCCACCCAGACACCCCCCGCCCACCAGAGATTTGTTCTCAAGGCCTCAGTTTGTTTCACTAAAATTCTAAAATAGCAGGAGCTTCTACATTGTATTGAGTTGGCCCAGAGGTGTAGATTCACATTATACAATGACTTTCCAAAGCAGTAATAGCTGGTCCTTCTCAGATGCCCGAGGACTTGGTCCCCACACACAAAAACAGATACAGGATTAAGAAAACTTTCTTGTGAGACACAGCAATAGCACTGCTAGGAATTTACCCAATGGATACAGAAATGCTGATGCATAGGAGCACATGTACCCCAATGCTTATAGCAGCACTCTCAACGATAGCCAAATCATAGAAAGAGCCTAAGTAGCCATCAACGGACGAATAGATCAAGAAGATGTGGTTTATCTATACCATGGAATACTACATGGCAATGAGAAAGGATGAACTCTGGCCATGTGTAGCAACGTGGATGGACCTCGAGGGTGTTATGCTGAGCGAAATAAATCAGGCAGAGAAGGACAAATATCATATGTTTGCACGTATAGGAGGATTAGGAGGAACTTAACTGAGGACCATGGGGGAGAAGAAGGGGGGAAATGGTGGAGGAAAGGGAGAGAGGCAAACCATGAGAGACTTTTGAATGCTGAGAAACAAACTGAGGACTGATGGATGTGAGGGGGAAGGGGGTGATGGGCATGGAGGAGGGCACTTGTGGGGATGAGCACTGGGTGTTATATGGAAACCAACTTGACAATAAACTATTTGTAAGAAACAAAAATAAAACAAATAAAATGACTAACAGATAAAAAAAAGAAAAAGAAAACTTTCTTGTGGTTCAGGCTATCAGTATGAGATTTATCTGAAAAGTTGTTTCACATCCTTGGGAATTTACCTTTGGAAAAGAACTATTTTCTACTTTCCCTGAATACTCAGTCTTAGAACTATGACTTATTCAAAAGGGGAACATAAAAACTTCAGTTTTCATTCATTTATCCATCCATCATATAGTTATATGATGGAGAACTTACTCTATCATTTGCTAGGAGTTGGATGTCAAAAGATGAGTAAGACATAATCAGTTTTGAGCAATTTAGTTAGGGGAACTGTAGGCATATCCAAAGATGGTGATGTGGGGGCACCTAAGTGGCTCCGTCAGTTAAGCATCCAACTTCAGCTCAGGCCATGATCTTGGGGTGACCAGGACATGGTTTCCTCTATTTTCAGTTGGATAGGGCTGGGTAGAAGGCGTGAGCAGTGATTACCTCCACGCCTGGTGCTCAGACCCAGAGGGAGGCTACTAACTCATTTCCAAAAGAACCACCAAGGATCAGGCCTCAGAAGCTTATGAAACAACTCATTTGAGTGAGAGGTCATAGCATAAACTCTGCACAGCAAGAAGGGATGGTGAAACAAAGGGGAGAAGCTTGCAGGAGCCAGCAAGATTCTTTTAAAGGGCATTAGACAGGGGTGCTTGTGTGGCCCAGTCGGTTAAGCATCTGACTTTGGCTCAGGTCATGATCTCTTGTTCAGTGGGTTTGAGCTCTGGGTCGGGCTCTGGGATGACAGTGCAGAGTCTACCTGGGATTCTTTCTCTCTCTCTCTCTCTCTCTGCCCCTCCCCTGCACACTCTCTCTCTCAATATAAATAAATAAACTTTAAAAAAATAAAAGGCTTAGGACAATGCAGATACATGTAAACAAGAAGCTTTGGGGAAAGAGACATGCAGATTTGGATATCCTGAAGCGCTTTTTATGTCTTCCCAAGGTGTTGAGCTTTGCCTTTTCCTGCTGGCAAGGGTGAACTGGTAGACTGTCTTTACACCTTTGTGGTGTTCAGTACATTTAGGGAGGTAAGGGACCAACTCGGGAATTCAGGTTGAGTCAGGATGCTGTTACAGTGTTTCTGGGGTCCCTGTGAAGGTCTAAAGGAAGACTGGTAGTGGAGATGGAGAAGAGGGATAGATAGAATCTGGAGTTGTTTCTGGACTCGGAATGGCAAGGTCCTGCGATGTTGGATGAGGGTGACAAATGAGAAACAGTTTTGCTGAGGATAGTGTTGAGGAAAATCTGATTGGATTTGGAGAATCTGTTGGAAGCAGGGACCTGAGTGGGGAGACCAGAACTGCTTCAAGCAGCAGTTGGCATGGAACAAACCATTTCACGTTGGTTAGTGCATTCAGTCGTTCCTGCAACCCTGCAACGAGGGTATGACCATGTGAAGCAGCTCCCCATGTTTATATAACTGTGCGTGGCTGAGCTACGTCTGGGACCCATGTCCACCTTGCTGTTCACCTCTGTGGCTGCCTTCCCAGAATATCAAGAATGAATCTCAGGTTGCAAGTTTGAATTATTCCCAAATTTCAGAGGACAGACTGAGCAGATCCACTAGGGCCCATTTGTATGAGTGAGTGAAGAATCCTAGGCAAATAACTCATTGGGAGGGAAAAAGGCCACCAGTAGGAAAGGATGTGCTCCTGATAGCCGGCTCACATCCCCCAGGCACTCATGCTGGCTCACTGAGTCGAGCCAGTGGACACATGAAAGGCCTGTTTCACACAGGTCTCCCTAGGACACTGTAAAACAGGCCGGTGAAGGTGGTCTCAGAACAGGGTGGATGGGTTGGGTTGTGTAGACCTTGTCAGAGTGTTTGCAGATGGACCACTCATCCAAGATGGCTTCAGGGTCCAGAGGGAGGAACATGACGTCTCCTCTTGAAGCCAAGAGGTTTCACTTCTCAAACAGATCCATGACATCCCTAGGGGACTCTCTGAACCCTGGAGAATAATCTACCAAAGATGGAGGTTCGTACAACTCTGCCAGAGGTCAGGGTCATGGACACAGTGCTTTGCTGTTCTAACCCTATTATCCCCTCAGGCAAGAGCACAGAGCACAGGGTGTGTGATAAATAACAATAATAGCCAACTCAGTTGAACATTTACTCTGCACCAGGTGTGGCAATGAGTGTTCATTTAACCCCCAAAATTGAAGCAAGAGGTAAATATTGTCATTGATCCATCTTACACACGAGAGAATGGGACGAGAAGAGATGTCCCTAAGTTCTGTCCTGAATTAAAAGTTTATGAACCAAGGATCCTATAAACCTATTGTGATCATCACTTCTTTTCATACTGAATCAAAGAAGTCCAATTTGAATAGACCCTCCACAAATTCTAAGGCTACTTTGAAGATGGTCAACATCTTCTTTAATCTGAAGTTTGTTTTCTCAGCTGACAGGATCTGTCTCCAGCACCCTGGAGGTGTGAAGTGACATCACCATCTGATCAGCATCTAAAAACATTTTGGCTAATTTAAAAAATAGAGATCTTCAATGTGCTGTCTTAATTATATCTGACCATTTGAGCGTGCTGCGTTAAAACCCCGCGGAGGCAGCCTGCTCTGCAATTTGTTTTTGAAACCAGCTTCTTAGTCTCGCGGGCTGAAAGGATTCTGTTTAAAGGGTGTACACTGTGAATCACAGTTTCAAAGGAAGACGACAAATACAAATCTCAGCCAAGCAATTTGTAAAACTGGATTGCTGACAGAAATCCAGGAAGCAGCAGAAAAACAACCAAACACAAAAACATAGTCAAGTGCCTGGATGTAATCTGAAGTAACAAAGCGGAAAGAGCCCTGGGATAACACGATGATACAAGGGAGCAGAGACTGAACAGGCAGTCTTGTTTTGAAAAATAGAAGCACGGCTGAGCTGAGTCCTGAGAACATTCCACAGACCCAGGGTGGCGGGCTCTCCTGCATTTCGGATTCAAGCCGCCTTCACCTGCTCCTGACGTGTGTTCAGTTCACTGCAGGGACGGGGGAAAGAATGTTTCTTGAGTTAGATTCAGATGCTTTATCATGTTCAATAAGCTCAGCCAATACAAAACTCTTTGACGATTACTTTTATTATCATCATAGCTAACCCTTACTGAACTCTCTACCTTCAAAGTACATCAGGGTCTGTCTGGTCCTCAGTTGAATGTAAGCTTCCGGAGGGCAGGAATTTTTATCTATTCTGTTCACTGAAGTCTTTAGTGTACCTAGAGTAGTGCCGAACACGTAGTACATGCTCATTAAATGTTTAGTGAATGAAAGATTGAGTGGATGAACAGCCATATGATTTCACTTGGGCAGGCAATATTCTAATTGCCTTACTGAATCACTTAATCTTATTCCAAATCCTGTCACATAAGCGTTTATTACTATTCCTTATATGTTATTTTGCAGATGAGCCAACAGAGTCCCAAAGAAGTTAATTAGCTTGTGCAAGATCATGGCAAAGGCAGAATCAAACCCAAGCAGTCTGACTCCAAATCCACCTCTCGGGGCGCCTGGGTGGCTCAGTCGGTTAAGCGTCCAACTTTGGCTCAGGTCATGTTCACATGGTTCGTGGGTTCGAGACCTGCTTCGGGCTCTGTTCTAGCGGCTAGCTCAGAGCCTGGAGCCTGCTTCAGGTTCTGTATCTCCCTCTTTCTCTGACCCTCCCCTGCTCATGCTATTTCTCTCTCTCAGAAATAAAAAACATTAAAAAGATTAAAACAAATAAAACAAATCCACCTCTCCACACTATCACTCTTTCTATGATAATACAATTGATCTTTGAGCTTCATATTTTCACTGTTGGTTTTTCCTCAATCTCTCCACATTTACTTTCCTACAATGTTCTTCTAATAGGTCAGGCTATTTTATATCAAAGACTTCTTCACAGGCAAATGAAAACTCTTATTTTATTCATTTTAAAGCATACGTGCATTATTCAATGTTCTCTTTTTTTAATGTTTATTTATTTATTTTGAGAGAGAGCACAAGCCAGGGAAGGTCAGAGAGAGAGAGAGAGAGAATCTCAAGCAGGGTTGTGCACTACATGAACTGTGAGATAATGGCCTGAGCCGAAATCAAGAGTTGTACCCTTAACCGACTAAGCCACCTAGGTATCCCTTTTATTCAATATGCTTATTGTTTTATGCCAAAGGGCTTTGAATTTGTTTAGGTGTAGAAAAAAATTAAGACTGGAGAATTAAATATTACCTTAAAGAAAATCCTAAATTTATACTTTCTTTTAAGAGACAACATTAAGCTATTATGATTTTTATTTATTTCTTTCATTTTTTAAATATAATTTATTGTCAAATTGGCTAACATGCAGTGTGTACAGTGTGCTCTTGGTTTTGGGGGTAGATTCCCATGGTTCATCACTTATATACAACACCCAGTGCTCATCCCAACAGGTGTCCTCCTCGATGTCCATCACCCATTTTCCCCTCTTCCTCACCCCTGCCCATCAACCTTCAGTTTGTTCTCTGTATTTAAGAGTCTCTAATGGTTTTCCTCCCTCTCTGTTTGTAACTACTTTTTCCCCTTCCCTTCCCCCATGGTCTTCTGTTAAGTTTCTCAAGATCCACATATGAGTGAAAACATATGCTATCTGTCTTTCTCTGGCTGACTTATTTCACTCAGCATAATACCTTCCAGTTCCATCCACATTGCTGCAAATGGCAGGATTTCATTCTTTCTCATTGCCAATTAGTATTCCATTGTATATATAAACCACATCTTTATCCATTCATCAGTTGGTGGACATTTGGCCTTTTTCCATAATTTGGCTATTGTTGAAAGTGCTGCTATAAACATTGGGGTACATGTGCTCCTAGTAGTGCTATTGCTGGGTCATAGGATGCAGTAATTTTTTTTAATTTTTAATTTTTTGAGGAACCTTCACACTGTTTTCCAGAGCTGCTGCACCAGTTTGCATTTCCACCAACAGTGCATGAGGGTTCCCATTTCTTTGCATCCTCACCAGCATCTGTTGTTTCCTGAATTGTTAATTTTAGCCACTCTGACCATTGTGAGGTGGTATCTCAGTGTGGTTTTGATTTGTATTTCCTTAATGATAAGTGACACTGAGTATTCTTTTCATATGTTGGTTGGCCATTTGGATGTCTTTGGAAAAGTGACTATTCATGTCTTCTGCCCATTTCTTCACTGGATTATTTGTTTTCTGAGTGTTGAGTTGGTCGGTTCTTTATAGATTTTGGATACTAACCCTTTATCCAATATGTCATTTGCAAATATCTTTTCCCATTTCGTAAGTTGCCTTTTAGTTTTGTTGATTGTTTCCTTTGCAGTGCAGAGGCTTTTTATCTTGATGAGGTCCCAATAGTTCATTTTCGCTTTCAATTCTCTTGCTTTTGGAGATGTGTCAAGCAAGAAATTGCTGCAGCTGAGGTCAAAGAGGTTGTTGCCTGCTTTCTCCTCTAGGGTTTTGATGGGTTCCTGTCTCACATTTAGGTCTTTCATCCATTTAGAGTTTATTTTTGTGTATGTGTAAGAAAGTGACCTAGTTTCATTCTTCTACATGTTGCTGTCCAGTTCTCCCAGCACCATTTGCTAATGAAACTGTTTTTTTTCCCTCCATTGGATACTCTTTCCTGTTTTGTCAAAGATTAGTTGGCCATATGTTTGTGGTTCCAATTCTGGGTTCTCCATACTACTCCATTGGTAAAAGAGTCTGTTTTTGTGCCAATACCATACTGTCTTGATGATTCCAGCTTTGTAGTAGAGGCTAAAATCTGGGATCACGATGCTTCCTATGTTGGTTCTCTTTTTCAATATTACTTTGGCTAATCAGGGTCTTTTGTGGTTCCATACAAATTTTAGGATTGTTTATTCTAGCTTTTTTTTTTTTAAATTTTAATGGTTTTATTTATTTCTGAGAAAGAGAGACAGCGTGACCAGGGGAGGGTGAGAGAGAGGGGGAGACACAGAATCTGAAACAGGCTCCAGGCTCTGAGCTAGCTGTCAGCACAGAACCCGATGCGGGGCTCAAACCCATGAACTGTGAGATTGTGACCTGAGCTGAAGTTGGATGCTCAACTGACTGAGACACCCAGGCATCCCTGTTTATTCTAGCTTTGAAAAGAATGCTGGTGCAATTTTGATTGGGATTGCATTGAATGTGTAGATTGCTTTGGGTGCTATTGACATTTTAACAATATTTATTCTTCCAATTCATGAGCATGGGATATTTTTCAATTTCTTTGTGTCTTCTTCAATTTCCTTCATAAGTGTTCTATAGTTTTCAGCACACAGATCTTTTACATCTTTGGTTGAGTATTCCTAGGTATTTTATGGTTCTTGGTCCAATTGTAAATGGGACCAGTTTCTTGATTTCTCTTTCTGTTGCTTCATTATTGGTGTATAGAAATGCAGCTGATTTCTGTATGTTGATTTTGTACACTGCAACTTTGCTGAATTCATGGATCAGTTCTAGCACTCTTTTGGTGGAGTTTTTCAGATTTTCCATGTAGAGTATCATGTCGTCTGCAAAAAGCAGAAATTTGATTTCTTCTTTGCCAATTTGGATGCCTTTTATTTCACTTTGTTGTCTGATGGCTGATGCTAGGACTTCCAACACTATGTTAAACCACAGTGGTGAGAGTGGACATCCCTATTGTGTTCCTGATCTCAAGGGAAAGCTCTCAGTTTTTCCCCATTGAGGATGGTATTAGCTGTGGGCTTTTCATATATGGCATTTATGATGTTTAGGTATATTCCTTCTATGCTGACTTTCTTGAGGATTTTTATTAAGAAGGGATGCTGTATTTTGTCAAATGGTTTTTCTGCATCTATTGACAGGATCATTGGCTCTTATGCTTTCTTTTATTAATGTGATGTATCACATTGATTGATTTGCAAATACTGAATCAACCCTACGGTGAATAATTCTTTTAATATGCTCCTGAATTCGATTTGCTAGTATCTTGTTGAGAATTTTTGCATCCGTGTTTATCAGGAATATTAGCCTGTAGTTGTCCTTTTTTTGTGCAGTCTCTATCTGGTTTGGGAATTAAGGTAATGCTGTCTTCATAGAATGAGTCCAGAAGCTTTCCTTCCATTTCTATTTTTTGAAACAGATGGCGAAGGATAGGTATTAACTCTGCTTTAAATGTCTGGTAGAATTCCCCTGGGAAGCCATCCAACCCAGAACTCTTGTTTGTTGAGAAATTATTTATAACTGATTTAATGTCTTCACTAGTTATGAGTCTATTAAAATTTTCTAATTCTTCCGGTTTGAGTTTTGTTATTTTGTGGGTGTTTTGGAATTTGTCCATTTCTTTCAGATTGTCCAGTTTGTTAGCATATAATTTTTCATAGTGGTCTCTGATAATTGTATTTGTGAAGGATTGCTTGTGATAAGCCCATTTTTATTTGTGATTTTATGTATTTGGGTCCTCTCTCTTCTTTTTGAGAAGTATGGTTAGGAGTTTATTAATTTTGTGTATTTTTTCAAAAAAAAAACAACTCTCAGTTTCATTGATCTGTTCTACTTTTTTGGATTCTACATTGTTTATTCCTGTTCTAATCTTTATTATTTCTCTTCTTCTGCTGGCTTTGGGGTTTCTTTGCTGTTTTGTTTCTAGTTCCTTTAGGTGTGATGTTAGATTTTGTATTTGGGATTTCTCTTGTTTCTTGAGATAGACCTGGATTGCAATGTATTTTCCTTTTAGCACTGCCTTTGCTGCATCCCAAGCAGTTTGTACTGTCATGTGTTAATTTTCATTTGTTTCTATGTATATTTAAATTTCTTCTTTAATTTCCTGGTTGGCCCATTCATTCTTTAGTAGGATGTTCTTTGACATCGTCAATGCTCATCCTCAATCCTAATATGCATTTGGAGGTTTTCCAAACTTTTTCCTGTTGTTGATTTCAAGTTTCACAGCGTTATAATCTGAAAGTGTGCATGGTATGATCTCAATTCTTTTATATTTATTGAGGGCTGTTTTGTGACCCTGTATGTGATCTATCTTGGAGAAAGTTCCATGTGCACTCGAGAAGAATATGTATTCTGCTGCTTTAGGATAAGAAAGCTCTGAATATATCTGTCAAGTCCATCTGGTCCAATGTATCATTCAGTGCCATTGTTTCTTTATTGATTTTCTGCCTACATCATCAGCCCGTTGATGTAAGTTGAGTATTAAAGTTCTCTGCAATTACCACATTTTTTACCAATATGTTTGTGATTGTTTTATATATTTGGGTGTTACTGAATTGGGTGCATAAACATTTATAATTGTTACCTCTTCTTGATGCACAGTCTCTGTAATTGTGATTTAATGCCTTTTTTCATCTCTTGTTTAAAAGCTAGTTTGTCTGATATAAGTATGGCTACTCCAGCTTTCTTTTGACTTCCAGTAGCATGATAGATGATTCTCTATCCCCTTACTTTCTATTTGAAGGTGTCCTCAGGTCTAAAATGGGTCTATTGTAGACAGCATATAGATGGATCTTGTTTTTTCAATCCATTCTGATACCCTGTCTTTTGATTGGGGCATTTAATCCATTTACATTCAGAGTTATTATTGAAAGATATGGATTTATTGTCATTGTTTTTTCTGTAGATTTCGTGTTTGTGATGAGGTCTCTGGTTCTTTGTAGTCTTTGTAACATTCCAGTCACAGAGTCCCTCTTAGGATCTCTTGTAGGGCCAGTTTAGTGGTAATGATCTCCTTCAGTTTTTGTTTGTCTGGGAAAGCATTTATTTCTCCTATTCTGAATGACAGCCTTGCTGGATAAAGGATTCTTGGCTGCATATTTTTCCAATTCAGCACATTGAATATTTCGTGCCACTCCCTTCTGGCCTGCCAAGTTTCAGTGGATAGGTCTGATACTACCCTTATGTGTCTACTCTTGTAGGTTAAGGCCCATTTATCCCTAGCTGCTTTCAGGATTCTCTCTTTATCTTTGTATTTTGCCAGGTTCATCATTATATGTGGTGGAGATCTATTCGTGTTAAATCTGAAAGGAATTCTCTGTGCCTCCTTAATTCGGATGTCCGTTTTCTTCCCCAGATTAGGGAAGTTCTCAAATATAATTTGTTCAAGTAAACCTTCTGCCCCTTTCTCTCTCTCCCTTCTTCCAGAACTCATATGATAGAGATATTTTTATGTTTCATTGAATCACTTAGTTCTCTAATTCTCCCCTCATGGTCTAGTATTTTCTTATTATTCTTTTTCTTGGCTTTATCATTTTCCATAATTTTATCTTCTATTTCACTTATTCTCCTGTCTACTATCCACTATCACTGCATTTTAATTTATTTTGTATCTCATTTATGTCATTTCTGAATTCATTTTGACTATTTCTGAGTTCCTTGATCTCTGCAGCAATAGATTCTCTGCTGTCTTCTATGCTTTTTTTCAAGCCCAGCAATTAATCTTATGACTATTATTCTAAATTCTTGTTCAGTTATATTGTTTATACCTGTTTTGAGCGATTCTCTAGCTGTCATTTCTTCCTGGAATTTCTTTTGAGAATTCTTCCGTTTCATCATTTTGGCTTGTTTGGTTTGTTTATGTGTTTTAAAAGTTTGTTATATGTCCTGCATCTTTGAGCACTGCTGTATTAAAGGGAGGTCATACACTGTCCAGGCCTGGCCCTTCAGGATGCATTTTTTGGAGTGTGTTACTTGCTTTCTGTTGTTGTGACTTTGGTTGCTTCATCTCCCTACTGTTAGTGATGTTTTGGACCGCCACCAGTTGTGCTTTGATTTGTTTATTGAAGTAGCACTGGAAAAGAAAACAAATAACCAAAACCAAGATCAAAATGAAAAACCAAAACAACAAAACCAAACAAAACAAAAACCCCAAAACACCAGCTACAACAAAAACAGTGGGGTGGCGGGAAAAGAAAAGAAAATTGGCCAGGCAGGGAAACTATACAGCTTAAAACTGAGAGAGGAGACAGGAAAATAAAAAGATATGCATTGTAGGTATAAAGAGAATAGATTAAACATGTCTGCTTAAACAAACCAACAATCAGAATAACCAGACCAGAGGAGGGAAGAATAAGGAGAAAAGGAAGAAAAAAATAAAATTATATAAATATACATATATAATAAGAATTGTCAGAAAATTAAATCGGGAAATGCAAAACCGCTGAGTGCTATGGAACCGGGGGCACTGCTGGTCTGGAGGAGGGGCTGTCTGGTTGGTCAGTGTCAATGCCCCTCCAGTAGATAGGCAGTTACCAGGCATCGAGGGGCGTGGTTAAGTGTAGGTGGGTCCCGCCTCCCCGGTCTCCCGCTGTCTGTTTCCTGAAGCCCCACCTTGGTGGTGATGGGGAGAAAAATGGCGACATCCCTGTCCTTCCTCCACAGACCGGGTGTTCCAAACCACTCTGTCTTCACAGTGCCGCGAGTGCGAATGAGGAGGTTTATCCCACTCTGCTGACTCCTGCACCTTCCTGGTGCTGGGCTGGAACTTAAACCCCAACATCTTAAAGGGTCCCGCTCTCAGTGCCCCGGTTCCAGGGGAGTGCTGCTCTGCACCGCAGGTATATGGCCTCTGGCTGGGGGGCACATGTAGTCTTCGTCCTTAGAACGGTTATATACCTTCTTCTCACAGCACTCCAGGGAGGGGATTGGTTGCTCCCACTGGGGACTGCGCCGCTGAACTACTTAAGGAGCCCAGTGCTGGCTCCCCTCCTCCCCAGGTGCCAGAACAGGGCAGCCAGCCCCAGTTCTAAGGAAGACCCGCAGTTAGATATTGGATTTTTGTCTGTCCAGGTGTGTGGTTTTTCTCTTGTCCAGATACAGTCCTACACTTCCCCAGCCTCTCTTTCTTTTCCCTTTGTCTCTCCACAGAAGAGGATCCCTCCCCTGTGCCTAGGCCACTCGTTTTCTCTCTCTCAGTTCACACTCAGGCCTCTATGGCCCGACAGTTGCCCCGTGGGTCCTTGGAGATGCCTCTGTCACTCTGCAGTCCGGACTCTTGGAATTAAAAGTCCTTTGGCCTCAGCATTGCTGTGTTCGAGGGACGAGGGAACTTGAGGTCCACCTACTTCTCCTCCATGGTGGATCTTCTCCATCCTTTTCATAAGATCATCATTCGTTTACCAGCAGATATCTTTCATTGGCTTCACATGGCAGTCTGAAGCCTATGGGTTGATCAATGTGTCATTCATCACAGGCACCTGGGTGCATCAAGTAGACAGGGGAGTGTCCTGCACGTGTCCCTGTAGCGGTCTCAGGAACACCTCTTGGCTTCCACACCCTCGCGTGCCTACTCTGCCGGGCCACAGTCGACCCCATGGGGGCAATACCCTCCACACACACCCCTCACTCCCCACTCTTCATTCCCCTCTACCCGCAGTGCACAGCACTATTATGATTTTTAAATAAAAATGTATTTATACTCCATTTTTTCCTGCCGCATAGTATAAAAATCATTTTTAAGAAGTAAGTAATATGACGCAGAATTACCCAGGCCATGAAATTATAAATATAAGTTTTTTGTCTTTAATTTTTATGTAACCTTCCTAATTCTCCAGGGCAATTTTATCTCTTTAAGGCAATCAGATATATGTAAATGATACTGTGTTTAGAGAGGCACAGACTTACCACTAAAGAGATAAAAACATGTTAGGTAACTACAAATTGCAGCTTGTGGTGAGTTATCCTTTTTTCTTAAGACTCCTTTTAAATTGGATACATTTAAGTTTTCTTGCTCAGGCAAAGGAAAATCGAAGGCAACTTCTGTTATGCCACTGTATTCTGTTGAGTTTGTGTAAGTAATTTTTTTCTGTTCAATTTTGAACACATTGATATACAACATTAAAGATTTACTGTCCACCTTTTCTTTTTTAAAAATTTGTTAATGTTTATTTATTTTTGAGAGAGAGAGAGAGACAGAGTGAGAGCAGGGGAGGGCAGAGAGAGAAGGAGACACAGAATCTGAAGCAGGCTCTAGGCTCCGACCTATTAGCACCAAGCCTGAGGTGGGGTTTGAACCCACAAACCTGAGCTGACATCGGACACCTAACCAACTGAGCCACCCAAGTGCCCCAGTCCACCTTTTCCATCTGATTTCCTGTCATCTCCTAACCCTTGGGGCCTCCCAGTTAATGCAAATCATGCTCTGGTTATCATCAGTTGCACAGATTGGTCAGTCCTTTTTTATTTAGGAAGGGGATGGTAAGAGGAGGTACTGAAATTTTGCTGAGTGCATAACCATCTTCTTTTTGTCTGAGCGGGGGGCCTTCAGACTATAATTCAGTAGCACAAGTGAAGAAGATTATAGCACTAAACAACGTTCTTTATTAGTAGTAATTTTTATAAGTTACACCAATTCCTTACAAAAAGCTCATAGTTTTAGAGTGATAGGCTCTTAAAGAGACCTTAATAATCATGCCATACAACCTATCAGGTAATTCAGAAATTGTGTATTTGGTAACTCATTACTGAATTGTACTAGTAGAAAATCAAAGTTACAATTACATTCTTTTAAAAATACATTTTTTTCTATTGGAAAATGTTTTATGATTAACATGGAAAACTATGGCTATATACTTTGTGTCTGTTTCAAATTTAGCTGCAGTAGTGGATGATACTTATGGAATGAGATGAAGCCTCTTTTCTTTTGGACAACTGCTCCATTTGTCTGAGCTTCTCAGGCAATGCATATGTGAAATCTGAATCTTATTTCAATGTGTGGAAAACTATATCATGAAATTGTCATAACCCAAGACCCATCACCCATCACTGTCCTGCAGACTTGCTTAGAAGGATCTCTCCCAGGAGACAGCAGGTCAGCTACTTTAATTTTTCAAACAATGACCTTGGTTGAATATTTGTCTAACTTTCATAGAAGGTTCTTCAGTCATTTTCTTTTTGCAAACGTCATAGATTCTCTGTATATGTAAATACTTTGAACAAAACCAAGAACCTATTTTCTTACCAGATAACTTTTAAAAGTTTTAGTTCTGTCAAGGTTTTTTGTTGTTGTTGTTGTTGTTGTTGTTAAAAATGGAAAGTATTTATCTTGACTTTATTTATGTTCCTTTGATTGGCTTAAGGATAGCTAAGTGAAGGCACATTTCAGATTTTCATTTTCTTTTCTTTTCTTTTTTGTTCCTTTTCTTTTCTTTTTAACTAATCTCCACATCCAATGTGGGGCTTGAATTTACAACCCTGAGATCAAGAGTCACATAATCCACTGACTGAGCCAGTGGATTAGAAAACCTCAAATTTTCTAATCCAGATCTCCATATCTTTAATTTTTAGATGTTCTACTTCTTCATTTCCCCAAGTAACTAGAGAAATCATGCTCTGGTCTAAGGAAATTTCCAAATAACTGCTAAGAACTCTTCCTCTCCACATCCCTAGAGTCCTCCCAAGGACAGTCCCCCCTATCTCCCACCAACATGTAGTCCCTAATCTAAAATTAAACCCCTTTCCCTGACCCCCATTAATCTTTCACCTTTTCTTGGAAGGTAATGTTTAAAATTTTTTTTTAATATTTATTTATTTTTGAGAGGGAGAGAGAGAGACAGCACATGAGCAGAGGAGGGGCAGAGAGAGACAGAGACAGAATCTGAAGCAGGCTCCAGTCCTGTCAGCACAGAGCCTGACAGGGGCTCAGACTCACTAACTGTGAGATCATGACCTGAGCTGAAGTCAGACACTTCACTGATTAAGTCACCCAGGTGCTTCTTGGAGGGTAATTTTTGACCACTGAAAATTAAATACCTCCAAATACGTATAATATCAATAGTGAATATATTACAAGCTTTTTTACTATATCATGAGTGATTCAGTAAATTTTTAAAGGGAGACCAGGGGGTAGTATGGTGATGATAATACATTTATTTTCCAAAGATTCTGGAAAAATCGACATGGTTACATTTTATAGATGTTATACATGATATGGAGTGTTGACACCATGAATATTATTCACAAAAGCTGATGATGGTAAAAGCTGAGAACATGATTCCATTCCACGCAAGCTCATAATTCTATACTGGTTAAAACAAAATCTGACTAGTCTGTGTATATAATTTGTCTTTATTTCATTTAAGGTGTTTTCCTTTTTGTAGTCTTTAAGGTAGAGACACCATCTACCACCATATGTAGAATCTGGGAAAGGAAATGTCCTTGATTCTTCCCTTTCTCTCATCCTTTAAATCCAGCAAATATCAAGGTTTTCTGATTATAACTCCAAATATTTTTTGTACATGTCCTCCACATGAAGATTAGAAAACACACACACACACAACCAATTTCTAGAAATTGAGAAAATGAACCTAAAACATATCAGGTGCAAAGAGCAAAGAATGGCCAAGAGACTCCTGAAAAAGTGTCTTGGTTTGGTATATCAAGGCTTATTATAAAGGCATGGTAACAAAGACCATTAGTATTGGCACAAAGTTAGACAGATCAATGGAAGAGAATAGAAAACCCAGGAAAAGACTAATGCAAATATGGAAACTCTATTAATGACTGAGGAGAGCAGTGAAAAAAGAATGGAAAATTCAAAAGTGCTTTTGAACCAAATTTCTATCCATACAGAAAAAAAAAATCAAGCTGAATTGCTTCTTCGCACATTAAAAATCTATTCTAAATGAATTAAAGACTTTAAATTTAAAAAAAATTATTTTTAAGAGAGAGAGAGCACAAGTTGGGGAGGGGCAGAGAGAGAGAAAGAGACACAGAACCCAAAGCAGGCTCCAGGCTCCGAGCTATCAGCACAGAGCCTGACATGGTCTCGAACTCATTAGCTGCGAAATCATTATCTGAGCTGAAGTCAGACACCTAACTAACTGAGCCACCTAGGAGCCCCTGAATTAAAGACTTTAAATCAAATGACAAAACTGAAAAACTTTACAAGACAAATAGGGGCATATATTTAGGAACTTAATGTATGTGTAGACTTTGGTGGCATCTGGGTGGCTCAGCTGGTTAAACTTCCAACTTCAGCTCAGGTCGTAAAGCTGACTTTCAAAACAAGACTCAAAAGCACAAACTATAAGGGAAATTTTTGATAAATTCAAATATATTAAAAATAAAAATGTTCATCAAAAGACAGGAGGGTAAAAAAAAATCAAATAACAAACTGGGAGAAGACAATTGCAACACATATCATTGACAAAATACTGTATAAATTAATTAAAGGAACCAATAGGAAGAAGGCAAACAACCCAATACAACCCAATGGAAAATAGAAAGTGGGCAAAAGCATGAAAAGATACTACAATATAGTATATATGAAAATATAAAGGAAAAAGTGTACAATTTAATTTAGCAATCGGGGCAAGGAAAATTAAAACCACCAGTGAGGTTCTATTTCACACTCACCAAAAAGTTAAAAGTCTGACAATACTAAGTATTGGAGGGAATGTAGAAAAATAGAAATTTCCACTTTGGAAAATAATTTCAGTGACTAGTGAAGACAACAGGTATAGAACCTATGAATAAGAAATTCTAGGGGTGCATGCGTGGCTCAGTTGGTTAAGCACTGCCTTCGGTTCAGGTCATGATCTCATGGTTCAAGCCCCACATCAGGCTCTGTGCTGGCAGCTTGGAACCTGGATCCTGCTTCAGATTCTGTATCTCCCTTTCTCTCTGCCCCTCCCCATTCATGTTCTGTCTCTCAAAAATAAATAAAACATTTAAAATTTAAAAAAAAGAAAGAAAGAAAAAAGAAATTCTACACATAGAGGGTGCTTGGGTAGCTCAGTCCATTGAGTGTCCAACTTCAGCTTAGGCCATGATCTTGGATTAGTGGATTCAAGCCCTGCAATGGGCTCTGTTCTGACAGCTAGGAGCCTGGAGCCTGCTTAGGATTCTATGTCTCCCTCTCTTTCTGTCTCTCCCTTGCTTGCACTCTATCTCTGTCTCTCAGGAATAAATAAATATTAAAAAAATTTTTTTAAGAAACTCTACCCCTAATAAATGTGTCCCAGAGTATTTCTAGCCCATGTACACTAGGAAACTTATACAAGAAATCCATAGCAATCTTTTTTTTTTTCTTCATAGCAGTCAAGTTCGTAAAAGCGTAATACTGGAAACAACCCAAATGGCCACACCTAATACAATGGCTCGTTGGTCATATATATTACACAGCATGAAAATGAACTATGGCAACATGCGTAAATACCCTTGAATATTTTTTTAAAGTTTATTTATTAAATTTGAGAGAGAGACAGAGAGAATAAGTGGGAGAGAGGGAATCCCAAGCAGGCTCCACACTGCCCCATGTGGGACTCGAAGTCACCAATGGTGAGATTATGACCCCAAGCTGAAACCAAGAGCTGGACACTTAACTGACTGAGCCACTCAGGTGCTCCTAAACATGGTTGAATCTTAATAATATGGCGTTCAATGAAGAAAACATGTCATATACTATACATTATACAACTTCATTTCTATGAAGTATAAAATAGACAAAACTAAATATATTGCTCTAGGTAGGGCTATGTACTTACAGAGTAAAGCAAAGGAAAAAAAGGGAGAAATTGTAGTTGACATAAAATCTAGGCAAGAGAAGGAGTGAAAGTCATTAAGAAGGGACTTGCTTTAAACAGAGTGCTCTTGGGCACCTGGGTGGCTCAGTAGGTTAAGCATCTTGATTTTGGCTCAGGTCATGATCTCACAGTCATGAGATCAAGCCCTGTGTTGGGCTCTGCACTGAGTGTGGAGCCTGCTTGGGATTCTCTCCCTCTCCCACCCTCCCCCACTTGCGTGCACATGCTCTCTCTCCCTCTCCCTCTTAAAATAAATAAATGAACATTAAAAAAAAAACCAGAATGTTTCTAAGAAGGATCCATTTCTTAGGGAACAGATACATAGATGGGCTATTATCATTTTAAAATGTATATATGCAGTTACATAGAGGAGAGAGAAGCAGAGATGGAAGACTGAGGGAGGGATGGAGAGAGACACTCTTCACATGCTCAGCTGCATTCTTCTTGTGTGAGTGACATCCTGGTACCTCTATAATAAAATTTCCTTCTTTGTTTTCTAGTGTCATGGACAAAATTTTGCTACCCTCCATATTCATATTTTGATGTCCTAAACCCCAGTATCTCCAAATGTGACTGTACCTCTTTTAAGAGGTAATTAAGTTAAAAAGAGGTAATTAGGGTAGACCTTAGTTCAGAATGACTGGTGTCCTATACGAAGAGGAGAATTGGACAAATCCAAGTACAGAGAAAAGACCATATGAAGACACAGGGAGACGATAGCCATATCTAAACCAAGGAGAGGGAGTCTCAGGAAAACCTTACTCTGCCCACACCTTGATCACAGATCTTTAGCTTCCAGAATTGAGAGTAAATACCTTTCTGTTTTTTAAGCCACCTGCCCGTGGTACTTTATTATGGTAATCCTATCAAACTAATACAACTAGTTTGAGCTATTGTTTTCTGTTATTTGTGAAGTTCTATTCATGCACCTGCTATGTACTTAAAGTCTCAAGTGTCTGGCATTGCTCATGCTGTCCCTTGGCCTGGCCACTCCTCACTCACCCTGCCTCTCCCAGCTCATGGCTCACTTGCACCAGCTCCAAGGAGCCTATCATAAACTGTATAGGGCGAAGTATCCTTGCCAGGCACTTCAAAGTTACCTTGTGCTGTTTCTAGGGTTACAAGGAGTACTTTTGATTGAAACACCTGTTTTTGTTCTCTCTATTCCCTGGAGAGTCTTTGAGGGCAGGCAGATTACCATTCATCTGCATCTTCTCCATAGTTAAGCATCTGTCACCCAAGAGGTGCTCAACGGGTGCTGGTTGGTCACATGCACTAGAAGAGTATAGACCATACTCAGAGAAGGTAGTTAGGGGAAACACTAGCAAGAATCATCTAAAAGAGTAAACTTCTGTGTTATTCATTTTATTTGTGTTTATTTAATTTGCCTTGAAATATTGTTTTTTTAAATTAATGTTTATTTATTTTTGAGAGAGAGAGCACAAGAGAATGCATGTGAGCAGGGGAGAGACAGAGAAAGAGGGAGACACAGAATCCGAAGCAGCCTCCAGGCTCTGGCTGTCAGCACAGAGCCTGATGTGGGGCTTGAACTCACAAACGGTGAGATCATGACCTGAGCTGAAGTCGCATGCTTAACTGACTGAGCCACCCAGGCACCCCTTGCCTCGAAATATTGTATGCAACCTGAGGAGGGGAGGGAGAGGGACATCTATATTAAAATTACTTTAAGGTGCTTGAGTGGCTCAGTTGGTTCAGCATCTGACTCTTGATTTTGGCTCAGGTCATGATCTCATGGTTCATGAGTTCAAGGCTCACATCAAGCTCTGCTCTGACAGCATGGAGCCCTCTTGAGATTCTCTCTTTCTGCCCCTCTCCCACTCGTGTATTGTCTCTCTCTCTCTCTCTCTCTCAAAATAAACAAAGTTAAAAAAATTACTTTGCATTTTTTGGTGGATTTTCCCTTAAAATGAAAAGGATATGTCACTACCAATATCTCTATTTCCATTCCCAAAAGAAAATACAAGATTAAAATCCTACAGCTGAGGGACACCTGGGTAACTCAGTCAGTTAAATGTCCCACTTTGGCTCAGGTCGTGATCTGACAGTTCGTGAGTTCAAGCCCTGGATCTGCTGTCAGCACAGAGCCTGCTTCAGATCCTCTGTCCCCTTCTCTCTGCCCCTCTCTCCTTCTCTTTTTTTTTCTCTCTCTCTCAAAAATAAATGAACATTTAAAAAAATCAACAGCTGATATTGCTAATGATTATAGATGTACACAGGTGTCTGATAGATGACATTTTCATCCACAGAATGTATCATATGCTTTGTCTGCGCTGGCCACTGGGGAAGGTGAACAAGACATTCTTTGTGAGGTCCTCGTTCTGGTGAGAGGAGACAATGAAAAGGAAAATATCAGGTAATCATATGTACATGCAATGCAAATACTTTACAGAGGTTATGGGATACAGAGTAATGGGGTTCCTTTTGATTGGGCAGTCAGGGAAGCCCTGTCTGAGGAGCTAGCACTTGAGAAAGATCAAGATTCTGGATGAAGGAAATAGAAAAGCCGAGGCCCAAGGCAGAGCAGAGGGACAGAAGAGAGGCCAGTGTTGCTGGGGTAGGGTGGGTGGTAGGGAATAAATGTGGGCAGGTGGTAGGCAGGGTCCAGATCGGAAAGGGTCTCATAGGATCCAGCGAGCCTTTTATTCTAAGTGTGGTGGAAAGTCATTTGAGGGTTTAATAAAGGGTTGGCACAATGTGATTCATACTTTTATTTTTTATTTTATTTTATTTTTTTACAAATAGTTTATTGTCAAATTAGTTTCCACATAACACTCAGTGCTCATCCCCACAAGTGTCCTCCTCCATGCCCACCCTCCCTCCCCCCCACATCCATCAGTCCTCAGTTTTTGTCAGCATTCAAGAGTCTCTCATGGTTTGCCTCTCTCCCTTTCCCCCACCATTTCCCCCCTTCTTCTCCCCCTTGTTCCTCAGTTAAGTTCCTCCTAATCCTCCTATATGTGCAAACATATGATATTTGTCCTTCTCTGCCTGACTTATTTCGCTCAGCATAACACCCTCAAGGTCCATCCATGTTGCTACACATGGCCAGATTTCATTCTTTCTCATTGCCATGTAGTATTCCCTGGTATAGATAAACCACATCTTCTTGATCCATTCGTCCATTGATGGACACTTAGGCTCTTTCCATGTTTTAGCTATTGTGTGATTCATACTTTTAAAACGATCATCTGGCTTCTATGTGGGGGATGGATGGGGTAGGGTGGGGAGGGTGAGTGAAAACAGGCAGATTGATAGTAGGTTGTATGCATGAGAGTAATCTGGGCATGGTGGTTCTCACAACGAGCAGGGTAGAGTCAGGGTAATTACCAGGAGAGGAGTCCACAAACTCTAAGTGTGATGGGAAGCAAGGAATCAGGGTGATTTCTAGGTTGATGGCTTGAGCAACCGAGAAGAAAGTGATGCCACTGTTGTGCTGAGATTCAGAAGCCTGGTTGGAAGAACATATTTGGGATGAGCTTGGGGTGGGGCATCCAGGGCTTAGATTTCGGGTGCCTTTTCTGTAGAAATAGGAGAAATAGAAATAGGAGTCTGAGAATCCGAGAAAATGTCAGGACCAGATAACTATCCCCTTCCCTCTACCTTTCTATGTGTCTCTCAGAGTCAAAGTCATGGAACTCATGGGATTATCTGGGCAGCCAGAAGAGATTGGGAAGATAATGGGGTAGATCTTTGTGATCCTCCAAAATTTAGTGATTCTTTAGGTTTGAGACGTCCAGCCAAAGTGACAGAAAAGGAGCCCCAAAAATGTTAGGAGAAAGATCAAAGCATGGGATGTCATGGAAGCCAAGATAAATACTTCAAGAGGAAGAAACAGTATGAAGTGTTACTGAAGGAGCAAGTGGAAAAAAAAACAAACACTGGGTTTGGAAATAAGGAAGTCACATGTATCTTGACAAGAAGAATTTGGGTGGAATTGTGGGGACAGGCATATGACTTGAGAAGGTTTATGAGAAAATGAGAAGGGAGAATGAAGATATCAGGACAAAACCAGTCCTTTGCAAGTCATGCTCTAAGGAGAAGCAGAGAAATAGGGGCACTTTCTGGAGGGATCTCTTTCTATGGGCACATGGGGAAAGTGTTTGGGTCTTATTTTTGTTTTATGTTCAAGATATGAAATTCTGTACCTTGCTTGTGTGCTAATGGGAAAGTTTCAGTAGAAAGGAAAATATGATACACAATCTGAGGATCAAAGTTCTTGAGACAAGAACTAAGAAACAAAGAATTTGAGTTATTATCAAGACAATACAAAAATTCAATTTAGTAAATTCAATTTACTAAAAGTTCAATCTTAAAAAATATCAAAGTTATTCCATAACTCTGGACTATAAAATAAATACTACTAATACTAATGATTTTGACAATGGTAAAGAGAACCATTTTTATTGTGCACTTTCTGTAAATCAGGTACTCAATTGACTGCTGTATTTAATTTATCACTCAGACAATCCCCAGATGAAAAGTGTATTGTTTTTCATACATTTTTACAAATGAGGAAGTTGAGGTTCAAAGAGCTTCATTCATTCATGATGAATAGGTGACATATCTAAGATCCAAATCCATACCGTTTGATAGCAAAGTGCCCAGAGATGTCCAGACTTGGGCCGCTCCCAGTGCCCCTCCTTCCTATGTGTCCCTGAAACCCCACAGGCCCTGAGCTCCTACCACGGAACACCCTGGGTTAGCTGTTTATGATGGTTGCCAAGATACTGAAAACGTGTCACACTGTTCCGTTTAGAAGCGACCTCATTTTTTCCCTTTTAAAGTTATTACATTTTGTCTCCTACAACTAAAATGGTTACCACTGCTAATGCAAGTGTTGTTTTCACATACCAGCCATTGCCTGAAAACAAAATGTCCTGTAGGAATAAATTTCTGTTCAGGACAAGTTCTAGCAAGCTGTGTTTAGGTCGTTTATATTTTCTAAAGTCTCTTTATTTAGAGTTCATAAATAAATGTGCATGCTTGTATCACAATCTGCTTGAGAACAAGAATTGTGGGTTTTTTCCCCCCTTACTACTTCACATGTCATTTATAATTCTCTTAGAGCTTGGTGTGCAGAAAAGATGTTCAGGAGTGGAACTGCTTCTGGGCTGAAGGAAAGTGTGGAAAACTAAGATTCTTACTGAGCTTCTTCCTATCTAGGTCATCAAAAGCTCCAGGGAATGAGAATTTTATTAGATTGGACCCCTGATTGGAAAAGCCTCCCTTCCATTTTTAACACCAACCTGGGGGATGATCAATTCCTAAAGGCTGAAAATATGCTGTTCTTTGTGCAAGTATGCCATATAAAAGGCCCTCATTCTCTGAGCATAAAGAGCTACTTAAATGGAATCCACTTCCAATGGGGAACACAATTTCATATTAAGTAAATTTTTAAATGTTTGGGATTTATATGGAAAAGTGAAACTAGGTGATATGAAAAACTCCCCACCTAGAATTTTTAATTTATATTAAGAAGGTTTAGGTTAGTGACACCTGGGTGGCTCAGTCAGTTAAGCGTCTGACTTCACCTCAGGTCATGATCTTGCGGTGTGTGGGTTCGAGCCCCACATCAGGCTCTCTGCTGTCAGCATGGAGCCTGCTTCATCCTCTGTTCGCCCCCACACTCCTCCCTCCCACTCCTCCCCTGCTTATGCACTCTCTCTGTCTGTCTCTCTCAAAGATAAATAAATAAATGTTTAAAAATGAGGGTTTAGTTTATATCACGTGATAATATGAACCAAGTCTTAGAATAAGCCAAGAATGTATGAACTGTTTATGTGGGGAGGGGATGAACATTGCTGAAACAATTATATAATACAGAATGCTTTGCTTTGTGGCTGATTTTACAGTCTGATCAGACCAAGAAATGTTTTATAAAAATGTACCTCTAAGGTTATCAGTTTTCCCAAGTGGCTTTCTTAGTCCTTTGATGTTCAAATCTTTCTTTTCTGAAGCACCTGTCTTGCATCACCTTGCAGATTCCCTCTTCAATCTTAAATGTCGGACTCTGGTGAACAGCTCTGCCTGAGATGAGAGCTGTTCTCCAGCATCGTTTCCATGAAAACCCACTCATTCAAGAGATTGCATCTTCACTCTGCACATATGCACTGGATGTTTGCAACCTCTGACAATCAATGAATGACTAATGCCCTTGATGAGCTGCATGGTGACAGAGGCATGAACATTACGCAGGAGATGTGATCATGGTCAGGTGTGGTGTTTCGTGAGTGGTATGGTATAGTTTTCTTTTGCTTGTTTCTCTAAGCTCAGTAATTTCAGAGTTAAGATAAAAACTTCTGTCTATCCCTGTTGGAGTTAGTGGGGCAGAGGAAGAAAAGGAAAGAGGGGCAAGAATTAGAATGATTTAAAGTATTTGCTCTTGCTTCCTTCCCCACTTCATCCCATTCAGGTTTCTTGATATTCTCTATTTCTCCTGAGTAACATACTTCTTCTTCCTGCTTCAACATTAACCCCAATTACTAACATTGCCTACCTACCTCATCTTTCCCCCAACCCAAACATTGTGGGGGGGAAAAGAAAGGGAGACTAGCAGGGCCTGGAGGATAAAAGTGTTTTTCTAAGATGCATTTGGACCATCAGACAATGATGAGATGCATCTAGGACCTGGGAAGAGGTAGGGGATTGCACCTTCAGTCGCCATCCCATAATTTAAATTCTCAGTGCTCTCCCGGGACCAGGCATAGTTGTGTGGAGCAGCCCCTCTAATGACAGCCTGTCAGGCAATGTTGTCTTGCTACCTGTGACCTCCTTCCCCACCACCTACCACCCACAAATCTCTACCCACCGACGCACTGCAGCCCAGCCCAGCCCAGCCTAGGCCCCTGACCTCCACCCATTGCCCCACCCTCGCCTAAACCTAGCTTAGATGACCACCAAGGAACTGACTTACATTTATAGGCCATATGCTATCTAGACGATAACAATCTATGAGAATGAGGTGGTGCTACTTGTACTGACATGAAAAAAATTGCAAAACTATATCCACTATATGATAATATTTTTGTTAAAAGTTGTACTTCCATGTATATTCATACATGAATTTGGGCATTACAACTAAAGTCTCAACTGGATCATCAAGGCATTACGGTAGACATCAGGTACCAAATGGAGTGTGACACAGGCTGCCGGGAACGAATTTTCAAGGTCAGTGCTAAAAACAGGTGCTGGGGTCCTCTTTGTCATTTTAGGACTATAAGAAAGTGGACATAAAGAGGGCTTTGTATGGAAAGTTATTTGAAGAATTCTGCTACTGAATGCCAGGAGTGGGCAAGTGCTAGGTCATTCATCTGAAACTCCAAGGAGATGGACATCCAAAGACACTCAGGTTTGTGTTCCCTGAGCTGAGGGTCCCTAAGGATTGGTGTGCAGTTTATACCCGAGAAAGCTAATGAGGCTGTGGCAGGGCAGAGAGAGGGGAGCCTGTGTTTGAGGAATAACTGTGATCCCATTGATCCAGGTTCATGGACAGGTTTATGTGTGATTTTCTCACAGACCCTGGGCTAAGAGGGAGAGAGAGCCAGCCTGCAGCCACGTAAGCCATTTAGAGTCCACAAGCGGCCGGGGGCGGGGCAGGGGCTTCCTGAGTGAGGAGCGGATCTTCAAAGACCTGTGGATGAAGTGGCTCCAGCCAGTTGAAGAAGAAACATCACCCAGGCCTGAGGGCCCAGCAGGGACTCTCCAAGATGTCTCAGAAACACCCTGGAGAGGAGGTGTTGGCTCTAAGTCTTTGCTCAGAGAACCCTAGTCTACAGCCAAGGAAGGAGGCTTTTTCTTTTTTCTTTTCTTTTCTTTCTTTCTTTTTTTTTTTTTTTTTTTTTT
>NW_027531318.1:1896147-1909232 GCF_008692635.1 Crocuta crocuta
CTTTCTTCCAACCTACCTTTGCCAAGTGAGCAATTAGGGAAGAGGAAACTAGAAAAAGAAAACCAGACCCGCCATCTTCAGGAAAGGAAAAGTCTTTCCTTGGAACAAAGCTGGATGGATGAATAAAATCTTGCCTGGATGCCTAATTTCCCATTGATCCTGTAACTTGTGATTGCATGACAGGCCAGTCCCGAAAAACTGAGTAAGAAAATGAGGATTCTGCCAACTTCTCAGCCAGTGGCAAAGGAAAATTTCCCCCTGAATAAACTTTAACAGGACAGAGGGAAACAAAAACATGGTGGTTTATCTTACATTTCTTTGTTGTGCTTTGTGGAAAGAGTAGTTTCATAAATAAGGTAAGCCCTCCCAAAGGAGGATGCACCCACTCTGGTTATCTCTGGGGGTGGGACCTTGGAACTGCTCACTTTTTCCCTTATCTATTTCCATTGTGTTCAAATTATGTAAAGCAAAGCATGGTTACTTTTGTAATCAGAAAAGCCACTGTGATAAATGCGCCCCTCTAAAATATCAGGGGGAAAATCATCTCCATGACTAAAATATTATTGGTGAGAAAGAGAGCAAGCTGAAAAATGAAATGGCAATCATCATAGCTAACATTTGTAGAATGCATTACATTTCACAAAACATTTTCATTTTAATGATCTCATTTGATTGTTACTGCAACCCTGGAGTTAAGCATTTAAATTATTTACATTGTGCAGATGTAGAAACAGTGTCATAATTGTCGGTTACTTAGCTTGGCCAACAACAGTGCTGGTAAAGAGAAGGCTCAAATTCAAATCTTCTGGTGTTAAGCCCCATATTCTTCCCATTTCACAACACTGAGTGCTGTACTGCAAGAATATTTCGTTGTCAGGAAATATTCTCCTGGCCCCTCCCACTGGACTGCCCCTGGTCCCTTCGTGGACATGGGCGTGACATGACACAGCCTGCAGTGACAACCGTCTGTTGAACTATATATTCCATTTTCCATTCTGAACATTGGAATCTCGATGTATGTAACACTCTTTACCCCTGCCTTCAGACTCATATTCTTGCTGAATTCCATACCTATCAATGACCCCATTTTTTCTAGAATCACTTCAGCTGGCTTTGATTTTTCCTTCTCATTTCATTCCACACTGGGTCTTTTTGCTTCTCTCCTAGAGGAACTCACAGATCCATGCACAACCTAGTTCAATGAATTGGACCCTCCCCACTTGGCGGCATGTCATTTTCTAAGTGGCTCCCTGCCAATCATCCATTTTCAAAATTACCCTTTTCTGGGAGCTTTGTCTGACCACATCTGACGACAGGTTTCTAGCCTTTGTGTTCTCATGGTAAGCTGCACTTTGTGTTGAAAGGCCTATTTACATCACTCTCAAGTCCCCTCCTTCCTGAGAAGAGGACATCCTTGAAGGCAGAGATTACATCCTACCTTTTGATCATCATTATTTAGCATCATGCTTGGCAAAAATTCTAATTTCCCAATAAAAGATGAACAAGTAAATAAATTTTTTTTTTTCTGCAAAAGACTCAAAGATCTATGAGGACACTTTTGGAGCATGTGAAATCTAGTTGGGCAGAAGTGGGCAAAGGGATGTTAGCTCTCAGGAGGGGTAACGAGTTGGCTCAGGCAGGACTGTGATCCACTTATGCTGAGAGTGTGCAGAAGAAAAGAGGGAGTACAAGTATCATTCCAGGGCTGGCGAGGTACAGACATTAGGAAAAATGAGCTAGCTTGAGTGCTACAGCCTACATACCCCTCCCATTTCCTGTTCTGGCCAGCTTTAGGCCCAGGGGAAGTTTTCCGAGGTGGCTGTCCCAGCCTCTAGCTGTGGCAAGTGAGGGGGATGAGCAAACTACAGGCTCCCACCAGGGCTTGGGAGGCATCAGGATGTCCCAGTGAGGAGCAAATGGAGTGAGCTGACGCGGTGCAGTGGACACGTTGGGACACACCCAGGAGGCAGTGACCACAGTGGTCATACCTGGGAGGGCAGCAGAATGAGCCAGAACCCCAAGCAGTTCATGATGGTGCAGTCCTGGAGAGGGAGATACTTTCCATTTGGGCTGGGTGTGCTATCTTAAGTTCTCACTGTGGGGGAGAGAGGAGGCTGCCACATCACCTCTTGTTACCATTTTGGCCTGATAGTGAGGCTGGGAGGCGATCTCAGCGGATCCCAGTCCTTACCCCACCAGACACTTTCACTAGTGCACCCTTGTACTTACAACCCTTCCAAGATTCCTCACTGGCAACTGAACAAATGTGAAATTTTCACATGAAAAGTGTACCTTTAGTGAATCCCCCCAAATACCTTTGTTCTTTACCATCAGCCACTCACCTCCCCAAATCCTCCACTTCCACGAGACCTGTCTGGTTCACAAAGGGCTTCACAAAAGGGCTTGAGCCATCCTGCCTCCTGCCCTTGCTCAGTGAGACCACCCTGCCTGAATGACCTCAAAACAAGCCACTCTCAGGATGCAGGGAAGAAAGCTCTACACTTAGCTGGGCTAAGTGAGACCCAGGGCAGCAAAGGGAGGTGGTGCACATATGCATGTTCACACACAGATATCGTAACAGCCTCTCATGTTTCCAAGGCAAGGAGGTCCACACTCTGAATTTCCCATGGCCACCTCTGAGGTTGCATTCAGTGTTCGTTTTGTAATTTTATTTATCTTTTTTTATTTTATTTTTTTTAACATTTATTGATTATTGAGAGGCAGAGAGAACAGAGCATGAGCCGGGAAGGAGAAGAGAGGGAGACAGAATCCAAAGTAGGCTCCAGGCTCTGAGCTGTCAGCACAGCACCAGACTTGGGGATAGAACTCACTGACCGTGAGATCATGACCTGAGCCAAAGTCAAACACTCCACCAACGGAGCCACCCATGTGCCCCTCAGTGTTTGTTTTGAAGCTTTTGAGATACTTTCCATCAAGTGATCTTTTGACTTCAGTTTTAACTTGATTTCAATAACAGAAAACTGGGGGGCGGGGGTATACATTTATTTTGAGTTAGTTCTCCAGTACTATAGGCCCCATATCCTCTAACGATGACTGTAAGTTTAGTCATCCATTGTATCATTTATTCAACACATGAATTAAGTACATTTTCTCTGTGAGTTTCTAGAGGCTAATGGCGAGTAGGATGGAAACTCAAATACCCCAGGAAGGTCTGGGTGTAACTGGGAGACAGACCTGTTAACTAGTAGCTTTCATACATTAGCATTAGCATCAGAATCATTAGGAGGGCTTTAAAAAATACAGATGACTGGGTGCTATGCGCAGAATTTCTGATTCAGTGGGTCTGAGGTGGGGCCTGGAAGTCTGCATTTTGAACAAGTTCCTGGGCTGTGCTGATGCTACTGTCCAGGGAGCTACACTTTGAGAAACACTGCTGTAAACTAACCCTCATTCTAAGAGTATAGTTTGAGGTACTAAAATATAAGCCAAATAAGGGGAGGGATTTGTATTCTGTTTGCTTATGGCAATATTCCCAGGGCTTAGAATAGCACCTGGCACCTAGTAGACACTCAATAAACACTAACTGAATGAAGGATAGAATTGTATGCAAATCTAATGGGAGCCCAGAAGTGGGAGAAGTGTCCTTCCAAGGGCTTTTGATGACAGCTTCATGGAGGAGGTAATGTTGGAAAATTAACTGGAATTTTTTTTATTTACAAATAGTTTATTGTCAAATTAGTTTCCACATAACACCCAGTGCTCATCCCCACAAGTGTCCTTCTCCATGCCCATCCCCCCTCCTCAGTTTTTGTCCATCAGTCCTCAGTTTTTGTCAGCATTCAAGAGTCTCTCATGGTTTGCCTCTCTCCCTTTCCCCCACCATTTCCCCCCTTCTTCTCCCCCTTGTTCCTCAGTTAAGTTCCTCNGAAAATTAACTGGAATTTTTAATCAGACATGCGTATTCTAACCAGAGGACAAAGCATGAGGCCAGCATGGAGGTGCAAGGACAAGGTATGTGTACTGTGCAAAGGTCTCCACTCATCTGTTACTGAAGGCCCTTGTCAGTTCAGTTCTGACCACGTCAGCCCAGGCTGACTCTTCCTCTTTCATTTTTTACGGCAACAAAGTCAGTCCTTTCTAAACTTAATTGATGATAAGAATTGACCAAGATGCTACTAAAAAACACAGACTTCAGGGGCGCCTGGGTGGCTCAGTCGGTTAAGCATCTGACTTCGGTTCAGGTCATGATCTCATGGTTCGTGGGTTCAAGCCCCACATTGGGTTCTGTGCTGACAGCTCAGAGCCTGGAGCCTGTTTCTGATTCTGTGTCTCCCTCTCTCTCTGACCCTCTCCTGCTCATGCTGTTTCTTTCTCTTTCTCAGAAATTAAAATAATAATAATAATAATATTTGAGGGTTGCCTGGGTGACTCAGTTGGTTAAGCGTCAGACCTCAGCTCAGGTCATGATCTCATGGTTCGTGGGTTCAAGCCCCACATTGGGTTCTGTGCTGACAGCTCAGAGCCTGGAGCCTGCTTCAGATTCTGTGTCTCCCTCTCTCTCTGCCCCTCCCCTGTTCATGCTCTGTCTGTCTCTCTCAAAAATAAATAAACAGCAAAAAAAATTTTTTTAAATAAATAAAATACAGATTTCAGGGGCCCACCCTATACCAACTGAATCAGAATCTCAAGGGGAAAGTCATGGGAATCTGCATATTAATTAACAGCCTACATGATTCTCAGCATGAGGCTACACAACATTAAGAGGAACCTTATGATGTCCAGGTATTTTAAAATACAATTCAAAGATTTTCAATGTATTAGTTTTCTATTGTTATGTGACAAATTGCCACAAACGTAGTGGGCTTAACACAAATACACTTACTATATCACAGTTTCTGTGTGGGTGGGAGTCCAGGCACAGCTTGACAAGACCCTTTGCTCAGATCCTCATAGGCTGTTATCAAGGTGTTATTAGCAGGGCTGCGCTCTCATCAGGAGGTTCAAGTGGAGAAGAAATTGTTTCTGAACTCATGCAATTGTTGGCAGTATTTACTTCCTGGTGTTTAGATGACAGAGGACCCCAGCTTCTCACTTGCCGTGCTCTTGAGGCACCCACAGTCATGCCACACGGCCCTCTCCATAGGCAGCTCACAGCACAGCAGTTTGGTTTTCAAGGCCACCAGGAGTCTCTCTAGTGTGCTAGGGGAGTGATATCCCATCACGTTTGCCATATTCTATGGATCAGAAGCAAGTCACAGGTCCTGTGCATACACATGGGACAGGGATTATGGAAGGGTATAATTCCCTGGGACTTGCTTTGGCGTATATCAGCCACAAACGATAAGGAAATGGAAGCTCCAATAGATTCACTTGTCCAGGTCTCAGCAGAATGAGAGGCAAATGTGGAAGGAGAAGTCTCATTTCTTGTTTCTAGCCAGAGGCTCTTTCTACTATACTGCTTCTTCTCTGCTAATCACCATGCGTTGCTTTAAACCACAGTCAGCAAACTTTTCCTGTAAATAGACAGATAGTAAATATTTTACATTTTGTGGTCCATATGGTCTCTGTTGCAACTGCCCACCTCTGTTACTGTAGCACAAAAGCAGCCGTAGATAATATGTAATGAGTGAGCATGCCTGAGTTCCAATACATTTTTATTTATGAACACTAAAATTTAAATTTGTGATTTTCACATGTTACAGATATTATTCTTGTTTTGATTTTTTTCTCAATCATTTAAAAGTATAAAATCCATTCCTAGGGCACAGGCCATACACAAACAGGTGATGGGTCAGATTTGACCTGGTAGCTAGATGGACAGCTGTGCTTTCATGTGTACATGCCTTCTCTACCACGGAGAGGGTAGGCCCACCAACATGGATGTATCTGCCCAGCACAGTTCCAGGCACACAATGTTTTTATTTATTTCTGAGAGAGACAGCATGAGCAGGGGAGGGTCAGAGAGAGAAGGAGATACAGAGTCTGAAACAGGCTCCAGGCTCTGAGCTAGCTGTCAGCACAGAGCCCGACGTGGGGCTCGAACCCATGAACTGTGAGATCATGACCTGAGCAGAAGTCGGACGCCCAACCGACTGAGCCACCCAAGAGCTCCTGCCTTTACCATTTTAAAAATAATAATAACTTAGGAATCATAATGGCACTGACCTCACAAGGCTGTGCTCTGAAGTGAAGATGAGGCCAAAGATCCACTAGGTAAAAAATGTTTTTCCCCAAATGACAAATGTGTAGCTGGTCATTAGTGGTTCAGATTTATATAACAAATCTGTACTGTGCTGGACTAACTATTGTAGACATCAAGGACACAATAGCAAAGAAAATAGAAAAGGTTTCTGTTCTTGGGGAGCTTACATTCTTTTCGAAGAGATGGGCAATTAATTAACACACAAGTATATAATATGTCAGATGTTGAGAAGTGCTGTGGAAAAAAATGAAGGAAGAGGTACAGAGAGGGTTATGGAAAAGGTATTGCTGTTACTCTATGTTAGGTGGTCAGGCAATGCAACAGTGACATTGGACAGAGGCCTGAGGGAAGTGAGAAAGGAAGCCTAGCAGATATGGGGATGAAGAACATTCTAAGCTGAAGGAACAGCAAGTGCAAAGGCCCTGAGGTTGGAGACTACTTGGCCTGTTTAAGTATCAGCAATGAGACCAGGGCCTCTGGGGTGGAGTGAACAGAGAAAATAGTAGAAAAGGTTTGGAGATGGAGGCTGGGTCATGTAGACCTTTATAAACTATTGTCAGGACTTTGGTTTTGTTTCTGAAAAAGACAGAGAGCACTTCAGGACTCTGAGGGAGAAATGACATGGTCTGGCTCAAAAGAGCACCCATGTGAGAGAAGGACTGGATGAGGGCAGGGGGTCTGTTGTTTTGTCTGGAAAAAGTGTTTTTGCTTCCGTGAGTTGTGGGTCCAGGGTGGGGGTCCACTGAGTCATGCTCACCCAAGGAGCCTCCCCAGTTGAAATAAGCTTGTCGCCTTTGCTTAGACACTGAACAGATGAAATTCCAAAGCATCAGAGAGAGAGCTTTTGAAATTGAACTCCTAGTTTAGCAGAGTGAACTTGACTGAGGAGGGAAGGATGAGTCAGCCATTTAAAAGCAGGCACAGAGGATCAGCTGGGCTGGACACACACTGGTCCAGCATACCTGAATTATTGCACAGAATGCTAGGCGCCCTAGGCACAGGGCTTCATTGGAAAGCAGCCTCACCTCTGCTCATCTCCTTTTGACATGAGCTGGTCTGGCTCTAGGGGAAGAAGACTTTGCTTCTTCAGGAGGCAGGACATGACAGGGACATGTGGCACGGAAAGGGTCTCAGATTGGTAACCCAGGTAACCTGGCCCTGGACACACTCTGAGAAGGCCTCACATGGCTTGTTGGTTTGCTTCATTTTTACCACAGTGACTCCAGTTAGAGCTTTTCCTTTACTCATTCTTGTTTCAGGATTTGAGAATGTCAGCCATTTGATCTTGACAGTGTCAAGAAAAAGCATGTTGTTCCAATTACGATTCTCAGTGAATTTTCTCTTCTTTTTTTCTACTGAATGAAACTGCTTAGGCCCATTTGTTAAATAGTCTTTACAAGCTGGTGCACATCTCCTTACCAGAAGTCTCTCAGGCTGAGATTTATCTAAGTGCTTGTGTGAGGCTTTATATGAATTCATTTCATCCCTTTTCCTTTAGTTGTGAAACATTAAGTGTCCTCTGGGTGAGGAGAACTCTATTTCTTAAGAAATGTTTCAAATCATTCCCTTGATCTGCCCTGATTTCTCCCTCATTTTCTCCAAGTCTTTTTGAGTAAAAACAAACAAACAAACAAACAAACAAACATGTTTGGTACTTTAGGTTCCTGGTAGAACCATGCCTGTACTGGAGAGAAGGCAGAATGGTCTCCTACCAGCAGAGAGTCCTGATTCAGACTCTTACAAACAGCAGCAATCTCACTATGTGTACCTCTGGTTTCCCTAGCAACTTAGAAGGTCAGTATTCTAGACATTGACCTTGAACTTTGCTTTAGAAGATTCAGCTAAAAGGACTGGTGTTTATAATGCATCATGTGGAAACACTTCTCCACACCACTGGATGCTCTGAATCCTGACTGGGGTCAAATTGGACTTTGACTGCTTTGCTTGAGCTTTCTACAGATTTGTCTTTACTGTCATTGAGTTTTAATACCATCAGTTGCAGCAGGCTCTGCCCTGCTCTGTGCCCTAGTGGGTTGGTCTTCATGGACTTCATCTACAAGTTCCCTTGTTCTTTGGCATTGGAGACTTGGAAGGAGAGAGACATTTGATTGAGGACCTGGGCTCGGGGTGGTGGATAATGACAAGGGTCAAAAAGATGGCAGGGAACCCAACCCCTTCTGCGTCTCTGAAGTTTCTGCGTGCAACCCAGGCCTTTTCTGAGTCTCTGAGGCCCCTAGACCAGGGGCATCTAGAAGTGGTGATCTCAGCCTGGACTCTAGCTTTTTCAGGATGGGCTGTATTGACTGCACAGTGCTGACACACTGTCCAGTTGTTTTTGGAAACTGGAACAGAAGAGCAAGAATGTAGTGACAGTAGCTGATGGATTGGTTGAAGGCAACCTTGCAATATTTTGAAGGTGATGACTTGGATAGTGTGGTCAGGGCTTAAAAGTAAATACTACCCCATCCTGTAATCACAAGCTGGTGATTCAGGTGCCATTTGGAGCCATTAGAATTATACTAACCTCTGAGGTGAGGACACAGCGTTGGATGCAGGGGGAAAAGGAGATGGCCTGAGGAAGCATGGTAAAGCCCGCCCTGTCCTGTACAATTTACTTCTGTTGTGAACCAAGCCACTCCCTGTACTTTTCATGTCTGATGACTGCTTTCAGCAGGTTGGGGGATCATTAAGGTTCCTATCCTCACTTATTCTTTTCTTTCTTGTTTTTTACCTTTTCATTGGCCATTTTTCTCATCCATACAATTCATATGAGCTCATGTTTCATTAGAAAAGTCACTGTTACTAGACTTATGTTTAATGTTGCACAACAGAGAGGCTCCACTGAGCCCAAACACAGTTTTTATTTCCCCCAATCTTTGCAGTTTTTCTTAATCACAGCTATCCTAATTATACAAATCATATCTATGTCAAGAAGTCATCTTTTCCCCTCCCCAGAGCAATTCTGGGGGAGTGCTGTAAATAATACAGTCTCTGCCCTCAAAGAGCTCACTCCATTTGTAAGTTCCTCAACTGTGCATGTGGCTTCTAGCCATCAGCAATCCTATCCTCCAGAGCTGTGCTGTCAAATAGGGTAGCCACGAGCCACATGTAGCCATTGAGCTCTGGTGAGATTGGATACATGCTAGTTACTCAGTCAGTGTTTGATGAATGAGTCATGCATGAGTGAATGAAAATGGAGGGCTGGTTCGAATTGAGATGTACTAGAAACTACACATGGGTTCATGAAGAAATTCATAAGAAAAAATGTGTGAAAAACATCATTAGTGTTTTTACAAAGTTGATTACATGTTGAAATAATAATATGCAAGATCTATTGGGTTAAATAAAAATATAACATTAAAATTAAATTCATCTGCTGCTCCTTGAAGATTTTAAAGTTATAAATGGAATTCACTTTATGTTTCTCTTGACTGTTTTACTCTAGATGGCTTGCTTCTACCTCTCTCCCTTCCCTCCCGGAGGAAGTGAACACTTCCGTGGGTACCACCACAGCCCCTGATGTGTAAAACCCATCATACTCTAGTGGCTGTCTGTTCACATCTGAAACCTTGACCAGACTGAGCATCTTTTGAGGGTTGAACTTACATACACAGCCTACAGTGCTGTGTATGGTATCAAAATAGGTGGAAAACAGTTATTTGGTGAATACTAATCCAATTTTCCTCTTTGAACTGTCTTAGGCTAGGCACACACAATTGTTAGCAGGATCTTAAGTATACTACCTATGAGTAGGCACTCAATATGTGTGTGAAATATCTCAGAGATAACCTCAATTTCAATGTGTGACTGAATTGTAAAAACTCTTGTAAATATCATTTTAATTCCTAATGATTCACTTTCTAAGGATAAGATGCCGGGTAATCTGATACTGTTCCCACACAGGTGCTGTGTGTATCTATTTCATGGTGCATGTGCATGCTGCTGGATATAGTGGAGATTATAGTCCAGGTGATCTTCCCTGCCCATTTTCATTTGCAGATAGGCACAAAGCCCAGATGGATCCAAATTAATTCTCAGAATTCTCTGAGGTTTTTAAAACCAATTGAACCGATCAACTGTAAAGGAGAACAAATAAGATTAAGGGTTACAATTTTTTTTTACCTGAAATATGCAATTTCAGTTTACTCTCCAAATTTAAAAGAGTAAACACACTAAAAAATATTTATGTTACATTCCACCCTTGACTTTGATGATTTTGCTTCTCATTAGGACTGGGCTTGCTTTTATGACTACTCAGGCGACAAGCAATATGGTCAAACTGAACACTTTAGATGGGAAGGTAGCCTGGCCCTAAAGTATCTTCATGATTAGATGTTAGTTAAGCACATTGGTGAGAGTAGATTCATTATTTGGTGAGGCAATTTTATGAATTTAACTCAAGATACACAAGATTCCTGTGTCCAAAAGTAACACAGCATTAGTTTTTCATCAACTATTAACATAAAGGGAATGACAGTATCTAGAAAAAACTAGGTAGATTTAAATAAAGGTTTAAGGCTTTATCTGGTTAGTTGAATAAACATTTTAATTATTAATCCTATAGATCATATTTTTGAAAAATTGTCTAACCTTATGAACTATGAATGACAGAAAGACTTGATGTAAATAAAGTCTTGTGCATATACTCTGATGTTGCCTCTTTTACAAAGGTAGATCTCCCATCCCAGCACCACCATCAACACTTTGCTGGCACATAGCATTTAATATCTTGATTACAGTTATTGCAATAGCTATCTTTTTTAAAAAATTTTTTAACGTTTTTATTTATTTCTGAGAGAGACAGCATGAGCAGGGGAGGGTCAGAGAGAGAGGGAGACACAGAATCGGAAGCAGGTTCCAGGCTCTGAGCTAGCTGTCAGCCCAGAGCCCAACGCGGGGCTTGAACCCATAAGCCGGGAGATCATGACCTGAGCCAAAGTCGGATACTTAACCGACTGAGCCAGCCAGGCGCCCCACAATAGCTATCTTATCCTAAGCTCTATATTATCTTTTTCTTACTCACTTTTATAATTCTGTAAAATTAGCCAGTGCTTTCCACATGGAAGATCTTCTCTATCTGCATGTGGAATCCAGTTAAAATGAAACTTTAGGCCCGGGAGTCAGGAGACCTGGCCTAGTCACTGAGCAGCTCTACCACTAGTCCGGAAATTTCTTTGAGTCCTGGGCTTTTCCTGTCTCTCTTCTCCCTTTCCCCCAACATCAACGTTTACTATTCTGTCCTGACTTTGTTACTTTTCACCTACATTATGGCAACTGAACTGTACTACACACTCTCATGTGGTAGCATGTACTGTGTGAGTACATATTTTTATTTAATCCTTATAATTGATGAGATGGAGGTCATCAGCCCACTTTTCAGCTGATAAAACTGAAGCTAGAGAGAGACTGAGTGCCATGTCTAAGGCACTAGTAAATGGTGGAGTTAGGATCTGACTCTAGAGACTTATGGTGTCTGATGTGCTTTGGCTACTCTTCAACTTATTTTGCAATCATAATTATTTTGAGAAAGCCCCACTCTAATATAGTCCTCCCTTCCCAATGCATTAAAACAGAAACAACATCTACAATTCTGGGTAATTGTTGTGGATCCAACTATTAGTACAAGAAGCAAGAACACCTCAGCATGAGTTATGATAGTTACAAACTATCACAAACTTAATTATTGGGTAGAAATGTGAAACGTTGCAGCCCAATAGGAGTAGAATGAACCTTTCCCATGAATGTGTGTAAGGAAACCTGGACTCTATTTCTGGGCTGGCCTCAAGATTTCTCTGCGGCCTTGGGCAAGCAACTTCAACACTCCGTCAATATCCCGGGGTAAGATGGTGATGATGACACAGAGCGCCTACTTATTGCACTGGTTTGCTAGGACTGATGATTGGATATCTTGGTCAAGGGATGTAGATGAGAGGATGTACAATGTTTTTTCTGACAAAACGCACTATACCTGGGGCAGCGTGGGGCAGTGGAACCTGCAGGGATTCTGGAAAGTTTCTACTCGAGTTCAAGGGAGCTGTTAATTGCTTTCACATACGCTAAGTACATCGGGCAGAAATGAAGTTATCTTTTGGGAAAGACATGGGCAAACAAGGACTCTTTGCTGACATTTGCCATTCTTTAAACACAAAGACATACAATTGTTAAGGAATCATAGCTCATAACTAAGACAGAGACGAGCGCCAGTGTCTTTTCTTGACTCGGTCCAGTTTCTTTTAAAATGTCTCACGTCCCGCATGCATGTAACTCATCACAGAGTTGCTTTTCTTTTTTTTTCCCCCTGGGGTTTAAGCGCCCGAGTTAAGCGCCGGCGCATCGTGGGGATCCTCTTCCACAGCTTTGCCCCAACGCATTCGGAATATATTGTTCATGAACCTGCATTAGGATTGCTTATGTTGCAGAATTTTAAGATCTACAATTATTTGAATTGTGGATGTTTAAAGTCTACGTGTTGAAATGGGTGGGTCATCACGGGGTCACAGGAAACTTCAAGGTAAATAGCGTGGCCTCTGGAGAAAGGCCGGGTCGAGTCAAAGCTTCACCAACCTCTCCCCAAGCAGCTGATTGATTTTTTGGTTTTAACGCAAAAACAACCTCCATCCGGCCTTGCAACCGAGCAAGCAAGCCAGTGCATAAACCCTGCCAAGCTGCGGGCCGGACGGAGACGTCCGCGCGCCCGGGCCCCCGCGGGAGGGGAAACCCGGGCTGCAACACCCCAGCCCAGCCGGGTCCCTGTCCTCCTAGGGAACGTGGGGACGGCCCCTCCCTAAGCGTCTCAGCGCGTGGAGTCCGCGGCGCCAAGAGTAAACTGTTTTCTCTAGACACGATTTCTCCCGAACCCCTCAGCCGGAGGAAGGGGATTAAAAGTGACAAAGAAAGGGGGTGGGCTCCTGAGAGACCTCAG
>NW_027531318.1:1909473-1913794 GCF_008692635.1 Crocuta crocuta
GCGCCCCTCCAGCCTGCCCTGGCAGCGCAGCGCGATCCCAGCCCTTCGAGGGGCGCGGGCGCAGCCTGGCCGGACGCCTCTCTCCGGGCCGCCCGCTGCGGGAGGTTGAAATCCAGCCTCAGGCCTCTCCGCGCTCCCAGGCCCCGCGGCGAAGGCTGGGGAAAGGGAACTTTCTTGGTTGGATCAGAGTTTAAATATTCCACACCCGGCGGAGAGCGGCTGCATTTGTGCTCCCACACTCCCTTCGTCCTGGCGGGGGAANCTGGAGAGGCTCCCGTGCAGCGCTCCTTGAACACGCACAGCCCTGAAATCAGTCACTGCATGAAAAGTTGCGAGGACCTCCGCGGTTACCTATCTGGAACCAGTTCCATATGGTGTCGGGGTCGCGGAGCCAGGGTCTGATTTAGAAGTTGAGTAGATTTCTCTTTTTCTTCGTGGAGGAATAACATTGTCTCCACTCCACTGCATTCCTCTACAATGTGTCAGAAGTGAAAAGGCACTTTGTTAAATCGTTTTATCTGCTGTGTTTGACAACAGCCCACGCCTCCAAAGTTTCTGTCAAGCACCTGAGGATATCTCCTTTGCTGTCGAGTGACGTCTGATGGAGGGAGGAAGGTCACTTACACATTTTCTCATTTGTTCCCGAGTGTGGCGTGGCCTAGCTTTTGTGGGCGTTGAGGCAGGACACGGTGGCTTTGTCAGTCTTGAGTGTGTACAGGATGCTCAGGGCGGCATCCTTCAGTTCTCTCTGAAATTTAGGGGTGAAAAGTTTTTTTACGCTATTGTTTAGTCTTTAGTATATAGTGGAAAGAATAGCATGAATCTGGCCTTTCGAAGATAATCTTGGGGCCATTTAGGAACCTGACACAATGATGGACGGTGGTGACATTATTTAACCGCTCTGAACTGTTCCTTACAGCTGGTTGAACTGTTATTGAAAATCAAATAAAATTAGTGGAAATTGGGCACCTGTTTACCTTGCGATGCTGAAAGGGGAATGAAACAAACTCTCCAAATCTACATTTAGCATTGTAAAAGACTGTTTATGAATGGCAGTTTATGATCTAAATGTTCTAAATCAATAATTAGGTTGTACATGTACTTCGGAAACCAAAATAAGTTGTGAATGGAAAGAGAAATACAATAATACATGCTGTGTGGTGGGCCTGAGTTACTGAATAGGAAGAGATGATGGACATTTCCTTTCATTTTACTAATTTTACATACTTAAAATGAGTTCTGTTTCGTTATGCACACAATGGGTGTTGGTCAAAAAGGCTGTTTGGGAGATACAAATGTATCTGGTTGATCCAATCATTCGTTCCTTCCCACGGAAATTCTTACGCATTTACTGTGTTCAAGGCATTGTTCTGGGTGCTGAATGTCTAGAGGGCCCACTGGCTGCTTTGTGGTAATTGGAGTGTGAGCGTCTAGGATGAGAGGCTTCATGGTCCTTCCAGTGAAGGAGACCCATGGTGTGGCCAGGCACACGATGGGACAGTGAGAAGAGGAATGTCTGGGATGTTGGGTAGATGTACTGAGGGGCCTTGGCGATATATCTGGACCCTGTTTTTAAATATTAGTGGTAGTTGCTCCATAGTGACCTGGGAACATAGAAAAGAGGGTGCCAGTTCCCTTGTGAGAGTCTGGGAAGGCATCTCTAAGGGAAGGGGCACATGAGCTGAGTTTTTGGAGGTTAAGTGTGAGATCACCAGGTGGAGGGGGAGGAAGGGCAATTCTGAGAGGGTGGTGGTAGCCTTGAACTTGGATATGAACGAGAGGGAGGAGTCAGAGATGAGTCAGGGCGTTCTAAAATTAAAGGCTCCTTCAGTGCAATTCACAGTTCAGTGGGTGAATTTTAAGATGGGCTTTGTAGTACGCAAAGTTTAATCATTGTATCACATAACTGTGTTGACTCTCAGATGTTGCAAGAGCCTGAGTGTCTTCTGGTTTCATTTGTGATTTTTCTTCTGAAATTGCTAGGTAGTTGTTAAGGTTAAACTTCAGTTTTTCTTCTCATTTCTCCCATTTTATATAGGCGATTATGAAGCAAACAGATATTAACACTTGCTTTAACTTTTATCCTCTTATCTCTTCTTTACCCCTTATTGTTTAATAGGATAAGATAAATTTTGTATGAAGAATTGGGTAGTTGGTTGTAGCTGGGTAGCTGTGGAGTGGTGTTTGAGTTGCTAGGTGACATGTGGCATAACAAACTATCTGGTGGGGAAAATGTGGAAAGATCCTGTTTATGGCTTTGAATAAAAATCAACTAAGTCTCCCCCCCCTCCCAAAAAAAGAATGGAAAAGGGAAAAATAAAGATCCCAAGCCACTGAAACTTTCCCTGAAATGAGCGTTCTGTAGTGTGGTGGGGCTCTTACATTTGGCATTATTATATTTGAGCTGTTTTCAGGTTAAACAAATCAAGTTTTCTGGACAGTAGAGTGGTGTGACTTAATACCAGAAATGTCCTCAATAAGCAGATATTTGAAGGCTTACACTTAGCCATAGCATTTTTTTTTCCTCTAGTGAGAAAATGTTTTTCTGCTTATGATCACTGATGAGTGAAGAGGTTTTGGCTTTTCCGTCTCCATCTTCCTATCCTTATCCTGACCCTGTCTAAAGAGGGTGCTCTGCTAGACATTGAGAATTCTGTTGCAGGCACTCTTCCTGAGTGCTTGGATTTGGAGGATTGGCTGCTGTATATGTGTCTGTCCGTTCTTCTCGTGCCTGCAGCCTGACTCATCCCTGAATCCTGATGGATGCAGGGTACAGAACACCAACTGCAGTGACTTTTTAGTGTGGTGCCCTTGGTTTCTGAGGTTTTCCTTGCTGGCCACTCCTTAATTTTAAGTGAATCAAGGTTGGCCCTGAGGCTTCCCATTTTTCCTGCTGTACATCCTAACTCTGGGTAGGAGAAAGTCTTCATGCTTGCTTAAAAAATGTTAGTATTTGAAAGGCTGCTGTGTACAAAATGTTATGCTCTATGGAGAACTATGAGACAAAATCCTTGCACTCTAGAAGAACATAATCTAGGAGACAAGATGGGTACGTAAAACAATAATAGTAGGTGGTAGCATTAACTGGCAACAGGGTGTTAGAGACAGTAATTGCTTCCAGATTTTAGAGACGTGAGTGGTTATTATGGCATAGGGTTGGGGGAGGTCCTATTTAGTCACTAGGGTTGGTCTGGGGCTTAGTGAGTGGGAAAGCTAGCCTTGCCATAGGGCAGTGCTTCTTAAATGGGTAGTGGAGTGATCTCAAAATCACCTGCCTGGTTAAGATGTTTTGGTTCTCAAGGTCTGCAGTGGGGTCCAGGCATGAGAATCTGGAGAGCATCTGCTGTGTTTCTGAGATGTGGGAGGGAGGGGATTGTATGAAGGGAAACTGTGATCACAGGTGATTCAGGCTTTCAGGGCTAGTTTTGCTCCTGTGGAGCATTCATGCCAGCTGGCGGGTCAGGATTAGGAGGAACACTGAGTTCCAGGGCCTGACCACTGAGACTTTGTCCAGTGTGATGGTACAGGAGGGACTAGGGTATTTGTGCAGGGCAGTCATATGGACTAGCGGTCCTCAGGGAGGATGTCTGAAACAGCTGTTTGAATGAGATCTGCCTGTAGTCTAAATGCTGCTAGTTCCGTGCTAAGTAACGAACAGAGAAAGAAGGGTAAAGTGAGGGAGGGGAGTTGCAGTAAGCTCTTAACTCACTGCCCCCCCCCCCCCCCTTGTNCCCCCCCCCCCATTGTCCTCTTCTCTTGGAGGTGGTAGGAGCTTTGGATTGGGTTTGGAGATGTAGGTTTATTTATTATTGTTATGACTATTTTTTTAAATTACCATTTAACCTTGGGCAGACGAACCCTACAGAACCTTATTTTGCTCATGTCTAAAGTGGGTTACTCCTTTGTAGGGTCGATGTGAGTGCTGGACAGATGAGGAACGTGAAACTTCTTCAGTGCTGAATCTGAATCGCTAATGTTGCACTCACCAGCTTGACTTCCTGGGAAACTTTCCGAGTATTCTATTATTCCTGTTCAGTTTTTTTTCCTTTTAAGAAGGCAGTGAGTAATTAAATTAAAGAATAGGTAAAAGTGTTAATATTTGCCTAAACAGTACTGCAATCAGAAGAAAAAAGTGTGTGTGTGTGTGTGTGTGTGTGTGTGCGCGCGCGTGCGCGCACAGACACACACGCATTATTGGCTTTATTCTGGGGCCTCTGGGACCACAGCTTCTGTCACTGAGGCATGGAAACCTGAATCATTTTGTTATAAAAAACAAAACAAAACTTGTATTTACAGACACTTTTGAAAATGTGCTCTTCTC
>NW_027531318.1:1913957-1969237 GCF_008692635.1 Crocuta crocuta
ACTTGATTACTGAAACCATCTAAGTCATGGTTTTGACGAAAAATCTCAACAGTTGCTGTGAGGTTTTCCTGCAAATACACATATAACTGTTTGTTGTTACACATTTACCAGCATATTGAAACTTTTAGGAAAATAGTTATATTGTTGCAGAGTGTGAATGACAATAGAGGCAAGTGTAAACATAGTGAAATGATGTAAATGTTACTTTTTTATTAACATTTTCTGCCTTCTCAAAAGTGAAAAAGAAATGAAATGTGGCTGAAAGACTAATCTTTCTAAAATGCAGATCTCATCATACTCTTCTGCGTAAGGGCCCCTGTACGTGCTTTCCCCAGGGGCCAGGTCCTGCCACCTCAGCACAGCCTGTCCCTTGGGGCACCCCTTCTGCCTCTGGCCTCTCCCTCACCAGACTCCCCCATCCCATACTCCACCCACTTGGGCTTGCTTGCACTTTCCTGCCTTTGCTCTGGTGTTTTCTGTTTCTTCTGTGTGGGACACTTATTCCCTACATGTCTGCTCATTTTTTGAGCCTCAGCTCAGATGAGCCATCTTTGGGAGGTGGGTCCTGCCTCCCAGGCTGTTTAAGGTTCTCCACCTCATACTTCTCTTGGGGACTTAGTTCCTGCACTGACCTGCTTAGTGTACTTATCTACGGAACAGAACCGAGCTCCTTCTCCCTCTGGGGGTGGAATGCTTGGGGACCATGGCCTGGCCTCAGCCTTACTTGAATAAGCAGTGTCTTCTGCATAGTAATCTTATAGGTGGAGTAAATTAAAAGTGGAGAATAAGCACATCACACAATCTTACACAAAACCTGTACTTTTACTTGGAAGAATATAACCAGCATTCTAGGATTTGGTGTTTGGCATATTGGTACAAACAGATTATAATTGAAACTAAGATTTAGTGTGATTTGGAGTACCCGGAGGTTATTCTTTTGCGTCAGCTATTTTGAAGGAGTTCGGTCTGTTTTCAGACCAAGCAGAGGGATAGTCATAGGGTTTGCATTGGGCCTGGTTCAAGGCAGGTGGCCAGAGCAGTGTGGGAATCTGGGTCTGGCGCCTCTAATTCTGTCAGTTGGGATCCTTGGGTAAGTGCCAGCAGTAAATAGAAATGTTTAGGATCTGAGATTCACAGAGAGAGCCTGGCTGATGTGAAGTGCTTCTTGGCTCACGGTGAACCCAGATGAGTTGGTCACAGAGGTAATATTTAAAGTCTCACTTGTACGACTAACCTGTAGACAGATCCTCCGTCTGTCCTGGGAGGTTTTTACCTCTCTGTAGAGTTGGATGCAGCTTAGTGATGTTGAACATGCAGTAGCTGTTGGGAGTCCTTTATTTTTTCAAGGATGGGAAGAAATGCGTAGAACTGGTCTAAGGAGGTGATTTCCAGAATTCATTTTCCTTAGGGTAAACTGGTTGGTTAGGTTCACACACTGTGCTTTCCTCCACCTTGCCACTCATACAACACTCCTAAGGTTGGACCAAGGTCAATGGCAGTAGAGGTAGGGGGAATCAGTAAATTTATATAATTTTATCTGTTTTTGGTATCTTTTCTGCTTAACGTGGAAAATGGAAAAAGCTTTATGGAAAGAAATGCGGAGTTCTGCGAACATAAAATAAAGCTGATATATATGTGCATATATTAAAAAATTTTTTTTGGAAGAATGTATAAATGACTTTTTTTCATATCTCTGTGTCTTCTTGTGTTTGGCTTGCTATCTTTAGGTGATTTATGCCATTAAGTATTACTTTTGCTTATTTTTTTTTTTCTCTATCAACTGGTATTGGGGCTTAGGAATAAAGTTTGAAGCTCTGTATCCAAGTGATTTGAAATGTCAATTATTTAATTTTGTTCTCTTAAAATTAGACTACAAAATATGTGTACAACAGGAATAAAATCCCATGTCCACACAAAAATCATGTGCTTGAGTGTTCATTGCAGCATTATTCATAACGGCCCCCAAATGGAAATGATCCCAATGTCCATCAACTGAACTAAATATGGTTTATCTATACATTAGAATATTATTCAGCCATAAAAGTGAAGGAAATATTGACACACGCTGCAACATGGAGGAACCTTGAGAACATTATGCTGTTTGAAAGGAAGCCAGTCATAAAAGCCCACATGTTGTATGATTCCATATATACAAAATGACCCGGATAGGGACATCTATAGGTAGAGATGGTGAAATGGTGGTTGTCTAGGGCTGGGGTTTGGGGGTAATGGAGAGTGACTGCTAATGGGTTTGTTTTGGGGGTAACAAAAATGGTCTAAATTTAGATACTAGTGATGATCGTATGACTCTGAATATACTAAAAATCTTTGAGTTGTATGGTTCAAATGGGGGTGAATTTTATGGTTTGTGATTCTATGTCAGTAAAGATGTTAAAAAATAGACTACATAAGTCACTATGAACACAGCTCAGTTTTTAGGTATTTTATAGTTCTGAGAGTCTCATAAAACATGGATTTCTGTGTAGAGGTGCTCAGACACCTCGAGTGAAAACTGGCTATTTTGAGGAGTTTTCCATACAGTGTGTAAAGCCTGTTTTCTTGGGCCTGCCCAGTCTGGTATGCTCTTGCTGGCTGAGCCTCCAAGTCCCCTGGGCTCTTCCTGTTACCCTCTCTCTCTCTCTCCTTAAGGACACCCCTGAAAGGTACCCCTGACTATTCACCTGTTCTCTGTCAGCCAGAGAGTCCTTCCTGCTTGCTCACCAGCTGCCTTTGCTGAGTGAAAGCTGATTATGAGGTTCCAAAGGTGTCCAAAGTGAAAAGCTTTTTCAGTTTTGGTTTTGGTCTTCAGTCATTTTGAACTTTAGTGAATCTCACAAGCTTCGTGAGGTTCCATTTTCCCATCTTCATCTTTCCATGTTGAGAACTTCTGGGCTCGGCTCCTGCTCCCAGCCCCCTAAGCTAGAGACAGTCTTATCTAGTCTGTATTGTTCCTTATGGCACTCAAGGAACCATGAAGCTTGAGTGATGTGCAATGGCTTTTTAGAGGAGCAGACAGGGTGTGGAATCTCTTCCTCCACCCACCCTCTCTGTGAAAATATTTTGAAATGATGGGGCTTGACCCTAGGTCAAACACATGCTGTTGGAAGTTAGGATGTATTTTGCCTGGAGTGTCCTTCAGAATTCCTTACCATCTCAAGATGAGTGTCTTTTAGGATAAATTATATGCTCAGAAGTGACTTAATAACACTATTCCTTTTGTGAAGTATAACTAAGTGTATGATCTTGCCTCATGCTGAATGTAGGATGTGGGTATACATATGCAAACATATGTATTCATGAAGTTGTTATTTTTATAGTAGTATAAATGTAAGTGGTTTAGGCATGACGGCCAGGTCAGTATTATTTTTCCCACTTTTGATGTTTTTTAAAATTCAGATTCTGTATGACAATATTTTGGAACTTAGATTTATTTTTTTTTCTGGTGTATGGTTTTTCTTGTTATTTGTTTCACATCCCTTTAGAATAGAAAACTAATCTCTGTTATAGGGTTTGTATTTTTGAAAAGGCCTGTTTAAGATATTTTACAATAAAAACCAATGTTTCCTTCTCTAACACTTCAGAAAATAATTTGCTGCATATCTCCAAAACCTAATATTACTAAATACTAAAGGTAGGTTGTGTTAACAGATTAAAAAGACAAGGAAGATGGTGCCATTTTTTTGTGTAAGTGGATGATAGGAGACTGGGTTTTTCTATTTCTTTTAAGAAAATATTGGAAAATTTTTTTATGTCTGTGTTCTGTTTTTCTAAGTCCAATGTTACATCCAGAATTAAAAAATTATTTTTCAGGGAAGAAATTTCTTCTATCACAAAGGCATTTAAGATGCATAATTTATAATTCCAAAACCCAGTGTGCAAAGTCATATGTGAATAATAGTTAGCTGGGTTCCTGCCCAGCAGGGTTATACTCTAAACTGAAATTTCTCTTATTACAGCCAGCACCACCTGCAGAAGAAGGAGGTGAAGTGTACAGGATATTGGTTCCTGATGTACCACCGCAGAGGATATGACTAATCATTGAATCCATTAAAGTTGAATGCAGGATTTGGTACTTTTACCACTTTGTTAGAGATCTGGAAAAAAAACCTTTCAGGCAAATCAAGAGGATCTATTAGTGAAAGTGCATCATTTGGATTGACAGCTGTTTAAACAAGTACATCTGGCAGATGGTGGTATTTCAGCATTTGTCTGAGAACTCTGAAATGAGTATATTTAAAATTTTGAAGGCACATACTATCAGGGATATATATTTTTTCAAGGAAACTTGGAGAGCTAATAAGATCCTGAACTTTCTATGGCGTGGTCAATTTTATCTTTTGTTTTCTGTGACCCCCTCTCCCCCTTTTTAAAACACAGACGTTTACAAAAACACAATTAACTGAAGGTAGAAAGTTTGGTTATGGATGTTTTTTTGTCCTAGGAGGCATCACATCAGAGTGACACACTCTGGACTAGGATTCAGAAGAGCAGATTACATCATTTGTGTGTCTGAGAGCAAGAAGTGTAACCTGTGTAAGCCAGGGTCCGTGGTGTTAGTGCCACCTGCTTCATGAGGTTGTTGTTAGGGTTTGAAGAGAGAATGTAAAAAACGTGTTGTAGGGGTAAAATGGAGTAGGTGTTAGCTGAACTGGTCTTTCATTTTTGCCGGGAATGGTTTCCAGTGATTAAGGCTCACATGAATCAGCTCTTCTAAATTGTTTCTCCTCTTCATTAGAACTGTGCTGGATGTAGGAACTTGTGGTAAAACCGTTCTCCCTTAAAAAATCATGGCAACATTCTTCTGCAATTTAAGAAATGAAATCCTAGTGACACTGATTTAAACTTTTCCAAGATGTCCATAGTGGAATAGCATTTCCGGTTTTTGGTTTTGGCTTACAGTAGCTTTGAATCTTGGCAAGTCCCCCAAGCTCTGTGAGCCTCAGTTTTCCCATTTGTAATTTGGGAATGCTATCTTTTAGTGGCAGTGATGAACATTAAGTGACTTAATGTAGATACTGCTTTTTCATATAACAGACTCTTACCCAATATTAGATCTTTTTCTTCAAGTTTTAAACATAGATTAGGCACAATTTTAATGGCTGATTCATAAAGTGAACTTGATTTTTATTTTATTTGTGATGCCAGATGTCATTTTTCAGCATGATTTGTTAAGGGGCCACTTTTTTTTTCTTGTAGAAGTACTATAGAAATTCCAGATTTAGTATCTACTAATGAATCAGTTGGAAATAGAGAAAAACAAATGTTCAGATCATCTAGTAGTTAAAGCTGATTCTCTTACAGATCAAGAAGAAATATGTTTGTCCAACTATCTTAGCCTGGTTGACTTTTTACTTATCCATTTTTACTCCTAAGCCTTGTTGCTTTCTCATATTGTAGCTGCTGTACTGTGGAACCCAAAGAAATTATGTATAATTCTTGCTGTTTTTTAAAAGACATTGGTTATACATTTTCCATTTAAAAATATCTTTTGAAACCTGGAAAGAATAAAACTATGAGACTATAAGTAATATTTATATTATAAATGCAGACATGTTTTGAAGAACTTTAGCATTTATTAACTAGCAGTAGTTCTGAGAATACCCTGGAGCTCAAAGAGATGATCTGAGTTATAAAATAAAGTGAGAACGTCGACATTTTTGTGACCTCTCTAATCCTTTATTATATAGTTCTCTGTAATTCATGCACCCGTTACTATTTCTTTACTCTTCTCTGGATCTTAAGAAGGGGATTTTGAGGAACTAAATCAGCAGTAAATGAACACAGAACATCTTTTGCTTAGGTAGGTACTTGTAAGGGTTGACAGATGCAACTTTTAATGCTTTAGTTCAGCTAAAGGCACCCAGTGACAATCATCTGAAGACTTCACCCAAGAGTTGACCTATTTATCATACTAAACAGGGAGTGGTACCTTGAAGACTTGCTCAGGTTCTGGGCATGGCAGCATTACTGTGTCAGACTTACCAAGTTACCAACAATGCTCTGTCTTTGTGTTCAAGGGGACCACCTCCTCGCATTCCTCTTTTCCACATCACAGTGTTGAAAGTTATTTTTCTCTGTTTGAGGACCTTAAACATCTTATTAAAGTAATGCATCCTCCCTCTATCCATATGTGTTTAGGGAAGTTGCTAGGTAGTGATTAAAATAATAAAACTTTTATTGTGCAACACTCATATTTTGGCTTTGATCCCTTCCAGTATTTGTTTGTAAACATTGTTTCACATGAGAGCACTTAAAATTCAGAACTTTTGTTTCATGCAGGACACAAAAAGAGATGTAGCAGCACAGAAGATTGGAATTTATACATCCCTCATCCCTTCACAACTTCCTGTGTTTTTGTGCTTTGCTAATGAAGGTGATGAATAGTACTTTCAAAAACTTTCCAGAATAACTTTCCAGTTTTATAACAAAACTGTAGAGAAGCTAACTCTGGTGTAGTTTTTTTTTTCCCCTTCCAGCTTTATTGAGGTTTAATTGACAAAAAACATGATAACATTTAAAAGTGTACAATGTGATGATTTAATATAATATACACTGTGAAGAGATTCCATTGAATTAATACATTGAGTTAATGCTTAATGATTCCCTCATCTCACATATTTATCTTTTCTTTTTTTCTTTTTCTTTTTTCTTTTTGGTAAGAACATTTAACTTCTCTTCACTTGGAGAGTTTGAGATAGCTCTTAGTCTGTTTTGGTAGGTGGATGGTGTGTTTCAGATCTTTAGGCTGAGGCTGAAGAGCTTTTCATCCTGGGCTGTTTTTCCACCTATGAAGAGAGAAGCTGCTTCCTTTATAGATGCAGGGGAGTGGTATTTTCAGCTTAGTCTTTGCTTTTGATGCTATTAAGCTTTTTAGGTCAGTACTGATGATCGAAAGCTCTTACACAAGACGTGCTGTATTGGAGACACTATTTACCTGCCTATCTGGTTGGGGAGTGGTTGAGAAAGTACCTTTAACTGTGATATCCATCATGTTTTCTCAGCCCCAGTTCATTGAGGAGTTTCAGAGGGGTAGGAGAAGAATCAGGAAACAAGTGGTATCAGGAAATAGGGTAGTAATACTATTATTGTCAACAGTAATGGTTAACACTCATGAGGCATTTTGTGTATAAGGCCCCAAGAGCTAGGTTTAGTGCTTTGTGTGTATATGTTAATCCAGTAGAGTGGGGAGGGGGGGTTGATGCAATCCTAAATTTACAGGTACAGTCACTTAGGCTAAAGAGGTAAGAAAGTTGCAGAAGGTTGCACATCTAATGCATGATGGCTTGGTCTTCTTAGGCAGACCCCTCGGACTATGAGACGTGTACTGTGAATTACTACATTATGGCAAACTGATGTCCTTGCATTTTAGGATGTCGCATTTCCATGAGAAAGAGTAAATAGTGCCCATAGGCATCCTTTCAAAGCCAGTAGTGGATTTCTTTTACACACCTTTGTATTCTATTTCCTAGTATTTTCATTGACCCATTCCTACCCCCATACCAGAATGCCAAGGTGTCCTGGTGGATGGTGGCAAATATGTGCTTCTCATCTGAGGCCTCATCATCTTGAACATGGGTCAGAGGCTTTCCTTGCCCATGGATCGGTTTTATTATCTTGAACATGGCATTGTTATTTTTTGTCAACATGGCTCCTTATGTCCTTATGTTTTTATATGTTTTCTGTATTACTGGAAGTGGGGGAAAGTGGACAGGTGACCAAGCCTTTTTAAGTTTTTATTTTAATTCCATCTATTTGACTTAACAGTGTTATATTAGTTTCAGGTGTACAGTATAGTGATTCAACATTTCCATACCTCACCTGGTGCTCATCACAAGTGCATTCCTTAATCCATATCGTATTTTTCAGTCACACACCCCCTCCCCCTCCCTGGTAACCATCAATTTGTTCTTTATAATTGTCTGTTTCTTGATTTGTGTCTCTGTCTCTTATTTTCTTTTCTTTGCTTGTTTTGTTTTTTAAATTCCACATATGAATGAAATCCTATTGTATTTGTCTTTCTCTGACAAACCTTGTTTCACTTACCATTATCCTCTCTAGCTCCATCCATGTGGTTGCAAATGGCAAGATTTCATTCTTTTTTATGGTTGGATAGTATTTAATGGTATGTAGAGACCATATCTTCTTTATTCATTCATCAATCCATGGACACTTGGGCTACTTCCATATTGGTTATTGTAAATAATGCTGCTATAAACATAGGGGTGCATGTATTCCTTTGAATTAGTGTTCTTATATTCTTTGCATAAATAGTAGTGAGATTGCTGGATCACATTTCTATTTTTAACTTTTTTAGGAACTCTGTCTTGTTTTCTAAAGTGCCTGCACCAGTTTGCACTCCCACCAACAGTATTAGAGAGTTCCTATTTCTCCACATCCTTGCCAATACCTGTTGTTTCTTGTGTTGTTGATTTTAGCCATTTTGACAGGTGTGAGGTAATAGCTCATTGTGGTTCTAATTTGCATTTCCCTGATGTTGAGTGATATTGAGCATCTTTTCCTGTGTCTCTTGGCTATCTGGATGTCTTTGGAGAAATGTCTGTTCATCCTTTCTGCCCATTTTTAATTGAATTCTTTGTTTTTTAGATGTTGAGTTGTGTAAGTTCTTTATATGTTTTGGAAACTAACCCTTTACTAGATATGTCATTTGCAAATATGCAAATATGTCATTCTCCCATTCTGTTGGTTGACTTTGAGTTTTGTTGATTGTTTGCTTTGCTGTGCAGAACCTTGTTATTTTGATGTAGTCCCAGCAGTTTATTTTTGCCTTTTTCCTTGACTCAGGAGCCATGTCTAGAATGAAGTTGTTACAGCTTATGTCAGAGAAGTTATTGCCTGTGTTCTCTTCTAGGATTTCATAAAAGCCGTAAGTTTCAGGTGTCAAATTTAGGTCTTTAATCCATTGTGAGTTTATTTTGTGTATAATGTAAGAAAGTGGTCTAGTTTCATTCATTTGCATGTTGCTGTCCAATTTTCCCAACACCATTTGTTGAAGAGACTTTTTCCCATTATATAGTCTTTCCTGCTTTGTTGAAGATTAATTGACTATATAACTGTCGGTTTATTTCTGGGTTTTCTATTCTGTTCCATTGATCCATGTGTCTGTTTTTGTCCCAGTACCATACTGTCTTGATCATTACAATTTTGTAATATAATTGAAGTCCAGAATTGTGATGTCTCCCAAGCTGCCAATCTTCACACAGAACTTGACAGCCATCCTTTGGACTGCTTGAGGTGTCAGGTTGGGCTCACATAGCCACTCTGGAGGCCATTTCAGGTCATCCCCTGTGTCCCTGAGGTGCTGTGCATTTTGCAAGCTGAGAACCTAGCACTGTGCTTAGAGTATTTGTGGCATAACTGCTGAGAAGTGATTACAACAGGAGGTAATTTCCTCAAAAGTGCCTTCAGAGCTACAGAGTGCAGTTCTTTGTAATATTTAAAAACATCACCTTCATGTATACAAGAACTTCCTAGTACTGCATTGTGTAGCCCTGATAGCAGTTCCCATGTAAAAATTTTTTTATCTTATTCAGTGGTATCAAATAGCACCTAACCATAACTTGACTAGTAAAAATGTTTTTGAAAATTAATGTATTTTTAGGTATTATCGCATAATGAACTACTTACAACTTAATGGCATTAAGTCAACAACTATTTAATTATGTCTCATGACTTTGAGGGTTAAGAATTTGGACTCAGTGGGGCTCAGTGGAGTGATTCTTCTGCTCCATTTGGGGTTTTGTGGCATTCATCTGGAAGATGACTTGGTCTGGAGGGTCCTAGATGGCAGCATTCACAGATGTGGTGCTTGGTGGGGGTGGCTGGAAGCTTGGGCTCAGCTGGTACTGGGCACAGCAGCAGAGGCAGGGTGTAATGAGCGATGGTCCCCCAACTCCCTCCAGAGACTGTGCTCATGCTCCCAGGAGCATTGAGTGTCTGTGACTCTGAGGGATTTGTGTGCCCTCTGGTTTTGTAAATTGCTCTAGGCAAATTTTCAATCCCAGTCTAAAAAGGTATGAGTCCTCTCTTTCCTAAACTTATGTCCCATGCCCTTCAGCCATTGTTTTGATATAAAGGTCATTTTAATACTCATCGAAGCCAGCATTTCTCTGTCCTTATTCCATGGCATGTTACTAAACAGTATATGGAAAAAAGAAAAAAAAAACGGGTGCCTGGGTGGCTCAAGTGGTTAAGTGTCTGGCTCTTGATTTCTGCTCAGGTCATGATCTCATGTGTTCAAGATTTTGACCTTTGTGTTGGGCTCCACAGTGTCAGTCAGTGCAGAGCCTTGTTGAGACTCTCTCTCTGCCCCTCCCCCACTTGCAGGCACCTGCCCTCTCTCTCTCAAACAAGTAAACAACAACAGAAAGAAAACAAGAGCACCTGTATGTATTGTCTCTAGCATGGAGATCTTGGGGTAGTTGCACTTCTTATGCTACGGTTCAGAGCCCCTAACGAGAGTGTCCTAAGAGATAGGAAGAGGACACTGTTACTCTCTTAAGACCTAGGCTTGGAAGCCAGCACAGCATCATTAACGCCTCTCTTCTACATGCCAAACCAGCCATTAAGTGGCCTGGATTCCAGGGGAGGGGATGTCCACTCCACTTATTAATGCAAGGAGGTCAGCTCTTAATGTGGGTTGTGGCTATCTCTGTTCTGCTGTATGAATGTGTGCATGCGTGTATGTGTGTTTGTGTAACGTTAAACATTTAGTTTATTTTTGTTTTGTGTCATGTTTAAATTTTTTTTATAGTTCTTTTTTATTTTTTATTTTTTTTGAGACAGAGAGAGACAGAGCATGAGCAGGGAAGGGGCAGAGAGAGACGGAGACACAGAGTCTGAAACAGGTTACAGGCTCTGTCTTAGCGGCCAGCACAGAACCCAATGTGGGGCTCGAACCCATGAACCATGAGATCATGACCTGAGCCTAAGTCAGACGCTTAACCGACTGAACCACCAAGGCGCCCCTGTTTTGTGTCATGTTTTAAAATTGTCCTATTCTTGGCCTGCGCACTGGTAATAACTGCATACCCTGAACTTTTGAAGCTGATAAACCTAAGAAGTAGTTTGTGTTCATAATTCATGAGTTCAAAGATCTGACAGCTTTCCCAGGCTACACAGTAGAAAGAGATAATGGTAATAACACCTTACATTTATGTGGCATCATCTCTAAGGGGTTCAAAGTGTTTGTGCCACTTGTGATTCCTTTACTGGAATATCCTCAGAGGTAAATAAGCTGTGGTACCCCTCAAGTTCATATATAGATGAGGAAATGAAGTACTTTCATCAGCCTCCTAGGGAATAGTGTTCAGAGGTGGCTCTTCTAATAATCCGTATACCAACTAGAACTTGAATATGAACTTCTCTTCCTTAAATATGATTCTGGAAAATGGTGGAGATTGACTTTTATCCATCAGTAATGTTTTAAATTATATACCATTTGACAAGTACCGTGTTTAAATTTTTTTTTAATGTTTATTTTTGAGAGAGAGCGTGAGAAGGGGAGGGACGGAGAGGGAGACACCGAATCTGAAGCAGGCTCCAGGCTTCGAGCTGTCAGCACGGAGCCCGACACGAGGCTTGAACCCATGAACCGTGAGATCATGACTTGAGCCGAACGCTTAACTGGCTGAGCCATCCAGGTGCCCCAGAAGTGCCATGTTTAACGGAGAACTAGTTTTTCTCACATGTTTGCTTATTTGTTTTGGTCAAAGCTTATGAGTATTGCATCATAGGCATGTGTGCCTTTAATGGATTACATCCTACCTGCTCAGAAAAGACACCGACAGTGGAAAAGGTGAAGGCAGTTATAGCATTGTCCCCTTAGTGAAACCCTGTGGTATCCGTCCCTGTCACCACCCCCTAAGCCCCACTGTGGGAGCACCTCCTTGTGCTTATGGGTGATTAAATGGAGTGTTTAAGTATAATTTAATTGTATGTCAAGTTCGCTCCGTCCCTGCCATTTACAGCCTAAACTCTGAGTAAAAGGCAACTCCGTTGTAATGCTCTAAATGTGGTATTGCTTATGTTCATTCAGTTTTGCTTAAACTAAGACATTTTATGTAAAATTGGTGTACGTTAGGCTTTGGGAATAAACAGCACTTCAGCCAGAATTTGTTACGGTTGGCTCCTGGTTTGTGAGCGTCTGCCCTATGTGACACGGCCTTACGTATTTCCACCAGGGTAACCTCGCAGCACTCTCTAGTACAGAGAAGTCCATGCGTTCTGCATGCCTTTCTAAGTAAAATTCCAATTTGTCAGCCTGGAAACAGACCCCAGCCTGGCTTTTCCCCTTTATCTCCCTGCACCCCCTCTTCAGTCTGCCCCATAGTGACAGAGCTGACTCCCCTGTGTCCCCAAAGTTGTGCTGAGTTTCCCAATTCCTTTCACTGTGTTCATGTCCACTGGCCTGGGATTCTCTCCCTTGTTTTCCCCTCTCACCTTGGTTCTTCCATTCTTTCCTCACTGCTGCCAGAGCTATGGCTCCTTTGCTCAGAATGCTTAGGAGGCTTCCTGTGGCTGCCTGGACAGTGCCCCCATACTCCCCAGGTGGCATTCAGGGCTGCCTGCCTGGCCCTGGGCTTCTTTCCCTCTTGGCACCACAGGCCATTGCCTGGGGCCACGCTGGCCCACAGCCCTAGGCACGGCCCAGTGGTGCCTTCCCTGACGCCCCACCCACAGCCCAGAGAGATTCAAAATGAGATAAGTCAAGTTAAAAGGGATACAAGGAATCATTACCTTAACACATGCGTTTTGAAAGGAAGTTACACCAATAATTTTGACTGTGTTATTACATGTTTTATTACTTGTAAATAATTAAAAGTGGATGAACTTTTAAGAGAAAGTAAGCTGATACCATCAGGAGGGAATTCATAAATGCTTCTCTTCAGTGCGGTGCTCATTCTAGCTGCCTGTCTCCAGTGAAGAATCCATAGCGCTGTCTGCCTTAGGCTGCTGACACTGTGGCTTGAGACGCTGGATTTACTGCTGTCATATGTCACCATACAGATGATGGGTGGATGTACAAGTTCCAGGTGGTGGATGACTTGTCCATAAAGTGGATAAAAGAGGGTGAAATGTATCCTTTGTGGAAAAACGGGGTCCTTGAAAACTGCAGGGCAACTATGACTAATGCTGTAGGTAATTAAGAAACCCTCCTTTGGCTGTGTGGGGCCAAAAGTGTGTGTGTGTGTGTGTGTGTGTGTGTGTGTGTGCGCTTTTTTTATCTTTCGTAATTAAGTCTGAATGAATATTAAGGTGTGTTTCTTTGCATCAGCTGTGCTCTGAGGAGTGGCGTCTGTGAAACGTGGATAATGGTGGCACAGGGGCAGCTATATTAAGGAAAACACATTTGAGTTGAGTGAGGAAAGCGAACCGGCCGCTTGAACTGGGTATTTGCAATGCCATCATTGCTTATCTTCTGTCTCGGAATTGGGAAGACCCTTTGGACTGTGTTCTGTCATCATAGCTCTTTCCACCCCCAGAGTCGGGCGAAGGAAGAGATCCATGCAGAGTGTATGGGGCGAAAGCACCTTCTGCAGGGACTGACCCATCCATCCTGGTGGCGTCTGGAGAGTTCAGGTGAAGTCCGACATAGCTGTCAAAGCAGGAAGTGCAAGAGGAAGCCCACATTCAGCCCAAGGATGGCATCTTCGAGTTCCCCAGCCATCGAAGATAGAGGAGGAGCCCCGGGGGCTCACTGACTGGTGTGAAGTGGTGCTGGCCCACCTCGCCACCGTCCCTCATTCCGTCTCCTCCCAAAGAGGGGGAAGCAGTTCTTTTGAAGAACTTGTCCTTTAAATCAGAGCACAGCATTGGCTTAGACCACAACTTCCTGAGGAAAAATGTGGGCCCAGGCTGACATGCTGATGTGCTGCCTGCAGAGGGCAGGGCTGGGGCCACTGGGGAACTGTCTCACCAGTGACAGGGCGTCACGCTGGCGGCTTGGCAAGCCTTGGTTTGGCGGTCACCAGCAGCACAGCGGAGCATCGAGGGATGCTCAGCTCAGGTCACGGAGACTCAGGCCAGCTGCTTCTGCTTGTGACTGTCAGGGCCTCCAGACTCAGCTTCAGGTGCTCTCAACTGGCTGCTGTTCTTCTGCAGAGCCCTTGCTCTGTGGTGACAGGGACAGACTTCTGTGCCTCTCAGAGTGGCATAAAAAGTTATCACGTGGCCGTGCCCTAGCAGGCTCTGCACAGGCAGCACAGAGCCCAGTGCGGGGGCTGGATCTCATGAACCGTGAGATCATGACCTGAGCCGAAATCAAGAGTCTAATGCTCAACCCACTGAGTCCTGAGGTGCCCTGAAAAATATTATATTTTATATTGTCTTACTGAGGAGAGGAAGAAGCACTTTTTATTTATTTATTTATTTTTATTTATTTTTTTATTAAAAAATTTTTTAATGTTTTATTTATTTCTGAGAGAGAGAGAGACCGAGTGAGCAGGGGAGGGTCAGAGAGAGAGGGAGACACAGATTCCAAAGCAGCCTCCAGGCTCTGAGCTGGCTGTCAGCACAGAGCCTGATACAGGGCTTGAACCCACAAGCTGTGAGATCATGACCTGAGCTGAAGTCGGACACTGAACCGACTGAGCCACCTGGAAGAAGCACTTTAAAATAGTTAGTCTCTCTCTCATATTTGTTTCTTCCAGTGGATTATTTTATATTTTCTGTTGGTCTGACATTATCAGGCAAAGTGTGTGTGTGTCTGTGTGGTGTGTGTCCATATGTTGGTCATTTGTGTGTCTGTATACATTTGTACACCATATCCATGCATGTGTGTGCATGTGGGAGACTGGGATGGAATTTTTTGTAGTTGCCCAGGAGACTTGGGGTTTATTCTATAGTCAGAGGTTGTCTTTCAAGTAATAAATGTTTTTCTTATGTAAATCCATGAATTAAAGAAATGCAGTCAGTTTTTATGTGGTTCAGTACATCTTTTAAAAAATCCATTTAAATTGGCTTTCAATGCTGTAATATTTAGGAAAAAAACTTTTCATCTTTTTTATTTTTATTTTTTATGTTTTTTGTATTAACTCAGCTGTTCTTGAGTTTTCCTGGTTCATTTTAAAGAGGATACTCTTTATTTCCCTTTCCCCCTTTTCTTTTTTCATTTGTTTACAACCGCTTGTATTGCACAAATGCTGGGTCTTCAGCAGTACTGGGTAGGAGAGAAGTGAGTGCCCCAGTGGGACAGACGGTGGATCAGGGCAGTGAAGAGCTGGCTCCCTCCTTCCCTCCCCNGGCTGCTCTGTGCTATTGCCAGCAAAATAATTTTCCTCCCCTCTCCCTCCCGGTTGTTTATGCATCAGCATCATTACTGTGCAGGCCTCCTTGGGGATCTGACTGATTGGTAAATTAGTGCTGGTGGAGGAAGTGGAAGACAATATGCAAGTGTTTTATTTAAACAAATACCTTCTACAATTTATTTTATTGGATTTTATCCTTTGAATGAAAACACCACAAGTAATCCTATTACAGTCTAGAAACTGCTTGCTCACACCAGATTACAGGCTTCAGAGTATGTTGCTGCTGCCTTTGAAAGCACATAAGTCTTTAATAAATGAGGCAATTTCCAGATTCATCAATAATTAACCAGGACTATGACAAGTTTTATCCCAACCCAAAGCTGCACAGTGTTTCAGACAATCTCCTGCAGATGAAATCTCTTTGTAGTTCATGAGTCAGCACCTGGAGCACAGGATTCTTCCACAGAGGCACTGGTTTGAGTGAGACCAGTGAAGATTTGCTTGAAAAATGTTAAGCATTAATTGTTTACAATAAAACACATACTTTCAGAAAATTTGGAATGTATAGATGATTTTATAGAAGACAGTCTCACCCATAATTTCAACATCCAGAATAATCTAAAATGTTAGTATTTTCAGTCTTTCTTTTTACCAGTGTGTGTAAACACAGATACTTTTTTTAACCTGTTGAAGTCAAGAGTCATATACAATTGTTCCTGCTTATTTTACTTGATATATGTGCATTTTCCCAAGAACTTTATTTTCTGTCTTACTAAATTTAAAGACTATATAGTGTTTTGTTTTACAGATATATATGTATTTAATTACTTACCTATTATTGGAAATTTGCTTCCTCGGTTTTCACCATATAAAAATATCGTAGTAATCTCAGTGCATAAGGTTTGGTCCGCGGTTTGGATTATTTATTTAGGTGAGGTGTATACTCATTGGGTGAGAAGACATGGACATTTTAAAGGCTCTCAGTTTTGTATATTTTGCCAGTTTGCTTTCCAGAAAGATTGCACCAGTGTACACCTTGCTGGCATGGGAAGTTGCTTCCTGCTTCTGTCAGGGATGCCTTGTGCGTCATTCGATGACAGTGTTGTAGCTGTGAGTCCCTGTGACCAGGAATGAGGGCTTTAGCCTCATTTTGATCATCTTTTAGCCAGGCTGTCATTCCTATCTTCTCTTTGAAGACTAAATGAGAGATACATATGTAAAGGACCTGACCTAGAGTTTGGCCTAAAGTAGGCAGTTGGTGCAATGGTTGTTGTAGTGGTGGTGGTGGTGGTGGCGGGGGGGATGATCTTCTGTCCAATGTCTAGATTCTTCCATGTTAATGGAGAGAGTGATGAAGTGGAAGATAAAAAGTAACTACAATCAACATGTTTCAGGGAGACACAAAGTGCTTCTTTAAATGGGGATTTTATATAAAATAGCTTAAAAACCAATGTTTAATATTTAACCCCTGCTTTCTTGAGAATGTTATGTAGAGAGGAATTCAGAGGTTTGCTGGTGTCCAGATAATTTCTCATCTGTTCGCATGACCCACTTCTGTCTTTCTGGACACGGGGATGAGCCTAGCCTGTTGGTACTCTGTTAGTGTATGTCAGGTGCCTGTTTGCTGTGTGCTTTGGCTATGGGATGACATTTTTCACAACTTTGCTGCTGGTCTGACTGGATTATCTCTATGAAGTCTGTCTTCTGTCCACTTTAAAACCTACATTTCTGGGGCACCAGGGTGGCTCAGTCAGTTGGGCATCTGACTTTGGCTCAGGTCAAGATTTCATGGTTTGTGAGTTCAAGCCCCATATTGGGCTTGCCACTGTCAGCACAGAGCCTGCTTCAGATCCTCCTCTCTTTCCCCTCTCCCCGTCTCTCTGCCCCCCCCCCATAAATAAATAAACATTTAAAAAAAGACATACATTTCCTTTGCCTCTTTGGGCTTTAAGGATTCCTTCCATCTTTAATGAGACACAGAAATGCTAAGTAGCAGCATTATGTTCATGTAGCGTACATGTAGCAGCATTATGTTCATGTAGCATACTCTCAAACCTTGTTCAGACCAGGTGTAAAGTACATCTACTCTTAGCAGTTTCCGTGACACGTCTATTTGGCCATTCACCTTCATAACTTCATCGGTCGTCTGAGCAACACCAGTCTTTTGTTAGGATTCTGCCATTTTGGAATCATTATTTTGTCCTTTTGAGTGTCTGTGGCAGTGTCCCCCGTTATATGTGAGGAATTTGTCCTTATTATCTGTTATATTTGGGTTAGTTTGTACTTGTTTAGTACTATTCATATGAACTGGGTTTAACCTTTGTATTCTTGAGGTACGTGATAGATTTATTAGGATATTTTGTGAAGGCTCCCAAGGATGGAGAAAAGATATGAAAGACCTAGTAGTTTTTCAGTTACTTGACTCTGAGCTGGAGGTGCTAATTTTGAGACTAATTGTTTCCAAGAACTTTTTAAAAAGTGTTGCAGCTGTGTACCAGTTTTTGGTGTCTGATCCACCTCAAATGATGAAGCATTTTTGTTTCTTTTTCTTTGTCATCCTCATGACATTTTCTGCCTTCTAAAAACACAGCTGTATACATATATTGGAAAAGAAACATACAGTCGCCCAAACTCATTTTTAAGTTTTAAAAATGTCTAAAATAAGCAGTGAGCATCAGAAATGGATACATTTTAAGTAGATCTTTAGAGCATGTTATTTTTTTTTTTTACAAATAGTTTATTGTCAAATTAGTTTCCACATAACACCCAGTNCTGCCTGACTTATTTCGCTCAGCGTAACACCCTCAAGTTCCATCCATGTTGCTACACATGGCCAGATTTCATTCTTTCTCATTGCCATGTAGTATTCCATGGTATAGATAAACCACATCTTCTTGATCCATTCGTCTGTTGATGGACACTTAGGCTCTTTCCATGTTTTAGCTATTGTGGAGAGTGCTTAGAGCATGTTATTTAAATAGAAACATTAATTGGATCAGCCTATGAATCTTATATGCTGTTCCTGGTCATACACTGGCAGGCCTCCCCATTCCTTTCTAATCCTCAGAAGTAATGAGATGCCTCTGACTAGTTACTTTCAATTGCCATTCATAAAATTGTTGGTCAGTCATCTCAGATGGCAGTGGTATTTACAATGCCTTTCAGAATGTCTGAGGACTTCTACCATTTCCTAATAGACCACTTGCTATTTTCCTTATAAGGCCCATACTTCTGGAAAACATATTTTCATATCCAGTGGGAGTATTTGTTCATTTGGGCTACTCCAGTATTGAATATTATGGTGTCATTGGTCTTTTAATCAGTGATTATGGGCCAGAACTTTGACCAGAAGAGAAAATTTTTGACAGTCATTTGGGTTATCCTAAGCTTCTGTAGGGGTATTGATTTCAAAGTGCAAAGTTAAGAAAATAAGGACAAAACTTGAAATCATGAATTTGGATTTCTGGAGTTTCAAAAGCATAATTATGTGATACTTGTGCAAATTCTTGGTGATTGAGGTCATTTGAGATTTGAAGAACCATTCATTAAAAAAATTTTTTTTAAGTTCATTTATTTGTTTGAGAGAGAGAGAAACAGAGCACATGAGGAGAAGAGGGACAGAGAGAGAGTGGGTAGAGAGAATTCCAAGCAGGCTTTGTGCTGTTGGTGCAGAGCCTGATGTGGGGCTCAAACTCATGAACTGTGAAAGCATGACCTGAGCTAAGGTCAAAAGCTGGACGTTTAACTGACTGAACAACCCAGGCTCCCTAAGAACCATTCATTTTTAAAAGAATAAAATAATTTCTCATTTATGTCAGTAAAAATGAAACCTAACTTCCCATCTCATAACTTCACTATGTGAACTGAACGATTAACAGTATTCCTATGAGGCCTTAGCAATTATTTTCCCCATAAAAGTCCTTAGAACTTTCTGTCTCAAATGAGGAAGTTTAATATTTGTTCCTATAAATTAAATAAATTTCCATATCCAGTGTAACTATTTCCAGCAGTTTGGAGGCAATGACGAGACTTAGTTGGTGATTAGATTTCTGACTAACTTTTCAAAGCAGACATTTAGAGGTGAAGATTGAGTGAATACTAGTAACGTTATTAATGTGATGCCCCTGAGTGTTTTCATGCCCATGAACAGTGGTGTCTACACTTGACAGTGCAGTGTGGGAGAGTTTAAGATACTTTCTCAAAGTTCCACAAGATTATATAGAAGAGATCAGAAAAGTGAAGAAAGTGTTTTAAAAAATATACTTGGAAATATCCGGAGAAAGCTTATCTCTACTTAGACCTGCCCTTTTGTTGATATCCAGATCTTCATTAGGTAGAGTTAAACATCCTAAAACACGTGGGTCCTTTTTCTCCCACCATCACACAAGGGGCTAGAATTTTCTTTCTTTAATTTTATATGTTGCTGTTTATTTTCTATGGCTTAGAGGACTGTTAACTTTTTAGAATACTTTAAATATTAGAATAATGGTTATAAAACTGGCAGCTTCATAAACAACTTGTATGAAGCATGTTTNTCGGCTCAGATCATGATCTCACAGTTGTGAGTTCAGGCCCCACGTAGGGCTCTGTGCTGCTGATGCAGAGCCTGCTTGGGATTCTTTTTCTTTTCCTCTCTCTCCGTCCCTCCCCTGCTTTCTCTCTCTCTCTCAAGATAAAGAAATCAACTTAAAAATGCACATTTTAAAGATTTTTAAAAATGTTTATGGATTTTTGAAGAAAGAGAGTGCATGTGAGAGTGGGGGAGGAGCAGAGAGAGGGAGACACAGAATCTGAAGCAGGCTGCAGGCTCTGAGCTGTCCACACAGCCTGACACAGAGCTTGAACTCACTAACCCGGAGATCCTGACCTGAGCTGAAGTCTGATGCTTAATCAACTGAGCTATGCAGGTGCCCCAAGATGCACATTTTATGTACATAGTATGCTTCCAAATAGTTAAAAGAATGCATTAAGTGATTTGGAAACATAGTAAGCCAATAATAATATTTGTTTTAGAGTGATAGAATATGGTGGTTATCCTTTTTGTTTCTAAAGTCTTTTATAATGTGATTGGTTGTATTTTTGTGATAAATTCAAACTGCATAATCTCTTGCTATTATTTTAAATGTGCTAGAGGACTTGCTATAATCATAAATAATAACACCCACATCCTGAGGCGATTATCCAAATTAAAATTGAAGTCAGAAATATTTAAAAGTTTAAATTTTTCTTGAAGAGAATATTTAGAAAGTAAAATTTCTATGTGGTACTTATATCATTCAATGTTAACTTTAATGCTTTTTACCTACTCTCCCTTGGATTAAAATAAATTCATCTTGATTCAACCAAATCTTAAGTTTTAGCACACTGACAAAGGGTTAAACAAAGGTTTAACTTTTGTTAAAAGTGTTTTAAACTAAATGAAGTTTAAATGCTCACGTGAAGTCCCTCTTGGAATAATGTTGTCATATAGGGGGAAAATAAATGAACCTTTGTAAAGTTTTGGGTGAGGGTGGCAACATAACACGTGTAGGGAAAGTAATTCCTGGCATTGGATGTCTTCAGATTGGCCAGAGGTGAAGTGGTCAGCTCTTCACATGTTTTGATGTCATAGTGAGAATTGGGGTTGTTTAAATAGAATGGGCGCAGAGCTAATCCTGACATTCTGAGATCATGAAACATGAGGGATCCACAGTGAAGACTTTTCTGTGTGCTCCAGGGTTGGTTGAGCATGCCTGGCACCCCATGGGGGTGTTGTGGTCCTCCCTCAGGATTCCATCAGCAGCCTTTCTAAAACTTGACTCCAGCCCTCAGCAGAGGAGACTGGTGCTGCATCTGCTCCCCTAGAGCTTCTTTGAATTTTTAATGAGTACAAGGGCCTTTCTTCTCACACTGCTTGATCAAAATGTGTTTGGGTTACATTCTGTCCTTAAATCAGGCCTCTATAATTTGATGGTGCCTTCTTTTGCTAGATGCAGTTGGATCCAGAAGCTAGCTAGGATGACACGTGAAGGAACATTATGTTGTAGTGGTTGAGTCAAGGTATATTGCCTTACTCTGATCTCTTCACAAGTTAAAAATATCTAAAAATTATAGCAGCTGTGTCATAATTTCTCAGTAGGTGCCAGATTTAGGTATCACCTTTTAGAGTGCTTAAGCACTGTGAAGAGAAAATTCCATTAATTATACGGTTTTGTTTTTCTAAAAAGTTCAGAACCTACTGTTAACCTTGTGATTGCTGAATCCATAGAATTTAGTTCTAGATTATCTAGTATAGCTCACAGTTCTCCCATTAGTTCAAGTGGTGACTTTTTTTTTTTTTTTACTCCATAGAACTGTTTATACAGTTGTATGTGGTGGTATTTCATATCTCTTACACTCTGTAGATGTATAATGCTGCGCACTGTACAACTGAAAATCTCAATTTCTATTCTACTCCCCTCCCCCAACTTTTCCTCCCAGAAGCCCTTTTTTATTCAAGAACAAATAACTGTAGTTAAAATCTTATAGGAAAAGCATGGTACATGTAGAGAATCAGATCCAACCTAGTTTTAACACCTGTTATAAAATCATACTAACCGTTTCCGAGATCAGACTCTTCTTGGTTTTGGAAGTTTTCTCTTGTTAATTTCCCTTTTGAATCAAGTATTAGCTGTGAAAGAAAGCTGAAATCTTCCTCTGACCGTGGAGACCACTAGAAACCAATCAAAAAGAAGGGGAAGTGACTAAAATTTCCCCTGGCCAAGCACCACAGCTCATCCAGGGACTGAGGTCCTGGTCAGAGGGGCGAGGAGAGTACCACAGCTGCTTTCTGCAGAGGATGTCTCTCCTGCCCAGCTAGCAGCATCTAGCGTGTAGCAGCTGTTGTAGGCCCTCAGAAATGCTAGGGGCCATCCAGATGCCCTGATTAATGCTCCTGTGAGCCTCTCTATGGGGGCTCACATGGGGGCTCTCCTGAAGGGCTAGTGGGGATGGATGCCCCACACCCCCAGGGGTGCAGACCTTTACTTGGCTGATGAGCTGGATCTGAGAAGCACGGGATGAAGGGTGCCCCAAGTTCAAGAAAAGTACAAAGTAAACAAGCGGAAGTACTTCAAATATAGGAAATCTCAAGTTGCTTTTATGTTCCACTCACAGCTGTGTGAAATATTATCATGCAGTTTAGCCTTACCATTAAGTTTCAGCTCCTTTTTATGTGTGGCATTGTGAACGTTAGTGTTCAGTATTTCCTTATTACAGTGAATTGTATCTTGCATCTGCACTGATTACTGTTCTTTGTTAGTTTAGAAGTCTTGTTTTACCCAGAGAAACAGAACAGAAAAATAATAGCAGTTTTGAACTCCAGCTCTCCCCCTTTTTATTTTAAAAAATACAACTTCTGTAAAAACTGCGGCAGGAGAAAAGAAGGGGCGTAGTGTTGTCCCTGGGGATAAAATAGGCATGAGACCAAAGACGACTAAATTTGTACTTAGCAATGATTTTATTAATGAATCCCAGTAGAGTTTTAACAGCAGAGCAGGATTTCCTCCTATTGTGAGTCTCGATAACCTCCAAGAAATAATTCCTTAGGATAGGACTCATACGACATATTTCTGATTACAGGCTTGTAATAATTAGATGTTTATCCCCAGAAAAAATTGCCATAAAAATTTATTAATAGTGTGAGGGAAGTGGTTGTGCACCTTATTATGTAAATTGTTATAGTCTATATCATTCCCAAAATGTTTTAAGCAAGCTATTGAGCTAAATCTGCGAGAGTTCTATCATAAATACTTGGACTTACAGAGAATACTCACAAAGTATCTAACAAATTGTACCCACATTTCTATTTTTGAAAAGGTCTTGGGCGAAGAAATAGAAAACCAGGTGAATATTGGGTGATTGGTTTTTGAGGTTAGGTTAGGTCAAGGACAAAATAAATATTCTATAAATATGTACTGGCAACTTTAAAACCATTCACATAAAAGATACAGAATTAAAATGAACTTCCCAGTGTTTCCATGGGGATCACCACCAGGTGTAAGGCATCTTCTGTGGCAAGAAGATGATGGAGAGAAGGAGGAGAATGTGATGGGGAATGTTAATTTCACATGTCACTCAATGGCATTAATGTCATTGTTCGTTTCTAAGCATCTGGATCCTCAACTAGAAGGGATCCACAGAAGACAGGGACCCAAGAAAACCACACAAGAATTTGCCTGTGTGTGGGAATTTCTCTGAAATGGGAATATCTTCCTAAAGGTGCCAATAGTGAGAGAGCCATGTTGGACTTTTTTTTTTTTTTTTTTTAATGCATGACTCTCATCGGGAAAGTAGTTGCAGTTTTATGTTAGACATAATTGAAATTCTGTAGCAAACGAGTGCCTTCTGCTTGTACTGTCTGTGCCTCACTTCACAGAAGCTGTTAATCCAATGGCTTCCTAGTAGCAAATTGAGGAACTGTTGATTTCTGCATAGTTGCTTTATGTTATTTGGATGGTAACTGTAACTTTACACATGTTAATGTTGATTGATTACAATTTTATTGTATGTTGTATTGGGTGTCTTCTGTGAACAAAAATATTGGTCTACCTCACTTTGAGAAAATTTGATAAAATGGAGATAGGTTTTTAAAATGTTTTTAAGTTTATTTATTTACTTAGAGAGAGAGAGAGAGAGGAAGGGAGGGAGAGAGAGAGAACAAGCAGGGGAGGGGCAGAGAGAGAGGGAGAGAGGGAGAGAGAGAGAATCCCAAGCAGGCTCTGCACCATCAGCATGGAGCCCGATGTGGTACTCAAACTAATGAACCATGAGATTATGACCTCAGCCCAAACCAGGAATCTGACCTTAACTGACTGAGCCACCCAGGTGCCCTTGGAGATGGGCTTTTAAAAAAAGATGAAGAAAAGAAAAGAAAAAGAAAATCAGATTAGGTCTTTTGAAAAAGAACAAACTCTTCATTAAAAATTTAATTTGTCATTTATATTGGTTCAGCATCCATACCACTCCCCATATAATTCATAAAATAGAATTTAGAATAGTAAGGAACCTAAGAGGCTGCTTTAATTATGTAGATCTTCTGAACAGTGTAGACATTTTCTTCACCATGACTTTGCTGGGAGATAAGGCCTGTGGTGATGTGCTCAGCACCATTTAAAGCAGCAAGTTCTAGGAGTCAACAGTTCTCATTGGAAAATGCTGTGTTGGCTTGAGATTTGCTTCATTTATACCCTTGCTAATTCATGTTGTTTACGACACAGACCTATTCTCTTCCCTTTCCATCATGGTTACCAGTTCTTCATTTTTTTTTTTAATGTTTTATTTATTTCTGAGGGGGGGGGAGAGAGAGGGTGGGGGAGAGAGAGAGTGAGCGAGCGAGCGAGCAGGGGAGGATCAGAGAGATTGGGAGACACAGAATCCGAAACAGTCTCCAGGCTCTGTGCCAGCTGTCAGCACAGAGCCTGACACGGGGCTCGAACCCACAAACTGCGAGATCATGACTTCAGCCGAAGTTGGACACTTAACTGACTGAGCCACCCAGGTGCCTCCATGATTGCCAGTTCTTGAAGCTGAGGACCCATGATGAGATTGGGGCAACACAGTGATACTGCTGACAACTTGCCAGACAAGTGGATTTGAACCAGCTGTTGTCTTATGTCTGTCCTTGTTTAAAATTAAACAGATGAGAAGCACACCTAGAAATAATTTGGCCATTCCCCTACTCCCTTGCCCATTTACATTGAGATCCCCAAGCTTAAATGTATTGCCCAAAGCCATACATGCTAGCTTTGAGTTTATTGACTTTTGTTTCATCTCTGGATTCAATAATGAAAATACACTTTGATCTCCACATTGAAAAGTTGCTGGTTCTTGTTTGTGTATATGACTTTGATCTGCTTGAATGTTCAAGTATACTTACAGTTCATTCAGTGTCACCCCTTGATATGGTCATAGTAACTTGGGAAATTGTAAAAAAGTACTTTGTGGCTCTTGGCAAACATATTGTACAAAAGAGGAGGCTAGTTTCATGAACCTGGCCCTAATGATCCCAGGTAAGGGCCAGTGTCTTCACTCGTTGCTAATGCTCACTGAGTTCACTAGAATTTGCTTCTGGAATAAATTTTGGAGGCTTATGGAAATGGGGTTTGGAACCATTACTTACCTGTGGGACCTCAGTTAACTTACTCAGCCATGAGTAGCAATTTAATTTTCCTTTCCTCCCCTCCCCTCCCCTCCCCTCCTCTCCTGGCACTGCTTACCTCTGAAGGATGTTGGAGAATAGAGCTCTACCTTGGAACCATGCATGTGGTGGTAGCCTGAGAGAAGTCTCGCACATCATTGTGAGAGGCTGTTCACTGCTCCTCTTGATTTTCTGATTCCTTGTCTCTTCTCATGATTATTCCTCAGGGAATCAGTCATTAGTTAATTAACAAATGAACATCGCCTACTGTGTTCCTGCTGCTAGTGATGTGAAGATACCTTCAATCCCAGTCCATAGAGAAACAATCACAATAAAGGTGGAAAATGAGATAGGATGTCTCGTGTCCACGTGTACATGCACAATATGTCATGGGGACACAGGGAAGGCCTTCTGAACTTTTTTTAGACTGGAGTTGAGAAAGAGACCATCCAGAGAGGTTGACATTGGAGGTGGATTTGGAGGACAACCCAGGGGTGGAGGGAGCAGCTTGGAGGAGGGTCTTATCATTAAGCAGAGGAATTTGTCCTTGCTTTCATGAGCAGTGGGGAGTCTTCATAGGCTCTAAAGTTGGGGACTGACACAAGATCACTGAAAATGCCTTGGAAATATTCTCCTTAATTTTTTTTTTTGAGGGGAAGAGAGGCTACTAATTTTCTGTTCACACTGTTATTCCTTTTCTAGTATCAAGTTCCTCTGTTATAAAAGACCAAGAGAAAATATGATTGGTTAATAATAGCCTCTATTCTCCACACTCCAGCTTATCTCTTCCTTCTTCCAAATATAGCTTAGAACCTTACTTTCTTCTACTTACTAATAAAAATTGCTCATGTGCTTCAGCTAATTCTGGGGTTTATCTTCCTGACAAAGTTCTTTGTAGTTCATACATTTTTGTTTCCTACTTGGCCATGTGCCTGCCTCTGCAAGTTTTAGATATATTGTTTTAAAAACTGAGCTACCCAGTTAGATTAATTGCTTTGGGTGATGCTGTCTTGTCTTTCTCAGATTGTCATATTTTAGTGTCTCTGGGCCACAAAAGCAACAATCTCTTTTAAGACTGTAATAAATATTTTTTAGACTTCTCAAAATTAATTCTCTGCAGTCTAGAGATGGTGTCTGCTGTGTTTATTATTCCCTTGTCTTGTTATTATTAGTTTCAAAATTGTGTTCTCACTTTCTTCCACAGTTCTTGATTATTTGAATGCCTATTTCTTTTTTTGGACGGAATAATGGTTGAATTTGATTTTATTCTTGCTTTCCCAAAATTTCTCCAATGAGCCAGTATTTTGTTAAAAAGTAAAGTATTATTAAAGAGAATGAAGTTGAGGGTGATAGCTTTTCTTATTGCTTCTTCAGAGGCGAGTCGACAATTCTTAGGCTTTAAAAATTTTTTGAATGATACCTAGCGGTTTCCCCTTACATCTTGATTCTGTACAGATTTGAGGTTAACAAAGTTATGTATGTGTCTTTGGTTTTTCTGGACAGTAAGTGGCAAACTCTAATGGCAGTGCTTTGTCTGTTTTGCTTCCCTCTTATTTGTACCCAAATTTCATGCTCCCACAAGTACATAAAGCATGTCCTTTGGTAATACTGTTTTTTGCAGTGTCTATTTTTTTTTTTTTATAAAAAGTTTTAATGTTTCATTTCTTTCTGAGAGAGAGAGAGAGAGAGGCAGGGTGAGCAGGGGAGGGTCAGAGAGAGAGGGAGACACAGAATCTGAAGCAGCTCCAGGCTCTGAGCTGGCTGTCAGCACAGAGCCCAATGTGGGGCTTGAACCATGAGATCATGACCTGAGTCAAAGTTGGATGCTTAACCAACTGAATCACCCAGGCGCCCCTTCTTGTAATACAGTTTTTGAACATGGAGTAACTTTAATTGGCATCCTTGCATTCTACTTCCCTGTCCAGTCTTGGTCTTACAAAGGCATTTGTTCTTTTCGATGGTTGGTCTTGGTCTAATGGTACAGAGAAGCTAGAGAACTGCTGTATTTTGAGCAGCTTCTCTGTCACATTAACCTTGAACTACTTGGTACTATGCTACCTCTTTCGGTGTTGTACAAATCTCTGGAATAAAAGGATTTTGGAGTTTAAAAAAATCCCATCACTTTTTCCTCAATACATTTCCTTTCTCTGGTTGGCCTTTGTCTTCAAAGCAGTGATTTTCAAAGCATAATTACTGACAGGCCTTAAATGTCCATGCAGAACCTCTCTTGGGTTCTTCCATTTCATATAACCATACTTTCATTTAAAAAAAAAAATGTTGAGAGTTACTTACAGTTTGCTTTCAAGAGTTACTTGAAGTTTGTATCTGTCAATAAAATGTGTGAGATTTGAGTTCAGTATTCCAAAGTCTAGATGTCCTATAGTACTTGGCAAGCATGCAAAACAGGGACAGTGTGCAGGTAGTTCTAATTCAAGTACGTTTTGAGAAGGATGTTTTATCAGTATTATTTCAGTGGGGTCTTGAGTTGGTCATGGTTTTCAATTGCTGCTTTTGTTTTGCTTCTAAATTGTAAATTCATTTGGTTTTGTTGTTATCACTTTACAGTGGCATTCTATCATGTGCATTTAACTTATGACAATTTAACATAAATGTTTGCTTAAAAATAATTAGCTTTTTTCCCCCTTCATACAATATTCCCTTAAATAAAAGCCAGACCCATTTCCTCTGGATTTCAACCAAAGAAACAGCAATCTGTTCTAACACTATGGGAAAAACTGGCAGTATCGGGCTTCGTGAGAAGGCAGTACTCAGAAAAGCACTGTGCTGTACTGCGTGATCTATTTAAATAATTTTCAAGGATAATATTGTCTTAGCCTTAGCCTTGATTTTAGAAGCGAGGCCTGTCATGAAAGGTAACTCTATGCAGTTTGTTGTGAATTCTTTGGGCAGTTCTCCAGGGCGTAGTGATGCACTTTATGCACAGTAAGTAGCAAACTCTAATGGCAATATTTGGGGATTGTAATTTTCTAATAATGGGAACATAGGTCAGGTAAGCTTTGATATTCAAATATGAATCACCCATGACCTATTTTTAAGTAGCTGTATATTTTCCACTAATTTGTTTATACAGTGACAGTCCTTTTTTTGTCACTGAGTTTGTTTTCTATTAGAAAATAATAGTGGTTGAGAGACGTGGGCTGTGGTAAATAAAGAGCCACTGGTTTAAAAGCACATTTTATTTCCCAGAAGTGGCAGTCCTTGGGAGTAGCGACATGTTGTTTACTTCTGAACATTTACCCAACTGATCAGTGATAAAATTAAGTCTCCATTATTCTTCTTCTAATATGAAAGCTTCTAATTGAAAATGCAAGGCACTTATGGGGCACTTTTATTCCATCAAACTAATGAGAAGAACGTTAAGAGCCCAGTGGATGCTAAGCCAAAGGACCCAAATGGGCAATTCACAAAGGAGGGAATTAACCAGTAAAAAGCCATGGAAAAACATTGAATAAGCCTCGTATTCAAAGACCAACAAATTAAAATATTAACTTTTTTGTGTAATCAGCAAAATAAAAATGTTAATACACGTGATGCCGTGAAGTCACAGCGATCTGTTACATTTTGGACACCACTAGTGCTGTGCAAAACTGTACATCTCTTTTGGAAAGCAATTAGGCAGGATTATCAAGATCTACAAACATGTTCATACCCTTTCAGTCAGTCCTCTGGAATGCTGTCCTCTCGGATACTGTTTATCCCTTGGAAATTGAAATTATTGGTGAGGATATTTGCCAGCATTATTCAAAATCGGAAAACATCAGAATAACTTCAAAGGTTCAGTAACAGGCAAATGGTATATAAGTCACAGTTTATCTTTCAGAAGAAATAATATGTAGCCATTACATAGATTTAACAACTGTGTAACAACATGATAAAAGGTTATGCTAGGCTAGGTTAAGTGAAAAAAGGTACAAAGTTAAATGAACACTATAATTACAACAGTGTAAAACATGCTACAGCTAAGGTAATACCCAAATGCTATTTGTTGAGAGGTGGAGGGTTTATAGGTGTGTTTTCTTTTCCTTTCTTTCTTTTTTTATAATTAAGATCTCCATCAAAGTAAAGAGAACATTAAAGAATTAGATAAGGCTATGGTAGGATGAAAATGAGATGTTGGCATGACTTTATTCTTAATCCAAGGTAATGTGTCAGCCTCCTTTGGTGTGCCGCCTAGTTCTGTAGTTCATTGGCTGTGTAAATGGTTATAGCTTTCCTAGATGTCTTGGTATGAATGAGAGGTAATTTTGCTGATCAAACTAACATGTTAAGGTCATATTTTAAAGCTCAAATTCCATCTGGCGAGTGTGTCTGTATTTGCAAAGGTATTTATTGCAGCTTGCTTACTCTAATGAGAATATAAGCTATGGAACCATGTAGAAATAGACATTTTTCCCTAAGCATTTCAGAGTAAATCTTTGAATCAGCAAATGTTCTTGACTCTTACACCTTATTTTAAGGCTTTGGATCATTTTTATTTATCTGCAAAAGTACTGTCCTACTTTTTGATATTGTCAGTTGATAGCAACATGTAAAAAATATTTGTTACTGGCCTATTAATGGGTCATGCTTTTAGGGAATATACAGTATTTACTCCCTTTTTCTATAGTATATATTTCTCAAAGATACCCAATCCTCATTAAATATTAAGATCACACATTTATGGATGAAGGTTGACATTTGCACAAATGTTTGTTTATGCAATACAGGTGGATTTTAGCTAATAAAGGGGCATATTTACTCCATATATTAGTGACCTCCCACTTAGATTTTTTTATTTGTACATATTTTCCTTATTTTTCTAGAAGAAACTTAAAGTGACTTGATAGAGAAAATGTGACTTTGATAAAACTAGATGGTAGCTTTTGATGGCTGTGCTTTAGTTTCTTTTTTTTTCTTTAGTTAAGAACCAGTGTGTGTACAAAGCATTAGCAGAGCATTTTCTGCATTTCTGTTTGTGTTTGATGTGTGTATTTTAGTGCAAGGGTTACTTGAGATGGCAGGCATACTGGTCATTCACAGTGTAGTGACATTCTCCATTTGAATTGACATCTACTAAAGGAACTCATCACTTTTTGGGAGATTTGCTTTTTGGGAGATGGGGAGAAGAAGGAAGGAGGAGCTGAGTCCTGCTTAGGGTAGATTCTTTTCCCACATTTCTTCAACTTCCCTTTTTTTCTATTTGGCTCCTCTGGTTCTTTACTTACTGTAGTCTCTTTGCCTGATAAATAAAATAGGAAACCCCCATCTATTGATTCAGCAAATATTTGTTGAGCACTTAAGTATCTGGCACTTTGAGAGGTGCTTAGAGATACATGGTGTGCTAGCAGTAGTGTATTTTAGAAAATAATGTAAAAATAAAAAAATAAAAAAAAAAAAAGGGCTCCTGGGGGGCTTAGTCGGTTAAGCATCTGACTTTCGCTTAGGTCATGATCTCGTGGTTCGTTGGTTCGGGCCCTGCGTCGGGCTCTGTGCTGACTGCCAGCTCAGAGCCTGGAGCCTATTTCAGAGTCTGTGTCTCCCTCTCTCTCTGACCCTCCCCTGCTCACGCTGTCTCTCTCTCTCTCTCTCTCCTAGAAAAAAAAAATAATGTAAGCTTTGCTTCTAGAATGTAGCAATTGGCATATTATACAACCTAAGTTTTAAAAATTAGTGAAGACACACTGCTTTTGTGAATATGCCATTTGATATTAAAAACTCGATGAGGGATCCTTTTTTTCCTTTCCAGAAAAGGAACAGTTTACTGGTCTTTACTGCGTTGGCAGGGTCTTGTTATCAATTTAGAAGAAATTGATTTTGTTGCTGGCTCATTACTTATACTGCCCAGTATATTTATTGATCCCCTAGTGGGGATCTTTTAGGAGGGTTTAAGATATAGTCATTACCCTGATGGATATTATGGTGACTCTAATAGTGCAAGAGAAGAAGGTGGAGTGAAAGTCCATGAAAATAAATTCTCTCGAGACTTTTTTAGGACACACACACTCTAGGGTGCTTGAATGGCTCAGTCGGTTAAACATCCCACTTCAGTTCAGGTCATGATCTCATGGTTTGTGGGTTCAAACCCTGCATTGAGCTTTGTGCTGACAGCAAGGAGTCTGCTTGGAATTTTCTATCTCCCTTTCTCTTTCTCTTCCTCTGTCTCTGCCTCTTGCTCCTTAAAATAAATAAATAAATAAATAAATAAATAAATAAACAAACTTAGAAAAAGAAAAAGGACACAGCTCTGTAGCTTTGGCTTCATGGAGGAAATGGGACTTGGCCTTGAAGATTAGGCACTATTTGAGTGAATTTCAGGTCAGTAGACAAGTCTGAGCACTTGGAATCTGTAAGGTACAGTGAGCTACAGCTTGCAGACCAGAGACACAGAGGCAGTTGGTGGTGGTCATGGAAGGTAAAGTAGGGAAGCGTGTGGCAGATCTCACATACAGACCTGGAAATTTCTCCCTTCTTCTCTAAGAAGCGGGGACCCAGTAACGTTTTTTGTTGTTTTTAATTGACATATAATTGCCATATAACATTAGTTTCAGGTATAAACATCATGATTCGCTATTGGTGTATATTGTGAAATTATCACCATGGTAAGTCTAGTTAAGATTCATCACATATAGTTATACATTTTTCCTTGTGATGAGAACTTTTAAGATCTATTTTCTTAGCAACTTTCAAATATACAGTACAGCATTACTAACTGTAGTCACCATGCTGTATATTATATCTCCAGGACTTCATTATAACTGAAGTTTGTGCCTTTTGACCACTTTCCACCCATTTGCCTACCTCCCAACTTCTGCCGGTGGCAATCACCAATCTGTTGTTTCTTACAAGTTCATCTCCTTCCTCCCTCCCACATATGAGTGAGATCATACAGTATCTGTCTTTTTCTGTCTGATTTATTTCACTTAGATTAATGTCCTCAAGGTTCACCCATGTTATCACAAATGGCAGCATTTTTTCCTTTTTAAATGGCTGAAAAAATATTCTATTTTGTATATACACCTCATTTTCTTTATTCATCCATCAGTGGACACTTAGGTTGTTTCCATGTCTTGGCTATTGTACATAATGCTGCAGTGAACATGGGGGAATTCTGGTGAAATGACTGAATTGGAGGGTAGTTCTAGTTCTGATTTTTTGAGGAATCTCCAAATTGTTTTCCATAGTGGCTGCACCAATTAACATTCCCACCAACAGTGTACAAGGGTGCCCTTTCCTCCACATCCTCACTAACATTTGTTATTTCTTGTCTTTTTGATAATAGCCATTCTAACAAGTGTGAGGTGGGATCTGTTTTTGATTTTGATTTGGTTTTGATTTGCATTTCCCTATGATTAGTGATGTTGGGTAACTTTTCATGAACCTGTGTCCATCTGTATGTCATCTTTGGAAAAGGTGTCTGTTTAGATCCTCTGTCCATTTTGTAATCAGATTTTTTTTTTTTTTTTTTTTTTGTGTTTTTTTTTTTTTTTTTTTTTTTTGCTGCTGAATCATATGGGTTCTTTATTTTAGTGGAGTTTTGAAGGGGTGAGATTCCTGAAGATATTTTAGGCAGACTGTGCTGGCAAGGGCCTGTAGGATGGATTTCCTATGGAGAGATATTAGGCAGAAGACCCATGATAAGTTTTATTACGGTAGGTAGTGGAGTAGTGAGCAAATGTAGGAAGATGCCGATGGGAATATTAGAAAGGGCTAATGCAAGAGATGTGGGGGCTTCTTCTGATACAGTGTGGGAGGAAGAAGGCAAAGATGCCATGTAGAGTTTAGGCTGCGAGAGAGGGATAAAAATTTATTCAATAATACCTCAATTTCATGTCAGCAGTCATTTCTGTAACCTTGCATATCAATTTGCTTATCTGTAAACCACAAAATTAACCTACAAGTTCCCTTAAACTTAAAAATGTTATGATTATCCACTTCTGTGATAATCACATGTGTTATTTTTTGAGGACAGCTCTGACTTGAAGTCTGAGGATAATTTCAGGCCCTGTAAATCCTTATTTTTGGTGTGCAAATTTTGTCAACTGGATAATATAGATAATATAGACTTTGGGGATTTTATTCCTGCCACATGTGGGAGGTCTACTTTCCTGAGTTACTGTTTTTCGGTTGACATCTTATTTAGAGATTAAAAAAAAATTAATGCCATACTTTCCTAGAGCAGTTTTTCTTAAACTTTAATGTGTACACTGCAGAATCTTATCAAAATGCAGTTTCTGATTCAGCAGATTTCAAGTGGGGACTGGGAGTCTCCATTTCAAGCAAGTTCCCAGGTGATGCTGATGCCACTTGACCTTCAATGATCAGGAACAGTAAGGCTGTGCAGGAAGTATGCCTCTACTTAAATTGCACACTTTGAAAATTTGCTTTTTGATGGTTGAAAGGAACATCATCGCTCCAGGTTTTTAGTGTTATTTTAATATTGCTGTGAAGGCAGATTTTGTTTGCTCTGTGCTGTTCTTATTGCTGAAACATCAAAATGAATACCTTTCCCCCCCTTTTAAACTTGCATTATAGAAATATTAATACTTAGGAAAGTTTTACCTATTAAAATAAACTTGACATTTGCATAGTTGTACTTTCCAGAGTTGAAGAAACCAACATTGCTCCATAATAGCTGCAAAAGACAATGTGGTTCCAAATGATTCTTGGCAAGCTGCAATTCAGAGTAGACCCAAGGTAAAAATTAGGGTATATTTTAATAGTTTCAAATAAAATGGCTTTCTTTTATTTCAAATAGAATAAGATATTTCACAGGAATGAATTATCCTGTTAAAAAATACTGGAATTAGATTAGTTAATTTTAAAACATCAGTGTGTATCTGTCATATTTTGGTGCCAGATGATTTGAAACAAAGTGATTACAGCTGCTTAAGAGAGTAATTATGGGTGCATAATGAGATTTTCCTTTGTTTGAGAGGTTGGTTCCAAATTATATTTCTTTAGAGAGCTATCTCCAAATAGGCATTTTAAATAAAGAACGGGAAATATAGAGAAATTGATTTTAAAAACAAGTCAAGAAAGCATTAAAATTAGTCCATCTTTCCACATCCATTTTCATTGTGCTTTTTGGAAAAATTTACTCTGTTTATTGCTTTGTCATTTATATTTAAGGTACTTTATAGACTTTTAATGTATTGGTAGTGTGCCTTAAAAAGGCTGACCTAATTAAATTGATTTCTGGTTTCTATTGTATTAAGAGTTCTTAAAATCTGTATGGGGGTTCCAGGGTCTGTTAAGCATCCAACTCTTGATCTCAGCTCAGGTCATGATCTCATGGTTTGTGAGATCGAGCCCTGTGACAGGCTCTGTGCTGACAGCTTGGAGCCTGCTTGGGATTCTGTTTCCTCTTTTCCTCTCTCCCTGCCCCTCCCCTGCTTGCTCTCTGTTTCTGTGTCTCTGTCTCAAAAATAAATAAACATTAAATAAATGAGTATGGGGGCACCTGGGTGGCTCAGTCGGTTAAGCGTCTGACTTTAGCTCAGGTCATGATCTCACAGTTCGTGGGTTCAAGCCCCGCGTCGGGCTCTGTGCTGACTGCCAGCTCATAGCCTGGAGCCTCCTTCCAATTCTGTGTCTCCCTCTCTCTCTGACCCTCCCCTGCTCGTGCCGTTTCTCTCTCTCTCAGAAAGAAATAAAAACATTGAAAAAATGAGTATGTCAGAACTGTGTCTTTGACATGCTCAGTTGTGGGTCCATTTCCAAATATTAAATGTTTTTAAGTTCTGGTAAAATAAACACTTGGATTATTTTCTGTTTACATTTTTAATATAATTGAATCTGGGAGCAGTTCAATTTTGGCTACTTTATTGTAATTTCCTTTGTTTAGACATCAAGTCCTGGCTATTATAAAGAGTTAAACACTCAAGTTATTAGTGTCGTCCATTCTTATTGGCAACAACGAAACCATACGTATACATATGGAGTCAACTGTTTAATGTAATGAACATGTTCCTTGTGCCCTGGTTCTGTTAGCACTGACAGCTGCTGATGGATCAGACTGCCTGCCAACTGCTTTAGCAACTGCTTCAATAGCAAATGTGGGAAATGTTGCCCCAACACTGAGAGTTTCAGGGAGACTGGCTGCCTTGTGAGCATGGGCTGCAGACCTGATATGTCATTTGATCCTGTTTATATCCAACCATATTCACTTAGTTTATTAATTAAACTCAAATGGGCTTGAATGTCTATTTTGTTGCAGGCATTATAATCCAGTGTGAGTTGAACTTGGGATTTAATGTACTTCTGCTGTAGAACTGACCCCGGCATCATGGAGTTGTTAGAAAAAGCAGAAACCCTTAAATACACATCCTTGGACTTTGCTAGTCAGGATGAATGTAGGCAGTCCTGCCTTCCAGACTGAAGAACGTTCTTGGTATTCCCCTTTGTGAGAAGATTCAAGCCTTCCTAACCAACTGCCAAGGGCTGACCTGAAGATGTTTCCAGGTGTGATTGACCTTTGTAGGCTTATCTCATGGGCTGTTAGGTAATAGTGTCATTTTAATTTGCTGCATTTCTGTGAAGCTCCATTAAACAGAGTATGAGCTCACTCTGTGGAAAAATTCCTTTGTTTCTACCTTAAAGGACAGGGTGTTCATTTCTGTCAGATCAGTTCTTTTAAATACACCAGCCTGGACATGTGTGTGTCTTTGCCTAAGCATCTATTGCTTTATAAGATACACCACAAAATTGAAAAGAGGGAGTGAAAGCTGTTCCTTGCCTGGTATTGAAACCAGACACCAAAGAAAAGCCAGCAATAGTTTGTATGTAAGACTTACATGGCCAGGACTAGCTGATGTTATTTTTCTTTCTCAGTCTTGTATATTTTTTGTTTTAAAAAATTATCTTGTGTTACCAACATGTGGGTGGAAATACCCTAACTGCATGGTCATGATCTTGATAATGGTGATTGCCATAGTAGCACACATTAATTGTGCACACCTTATGTGCCAGGCACTCTGTTACATGGGATCCCTTAATCTCACTGCAGTCCTGTCTGTGGGTATGATTATTGCTCTTGTCCTCTGAACATGAATCCAGGAGGCTGAATGATGTTGAGTCAAAAAGCTAGGGTGGGCTGAGCTGCGCTGCGCTGGGTCTACCTCTGTGTTATATAATTGCCTTGGGAATGGCTTCAGCATCTGGACTTCTCCTTTTTTTTTTTTTTTTTGAATTTTTAATGTTTATTTATTTTTGAGGGACAGAGAGAGACAGATCATGAGTGGGCAAGGGGCAGAGAGAGAGGGAGACACAGAATTGGAAGCAGGCTCCAGGCTTTGAGCTGGCAGCACAGAGCCCAACACGGGGCTCAACCCCACGAACCATGAGATTATTACCCGAGCCAAAGTCAGACGCTTAACTGACTAAGCCACCCACGCGCCCCAGCATCTGCACTTTTTTGTTCAAGTTTGCTTTGAAAGGGTCAGAACATTTGATCAAGGGAATGTAAGCTTTAAATATTATCAATTTACTTTTGCTTAGTTTCCTGATTAAAATCGCAAATGCTTATATATTTTAAAATGAACAATTTTACTTATTTACTTATTATGTAAAAATATAATTTATTGTCACATTGGCTAACATACAGTGTGGTTTTTTGGGGTAGATTCCTGTGGTTCATCACTTACATACAACACCCAGTGCTCATCCCAACAAGTGCCCTCCTCAATGCCCATCATCTACTTTCTTCCCACCCCCACACCCCAACAACCCTCAGTTTGTTCTCTGTATTAAGAGTCTCTTATGGTTTGCTTCCCTCCCTCTCTGTTTGTAACTATTTTTCCCCCTTCCCATATCCCATGGTCTTCTGTTAAGTTTCTTAAGTTCCACATATGAAGGAAAACATGATCTCTGTCTTTCTCTGACTGATTTATTTCACTCAGCGTAATACCTTCCAGTTCCATCCACATTGCTGCAAATGGCAGGATTTCATTCTTTCTCATTACCATGTAGTACTCCGTTGTATAGATAAACCACATCTTCTTGATCCATTTGTCAGTTGATGGACATTTAGGCTGTTTCCATGATTTGGCTATTGTTGAGAGTGCTGCTATGAACATTGGGGTCCATGTGCTCCTATGCATCAGCACTCCTGTATCCCTTGGGTAAATTCCTAGCAGTGCTATTGCTGGGTCATAGGGGAGTTCTGTTGTTAATTTTTTGGGAACCTCCACGCTGTTTTCCAGAGGGGCTGCACCAGTTTACATTCCCACCAACAGTGTAGGAGGGTGCCCGTTTCTCCACATCCTTGTCAGTATCTTTTGTTTCCTGAGTTGTTAATTTTAGCCACTCTGACCAATGTGAGGTGGTATCTCAGTGTGGTTTTGATTTCTATTTCCCTGATGATAAGTGACATTGAGCATCTTTTCATATGTCTGTTAGCCACCTGGATGTCTTCTTTGGAAAAGTATCTATTCATGTCTTCTGCCCATTTCTTCACTGTGTTATTTGTTTTTTGGGTGTTGAGTTTGGTATGTTCTTTATAGATTTTAGGTATTAATACTTTATCTGATATGTAAAATGATAAATTTTAATATCAGGTCCTCCTCACTTTTAGTGTCCCCTTTCCATCCCTCCCTTCACTTCTTTTTTTCCCTTTCACTTCCCTTCTGTACCCTCCGTACCTTCCCCCTTTCCTTCTGTCTCTCTTCCATTCTCTCTTCCCTCTTTTCTCATGTCCCAAAGGAGCACTTCAACTTTATTCCAGAAAAACATCATAAACCTTTAGGGTTTGAGTTCCCAGAAGAACATCACAAAACTTCCCCAAATCCAATGATACTAGACCTTAAAGATCATAGAGTCTGGGAATGGCAAATGCAAGCCCTCATGTTGCTACCCAGCTTTCCAGATCTGTGGTGAATACTGAGGATGGGCAACATATTCTCTGCTTAGAGTGTCTGTGGTACCTCGTATCATTGCAGATAGTCACCATCAGGAGATTGGAACTGGAACTTGAGATATGATTTATTTGCCCTCTCCAATTTACTCTTAGAGCAAAAATTCTAGATAAGGGTTCTGTGATCTGGGGTGGGGTGTGGGATGTGTGTGTGTGAGCCGTGTGTCCAAAGTTACATGCTTATTGAGTTAAAAAAATTTTTTTTAATGTTTATTTATTTTTGAGAGAAAGAAAGAGAGCAGGGGAAGTATAGAGACAAGGAGACAGAACCCAAAGCAGGCTCCAGGCTCCGAGCTGTCAGCACAGAGCCTTACACGGGGTTTGAACTCACGGAAGGCGGCAGCAGGACCTGAGCTGAAGTCCAAGGCTTAACCGACTAAACCACCCAGGTGCCCCAAATAGCAAGTGAGTTTTGATTCTAGATCTGTTGCTTTCCACTCTGGTAGCCACCTTGATCCTCTGAAAATGCAGCATCAATCACATGATTCACCTGTTCAAAAATACCCATGGTTCTCTTTTACCTACAAACTGTTCCTCATGACACTGAGGGCCACTATAATGAAAAGTTGGGGGTGAAAGTTACTTTATCAAATCCAGATTATCTCTGTATGCAGGGTATTTAGTACAGGTTGATGGGATAAGTCAGATTTCAAAGCTGTGCCCTCAAGGTGTTTATGAGCTATTGAAAGACTAGAGGTACAATATTAGTTCAGGAATACAGTACTTTGAATATCAGCCAAAAAGTGATACTTTTAATCAGAGATAGAAAGTGCTTTTGAAGTTCAAACGCATGAGACATAATCATTGGTTGGTCATAACCAGGGAAAGCTTTGGAAGGAGATGGCATTGAATAGATCTTAATAGAAGCACAGATGTGTGGGCATGTTGGCTGGGATACCAAGGAGAACCACAGAATTGAAGGAATGGCTTATGTTTGAGGTGTAGGAAAGGTTTAGCTGGATAATATAGTTGCAGGTGGAAGATGAGGCTGGAAAGTGACTGGATCATGTAATAGAGGGGACTTGAATATAAGACCACCAGCTGATACTTAATTTAGGAAGTAACTGGGAATCATTGACATTATTGAGCATGAGGTGTAAGTGGTAGGGGCTGCATTTTAACAAGATAATGCTGGCTTTTGGTGGTAGGGGTGGACTAGCGCAGGGGATTCCTGCCCCACCCCCCCTTCTGAATTAATGTCATTTAGGAAAAGAGCCTCAGAAACTCAGCAGCTGGAGGTTTAGGTAGAGAGGCACTTAGAGCTCATAACCAATTTCAGACACAAATGGATGTTGTCAATTTAGAGTAGATGTACTGAAGCAAAACTAGTGCTCTTTGAACATAAATGATAGCAATTGTGACTGCTCAAGCTAGCATCTACCAGGTTAATTAGAAGGCACATTAAAGGAAATTATCATTCTCATAAGTATGGAATGGTTATGGGTGTGTGTGTGAATTTCATAAAAGTGTATAGCTTAAGAACACTAGATGCAGTTTTCTACAAAGAAAAAATTTACACTAAAGATTTTTGTTCAGTGTAATTCTTTAAAATTCCCAGTCATCAGTCTGTCAAGGTTAATGACTGTTCTGGTGTAGAACCTATTTTTTTCTTTTAAGACCTTTGAGTTACTTGGAGCATTTTGGTTGATTTTTTTCCTGGTATGCAAAGTGCTAAAAGTATTGTTCTGTTTTTAAAATGAGAGAACTGAGAAAACTTGAGGCCTGTTCATTTGTACAATTCTTTTAGAGTTGAAATAGTTTAATGGAGAAGAGATCAATTCTGTATTCTGTTATTGCTATCTTGCCCATTAGTTTCCATAATTGCTTGGTTAAGAAGTCTTTTTTGACTTAACCTTCCTTTTCCAAGAGCTCTCTTACCTCCCTCTCTCTTGTTCTTTCTCCCTCCTCATTGTTCACCCAGCCCTGGTCTTCTCTAATGATCCCACAGCATCTCCAGTGTGTTTATATCCTGACATGTTATACATGCTTTTACCCATGTACATCTTGTCAGACCCTGAACTCTTTGAGAACCAACTTCCTGCTCACCTTTCACCCCAGTGTGTATGTGCTCAACAGATGTCAAATGAGTGGATGTGGATTAATATATATCTACGGTGAAGTCGCGGTGGGCTTTTGGGAGTAAAATGAAAACTATTGTAATTACTATCAGATGTGCAGAACAGCCAACCTTTGAAGGAGGTAGATACTGTTGCTGTACCCTGTCCCATTTTACAGATTAGAAATGTGAGGCTTAGAGATGTAAAGTAACCCACATCACCCAGAAAATGGCAGAGGACTATGGAAAGGGGTCTGGTGACCTATTTACATATGTTAGTACTTGCAAAAAAGCCTTCAGATAGATTATTTCAAAGCACCCCTAGAGTATACGGTGCTCTAGGCATTAGAAGGTACACAATAAAGATTAGTCATGTCCTGGACCCCAAGGGCTTTTGTTGGAATCGTAGCAGATACACAAATGCAGAAGCCATAGTAATTACAAGAATGTGTCCATGGTTGAGGCAGAGTCTAACTGGAAAGTTGTTGAAGAGATTTTGGAGGGTGGGGGAAAAAGTGGACCTAGTTCTTGTTCGCCATTTTAAAGAGGAGAGGCTTGTACAGAATGGAGGCTGTGAATATAAGCACAGGGGGAGGCAGATGAATGTGGGGCTGACTGAATTCTTTGTTGATGCTAAATTTGGCACTTAGTTTTCATAGGCTTTTGGTGAAACTAGTTGAAGGCAGTGTTTTAAGGAAGAACTTGGTTATAGGGGTGACACATTTGGTCAGAGTGGTGGTCTGAGAGCTGTGGTATGCGGTGACAATGGAAGTCCAACGTACTGGAGTCCCGAGATTCCGCTGTGTCCTCCACACCGATGCAGGGAGCTGCAATACGTGAATGTGGAGCAGAATGTGGGCCAGGGGCGTGGTTATATGGAGAGGAAGGTTTGTTGACAGTGGCATCAATGTGAGGCTGAGATATGGTGGGTGAGGGAATTCATACAGCTTTGTCAGGAGGCAGAAGTCAAGGTGATTTATTGATGAAAACCTTGCAAGGGAGGTGATGATTATAAGTATTCCTATGTGTGTTGAGCAGTAAAGTGTGTGCACGGAGATTGGCAAAGAGCTAGAATTCAGGTGCTGGGAACTGGATATTTACCTGTTTATACCTAGGGTAATCGCACCCATCAGAGCTCTGTCACTCTGCCTGGGGTAGAGCCACACCCTGATTATGCTCAGCAGGTGGTGGCATGTGTGTAGGGCTTCAGGCAGGGCTGGGAGCCAGGCACCCAGTCATTGGCTCCACCATTCAGTATTTAGAGAGGAAAAGTGGGCCAGAGCCAAGTCAGGTCTCCATTCTCTTTTTCGTTCTGTCTGTGATACTCTCAGGGTAACCGTGCTCAGGCTATATATGGGGAACTTGTACCTGAGAAGGTCCTTAGAGCACATATGTGCAGTTAAGTGATTGGACTGACAGCATAGAGAGGCTAAGTTGATGAATTAAAAGAAGGAAGAATTTGCACACGTGTTTTTAAAAACAGTTCATTCTTGTTATGGAGAGATTGGAATCTCGTCACTAACATTTTCTATTTTCATCTTTTTTCTCTCATTCTTATGAATTCAGAGGTCACACTAAGTATGATCATTTCTGTTTTTAAAAATATATTGTGGCGCACCTGGGTGGCTTAGTTGGTTGAGTGCCGACTTCAGCTCAGGTCATGATTTCACGATTCATGACTCCAAGCCCAGTGTTGGGCTCTGTGCTGCCAGCTCAGAGCCTGGAGCCTGCTTTGGATTCTGTGTCTCCCTCTCTCTCTGCCTCTTCCCCACTCATGCCCTGTCTCTTTCTCTCTCTTAAAAAATAAATAAGCATTAAAAAAATAAAAAGTGGGGGAAAGGGAGAGAAGCAAACCATGAGAGACTCTTGAATGCTGACAAAAACTGAGGACTGATGGATGTGGGGGGAGGGGGGGATGGGCATGGAGGAGGACACTTGTGGGGATGAGCACTGAGTGTTATGTGGAAACTAATTTGACAATAAACTATTAAAAAAAAAAAAAAGCCTCTTGCTGTTCTCTGCTTTCTGAAACTTTTCCTGAGGGAGGGTATCCCCTCCTGACCTCATATTGAGCAGTGTTTTGGATTTCAACAGCAACAGGATTGGAAGAGTTTGTCAACCAAAACCCCAAAGAGAGCTTGATGCCATTTTTTCAAAATGCTTCTTCTCCTTGTATTAACATGAAGACATTATTTATTAAAATGTTTATTTAAAATTTTTTTAAATGTTTTTTATTTATTTCTGAGAGAGAGAGCGTGAGCGCATGAGCAGCAGAGGGACAGAGAGAGAGGGAGACAGAATTGGAAGCAGGCTCCACGCTCTGAGCTAGCTGTCAGCACAGCGCCCGACGCGGGGCTTGAACCCACGAACCGAGATCATGACCTGAGCCGAAGTCGGATGCTTAACCGACTAAGCTACCCAGGCGCCCCTATGAGGGGGAGGGAGACACCAAATCCCAAGCAGGCTCCAGGTTTCGAGCTGTCTGTACAGAGCCCGATGTGGGGCTTGAACTCGAACTGCAAGATCATGACCTGAGCCAAAGTCAGCCACTTATAACTGACTGAGCCACGTAGGTGCCCCATCAAGAATCCATTATTGAGGTTGAATTAATGAGGTTGAATCCAAAAGACACAGAGTCGGCTGAATCTTTCTGGTTTGTGGCTGCTCTGGAGCTCGTCAGTATCCCTTTGCCTCCAGATCAGTGTTTTTTTCTCTCTTCTCTGTGCCCAGAAAGCACCTTCAGAGAAGCGAGATAGGGCACTAACCATCTGCTGTGCCAGCAAAAGTAGCACTTGGCCTGTCTCTCTCTTGTCTTATCCTGTTTTACTTTTTTCAGTGCACTTCTTACCACCTGAAATTATCTTACGTCTTTGATTCTGTCTTGTTCCCTAGAATCCAAGCTCTGTGATAACAAGTACTTGGTTTTTCCAGTTCCTGCTAAATCCCTGGGCTCTGGCCCATAATAGGTGCTGAATATATGTTCACTGTATGACCTCCAGAGGGTTTCTATTGCCTTGGAAACAAGTGCAGATTCTCATCCCTCTGTCCGATTTACCTCCAGCGGCTTTCCCAGACAGTTCCCAAGAGTTACCCTTCCCCACGCCCCATGGCCTGCTGCCTGTGTTCTGGTGCTCTTTTCCTGGAACGCTTCCTTTTGCTTGGAATCTTGGTCTGGAAAAATGTTGAGTCCTTAGGACCCAGCTCGGTTTTTTGCTGTGTCCTCCATAAAACCTTTCCTAACATCCTAATCGGCTCTGGTGCTCCCTTTTCTCAACCTCTGAAAGTCATTTTAATTATCCTAAAAATGCCTTGAAGTGGTGTGGGCAATTGTCTGTGACCCTTTTGGGTCAGGGACATTTGGCTCACCCACAGCTCCTGGCCCCAGCTCCTTACTCTGAGGCCACTGAGTCTTTCACTCAAATGTCTTTGTTTCCCATACTCCATTTTTTTCCTTTGAACATTTTTTTCTGCATCTCTCATCTGACATCTTTAGTTGTATATTTTCTTGGTCAGTTAAATACTTAAAATGTTAGAGCTGGTAGGAATCTTGGCCAGTATCTAGTCTCATTAGAAGATGTACCTATACTGTGGTTTCCCCATTAACTTTTGCCCCAGGAGTTTTAAATCAGCTTTGGGGCCAGTAGCAAATGCAGATAATTGTTTCCTGATTAGGAGTCAGATTTGACACTTCCTATTGAAATGTTTTGCTGTCTGGGATATGAAGCAGATGGTCGGTTATGGCAGAACAGATGTCTCTGTTGAATCAGAGCATTTTAATCTGCTCCTGTACCTTGAAGTGTTTCCCTTGGCAAATACGTCTGACCTGCTAGTTTCAGCTTTGGGTGATTTTCCCCTACTAAGGGGCTACATAGATTCTTACAAAGAAGTCTGATAAAATGTAGCTAATAAAACGTGAATAACTCAATATTGGTTAACCCACATGCTTATTTCAGTGCAATTACAGTGTCTTGATAGCCCAGGTAAGCAGTGATTCATTAATATATACAGTTAACATGACCTATTGATTATAACATTAGAAACTGTAATTTCAGTTAAATATAGTTGCTTTCTTTAGATTGTTTGGTGGGGGTCGTGGTTAAAGCATGGACTGCAGGTGAGCTTGCCTGAGTTTGAAGCTTGGTTCTGTCACTTAAGAACAGTGTAACTTTTAGGCGGATGACTTACATTGTTGTGCTTCAGTTTCCTCATTTGTGAAATGGGAGCGGAGGAGGGTGTGTAATAATAGTACTTTTAGGATTGAGTGAGGAGTCTGTGGATTTATAGATGAAAAGTGCAGAGAATGCTTCTTTTTTGTAACCATCGCAGAGATGTTCGCTTTCTTATTAGTATCATTAATGTATCATCATCATCTGGGAAATAAGGGCTCTCACTGCCTATCTACAAAGAACAAAGGCTAGAAGAAGTGCCAGATTAATAGGAAGTGGTCTGTGGAAACCTATGCATGGTCCACCTGATTTGGGTTTGTTTCACATTATGTGGTGTTACTTGAGCTATTGGTTTCCTGGGAGGCATGTAATGTCTAGGGACAGCTTTAGCTTGAAAGTGCAGGTTTTTGGACATCTGGTTTAGGTTTGAGCCTCTACCGTCAGATACAATTTTCACATATAATTTTTTGAGGATAGAGATGTTTAATAAGGGTATTAGAAAACCAGTGTGTTGAAATTGAACTGTCCTTTTACTGGGCAGATACGTTTCTTTTCTCATTACTAGGTACTGCTTTTGGCCTGTATGATACCAGCCATGGGAGGGATGTGTCATTCCAATAATTGGAAAATAGGTGTTTTTCATGCTGTGGTGTACTGAGAACTGTGAACCCTCATCTCGCCCTCTCAGACTCTTCGGCTTGATTGCAAGGGGAAGAGTGTTACTGCTAATATAGTGTATTTATGGTGATAAATTTGTTTTTAACTGGTAGTGCTTCAATCGACTGCAGTGTGCACTCAGTATAATAAAAATTTCAAGACAGCAAGGTGCTCATCTAGAAGTGTCCTAGCTCAGAAAAATGTGGCATGGAGCCAACACTGAGAAGGAAGCCTTGCCCTGCCCCCACTCAGCGTTGCTGTCTTTTCCTTTCCAGCAGCTCCCACCATGTACCTCAAGCCTCAAGCAGTGTGTGTGTGTGTGTGTGTGTGTGTGTGTGTGTGTGTGTGTGTGTTAACTTTTCATTATGGACATTTTTGAACATAAGTAAGTAGAGAATAATGAGCCCTCGGGTATCCATCACCCAGCTTGAACAGCTATCAGCATGTGCCCAACTTATTTTATTTGCAATTCCCTTCCGCACCTCCCCATGCCCCTGCCAGATTATTTCTGAGTAAATCCCAGAAACTTTATCCTTTCTTTCCATACATTCTTCTGTATGCATCACTCAAAGATAAGGACTGTTACAAAGTTTTTACTTTAAACTTTTTTTCCCCCCCAATCATTGTTTTTCATTCATGGAGATTGCATTCACTGGCTGAAGTAGATAGGCCAGCTGTAACGTGGCCAGTGATTACAAATGAGGAGATCTTGTCTTTACTGAGCAACCCAGGTTTAGGTGACATTCCTTCAGAAGTTTCAAAGGAATCCTAGGCTGTTCATTCTCCTGAAGGTCTTGTGGACAGACACCTATTGATAAAGAAGTTTCTATTGGGTCTTTTGAGCATTCTGAACCTGTGATGATATATATATATATAGCCAAGGCCTGGTGTAGCCCAAGGCTTCCCTGAGTATAGGATGCTGGTGCTCCTCAGTCCTCAGGAAGGCAGAGAGGAGTAGCCTCAGGGTGTTGGAGAAAATGGAGTGAAAAGGGTTGGGAATGATAGTCAATTGGTGATGGCTGCATGAACTGAAAGTGAAAATCCATGGAGATTACTCTGTCTGCATTTTTTTTTTTTAAATATGTATCGGAAGGGGATGAAGTCCATGAACTTTATTTAAAATGGAAAAAAAAAGCTGTATCTGAAAACTAGAGTTTGAGAGTCATTCTGCACAGAAAATATGGTGGCAGAGAAGCACACAGTCTGGTCTAGCATAAGCATTTTATTGGGAACCAGGAGTTGTGGGTTGGAGTACCCATGTTTTATCTCCTGAATATCTCATTGGCCTTTGTCTAGACACAGCTTCAGTTTTTCATTTCCTCCTTTGTAGCAGATGGGTTAGGAATGGGCTTTAAATGAGGCAAGGATTGCTTTGGTGTTGGTGGAGTGGAGTAGAGTGGATGGAGTGCCCTATCTTAACGTGGAAGGGTTCAGAGTGATGGATCTCAACCCTATATGGCTCAACATTTCTCTTTTTTCTTTTCACTTTTAATTTTGAAATAATGGTAGATTCACAAGACGTCACATTAATAGCCCAGAGAGTGCCACTGTGTCCTTCACCCGTCCTTCCCCAGTGGTCACAGCAATGCAATGGCCGACTGATGTATGTGTGTGGCCATTGGCTACTCAGTATCACAAACAGCACTGCTGTACTCATAGGCTCTTCCAAAATGGTGACCAGCTCTTAGAAAGTTCCAGGCAGTTTTCCCTCAATTTACATGGTAATTTCATTCCTGAAATAGTGACTGCTGTTAAATCTGGACAAAAATACTTTGTGTTTATGTGTAAAACAGATTTAAGCTTGAGGCATGGAAATTTATAAACAACTGGTTACTGGTGGGACTTTCAGACCTTAGAAGTTGAAGACAATTTATTTTTTCTGGGAGAGTCTACACGTTGCAGATTGTCTAGTATTTCTTGACCTCTGCCACTAAATGATGGTAGTACCCTCCAACCACTGTGACCACAAAATTTCCAGAGTGCCTCCCACAGAGTAGTACTACCCCTCTGAAAGCTACTAAGATAGGGGGACACACATCTCATCTGTTCTTTAGTGCCCATATTGGAGGGAAAATTCTTAGTGTGTAGAATGTTGGCATATGAAAAAAAAAAAAAGAATGTTGGCTTATGATGTGCAGTGTTTCTTATCCTTGAAAACATAATATACGTTAGATAGAAGTTGTTTTTTGCAAGGAAACAAATTGAGTGCTTTGAGTGGTAGCTGGCAGATTTGCTACTTAGTAGATGTAAGAGCTCTAGAAATCCTTTTTGGCTTTCTTCTCTGAGTGTTGAGCCCTGATAGTCCCAGGATGAATAGCCAGGGTTTCCTCACCAGCAACACAATCATTTTTTCCTGCCCCCAGTCTCTAATATATCAAAGTTACTTTGTGAAACATAAGACTTTTTTTTGAGCATTTAACATCATATAGATAGAAAGAAACTTTAAACAATTGTAACATGTTTAGTGAAATCATTTGCTAATTGTTACAGGGTTTTGAGACCTGAGTCTGTTGTAGGGCCGAACTGGGTAACCATCAGGGTTGGAAACAGAATTTGAGGTTTCTATTTTTATTATATTCATTTTTGAAGAGGAACTTGTTTCAGTGTCATTAAAGTAGGAGTCTAAATTAAGACGTCAAAAAAGTCTTTTTTTAAAAAAGTGTTTTTGTTTTTTAAATGTTTAGTTTTTGAAAGAGAGGGAGCACCATTGAGGGAGGGGCAGAAAGAGAGGGACAGAGGATCTGAAGGGACTCTGTGCTGAAAGCAACAAGCCCAGTGTGGGGCTTAACGTCACGAACTGAGATAAATGACCTGGGTCAAAGTTGGACGCTCAGCTGACTGAGCCACCAGATACCCTCAAAGTAGCCTTGTTGAGTAAAATTGAAACCTCTTTTGTGGGCTTGTGTACATATACATGTATATATTATGTGAATACATTTCATGAGTTTTCAAGCATTATGTATAAAGCTTCTTATATGTGTGGAAGGAAGTGCTTTTTCAAATGCCATCCTTGAGACATCTTCCTCCCTGGATCCTTTATCATGACAAACATAATTCTTTTGGTGGCAGCACTTTGTTCCTTTAGGACTCATCTTTTTCTTAAATAGAAAGCAACAGCCCTTTCTTTGGAGAAGAGCAATGTATGGCAGAATATAAAATACTACAAAGATATAGAAGGAAGGCATTTGTCTTTGCTTAACATTGATTCTCCGGGGAAGTATCCTCCTTTAAGTGTCATGGGAAGAATGCTAGAATCATTTCATGTGAATTAGTAGAACTGTGCCATTATTTACCTCAGGGAATCTCCTAGGAGTTTATAATTTGGCTGTTGTTCTAAAATGTTTCACTGATCATTTTTTAGAGTGGAAAAATAATAACTGCAAATTGTTTGGTTTTAAACTACTCTGCATACCAGAATATGTATGTGGGGTTTTTTTTGTTTATTTGAAAAATAATAAGTCCAAATTTGTTTTTTTTTTGTTGTTTTCAGACTAGATAGTTGAATGCATGTGTGTCTTTTATTTATTTATTTTAAAAATGTTTGTTTATTGAGAGAGGGAGGGAGGGAGTGGGTGAGCGTGTGTGTGTGTGTGTGTGTGTGTGTGTGTGTGTGTGAGAGAGAGAGAGAGAGAGAGAGAGTTGGGAGGGCCAAAAAGGGGGAGAGAATTCTAAAGAGTCTCCACACTGTCAGAGCAGAGTCCCGCGTGGGGCGTAATCTCACAAACTGTGAGATCATGACCTGAGCCAAAATCAAGAGTTGGACACTTAACCTACTGAGCCACCCAGGTGCCCCTTTGTTTTTTCTTTTAAAGGTTGGTCGAACCTTATGCCCAAACAATGTTATATCTTCTGTGACAAACTATTATGTAAAAATAAGTATATTATTTATCTAATTTATCTGTTACTATATAGAAGCTATTCCAAAACTTACTGGATTACAAAACCCAGGCACTTCTTAACCCACAATTTTGGTGGGCCAGCAGGAATTCAGGTGTGGCTCGGTGTCTCTGGTTCACTCTCTTAAGAATTTGCAGTCATCTGGGGGCACCTGGGTGGCTCAGTCGGTTGAGTGTCTGACTTCGGCTCAGGTCATGATCTCAGGGTTCGTGGGTTTGAGCCCTGCCTCAGGCTCTGTGCTGACAGCTAGCTCAGAGCCTGGAGCCTGTTTCAAATTCTGTATCTCCCCCTCTCTCTGATCCTCCCCTGCTCATGCTGTCTCTCTCTCTCAAAAATAAATAAAATATTTAAAAAAAATTTGTAGTCATCTGAAGGCTCAAGTGAGGCTGGGGAACCTACTTTCAAGCTCACTTTATGTGGCTGTTGGCAGAAGGCCTCCATTCCTCACCATAGTCTGAGAGAGCCATTGACTCCCAAAACAGAAACCATCTACTTTTTTAACCTAATTTGGAAGTGACATCTCACCACTTCTGCTGTATAATATTTATTAGAAGTAGATGAGGGGAGAGGATTACACAAGGGTATGAAAACCAGAAGATGGAGATCATGGAGGGGATTTTAAAGGCCACCGACCACATAAGCTAACTTCTCTAGTTTGCTAAAACTTAAAGTTACCATAAACTGGTTGAATCCTGAATACCTCATGGCAGTGTACAAGATTTTGCCCGGTAAAGTTATGTTTGCGAAACTGAATAAGGAATTCTCATGCTAAGGATAATGAAGTATTTTTAAAAATTCATCAGTGTTCTGCGCTGATCTTTCAAGTAGAGAGAAAGCAGAAAGGTCAGTGGTTTAAACAGAGCTTCTCACTACATTAGAACATTAAACCATAAGACTATTCTTTTATTATTTTTTAATATTTTATTTATTTTTGAGAGACTGGAGGGGGGTGGGGCAGAGAGAGAGGGAGACACAGAATCTGAAGCAGGCTCCAGTCTCTGACCTGTTAGCACAGAGCCTGATGCAGGGCTTGAACCCACAGACAGTGAGGTCATGACCTGAGTCAAAGTCAGAAGCTTAACTGACTGAGCCACCCAGGCAACCCTCTCTTTCATTTCTTACATGAACAAGTGACTTGTGAATTGTTGCTGTGTCTGTGCCTTCATGCCATAATCCTCTTTAATATTAGTTTTTACTTTGGGATTCTTATGCTGGCTGACATTCTTGTGTTTAACATGTTCTCTCCAAAGAGTTTTGTCTTAGTCTTGGATGAGGAGTATTAATTGTCTGCCCCTAAGTCAGCTCTCTCAGTTCTTTTCTTATACTGATAATTTTTCTTTGCATGCTTATCACTTGCTTTAAATTGGAATGTTCAATTGCTAAGTGTGTCATCCTTAAATGGAATGCTTGAGGCAGAAAGTTCTAGAAATTTATTTTCCCTTTTTTTGGAGATGCTGACAGATGACAATTGCTTATGGCAATTGCTTGTAGAAAAAAACTGGACAATTCTAACCAATGATGTGATATTATTAAGCAGGGCAGCTTGTGAATCAGTTCTGCAGTACGTTGTGTCTAGCAGACACTTAATATTTATTGATTAAATTTATACATAGTATTTCTTTGGAGGTGATAGGACCATTTAGGTCCTAAATTTAGGGATTTAAAAGTGTAACATCTACTTCGGCTCAGGTCACGATCTCGTGGTTTGTGGGTTTGAGCCCCACATCAGGCTCTGTGCTGACAGTGTGGAACCTGGAGCCTGCCTCGGATTCTGTCTCCATCTCTCTCTCTCTCTCTGCCCCTCCCCTGCTCACACTCTGTCTCTGTTTCTCAAAAATAAATAAACATTAAAAAAATTTAAAAAGTGTGACTAAAATCCTTTGCCAAACCTACACTGTAGTTCTTTTCAATGCAGAAGTATATTTCTTTGATTTCGTATGAAAAATAGTAATGGTTAAAATTTTAATATCCAGTGATCATTAAATCATTTCTGTTTTCTGTATTGAGTTTTGATTCAAGAAGCATTAGTATTTTCTCCTCATTTATTTTAGTTTTCATTTATCTCCAGTGCCTGTGATTCCGTAGCTTTTTTCTTTCTCTCTTTCTTACTTTTGTTTCCCTTTCAGCTCCTTTTGGGCAGCAATAACTATCAAAAATCATCTTCGGTTTATCTTTTGTTTGCATAACTTATTCTGTCTAACATAACCTTCTATCATGACTCGATTTAGCTTTTTCCGTCACACCCATTACAATTTATACAATGGTGGATTCCCAGCATTGTTAGGTCTTTATCACCCAGCACCAGCTTACATTTACCAGGGTTCAAGGTGTGCCCTTCTAGGGGGTAGGACTGGACTCTCCAGTTCTTGCATTGTAGGTAGAAGCTGTTCTTAGGGATATTTTTCTTCTGTGAATGAGTAACAGTGAAATTAATCCAAACTCAATGCTCCCAGGATTATTGAAGGTCCATTGCGCTTGACTGCCCCAGCTAGAACATGATTCATCATTAGGTGTAGTTCTGTAGAGAGTATGACATGAGGAAAAAGGAAATGGCAGGTGAAACAGTGACTGTCTCACTTGGCCCTCCTAATTTCTTTTATATCAAAACTACTCACCTGCAATTCATTACGAGATGTAGTACAGAGATGTGGTGGAGAGGGTTCAGAATGATGTTCTACTTTCTAGCAGTATTACTGGGAAAAATTACTGCATCTCTCTGAACTTGGGTTTTCTGCCCTGTAAAATGGGGGAGAATACCACATTTCTTGAAGAGATTTGTTGAAGATTAATAAGAACGCATGAAAAAACATCTAGCGTAGGGTGGGGTCAGCACTCAGAAACAATTGGTGTGATTGACTTTAAAACTATTCTGCAGACATTTACAAGCTGAACTTTTCCCATGTCTATGCTAAGACCTGATTGTATGAGGTTTTGTTAAAGTGGCCCAGATAGATAATTATAGCATTTTCTAGCATTTCATAGTTTAGATAGATATTAGTCAATAGAGAAAGTGAGTGCTTAATGAAGAGGGTCAGAAGAGATGCAGTTTAGAAAATCAAAAGTGGGCTCATAACTCAGTTGCCTATAAGCAGATTGGTTTAGGAAATTAACTTTCATGCCTAAAATTTTCATGTCTAAACAGGCAGCTTTATCTTAAAAGGGAGTATTTTAGAACAACATCATGAAGTACTGACAGTAAAGTTTTTCCAGTGGAAGGGCAAAATGAGTCATCATATATTTGGTATTTTACAACAGTGGTCAGAAAAAATGTGTCCCTTAAAAGGTTAACTGGAGATGAGGATATTGGGCATGGGCCTCGTTTGTCTGTGGGGGTGGAATTTGTATTGGTTGTCAGGAGGTACTGTTTTCTTAGAGACCATTTCAGAGTCTCAGTGAGTGGATGAGGAGACAGATGAAGGGCTGGTTATATCATGTCTTGAAGAGTTCACTGTTTTTGTGAATTTCATTAACTAGATACTGTGTTAGGTGAGGATGCAGACTTTAGTTTTTTTTTTTTTTAAGTTGTGACTATTATCACTGTATTTGAGTAGATCATGCAGATATCCTGGAAATACGTTATTTTAGAGGTGAGGAAGTTTTAATACAAGTGCAAGCTTAAAAGTAAAGGATTCAAAATGACATCACAGACTTAAACAAATGGCTTTGGTCCAAAAGAGAAAAAAAGAAATTACACATACTAAAAGAGTCAAAGAGATATTTTCTTTGATAAATATTAAAGAAATTGGGGCACCTGGGGCACCTGAGTGGCTCAGTCAGTTAAGCTTCTGAGTTGGGCTCAGGTCATGATCCTGTGGTTTGTGAGTTCGAGCCCCACATTGGGCCCTGCACCGACAGCTCAGAGCCTGGAGCTGCTGTGGATTTTGTCTCCTCCTCTCTCTGCCCCTCTTGAGCTCATGCTCTGTCTCTTTGTGTCTTTCAAAAATAAATAAATGTTAAAAAAATAAAAAAGAAATTAGGGTGCCTGGGTGGCTCAGTCGGTAAAGTGTTAGACTCTTGATTTTGGTTCAGGTCATTGATCTCATGGTTCATGAGTTTGAGCTCAGGGTCGGGCTCTGCGCTGACGGTGTGGAGACTGCTTGGGATTCTCTTCCTCCTGTCGCTGCCCCTCCCCCAGTCGAGCATGTGTGCACACACGCACTCTCTCAAAATAAATAAACATTTTTAAAATAGTGAATTTGGTGGTGGTGGTGGGTAGGGGCGATAAGTAAAGTGAGGAGTATTGTCTACGTGCACAGGGCTGGCAGTCCAGGTTAGGGTCCTTGTCCCTCTGCTGGTTTTACTTAACGTCTTACTGTGAGCAGGTCCTCCCCTCTGAGCTCTGGTGACTGACCTTGGTCATCTTGAATGTGGGGAAGCTCTCAATCCCCAGGACTAGATATAGCAGGAGGAGCCTGTGAATATAATTCCACCATTCTCTTTGAGGCAGGTGAACACAGCCAGTCTTGAGTCTTGAGATTAATGACTATTTGATCCCTTTGCATTGTCATCATTTTTTCAGTTCTTTAATTAGTTGATCAGAACAGAAAGGAAAAGGTGGAAAAAAAGCACACTGTACATTTTTAGGGTGGGATGTTTGTTTTTTCTCGTCCTTCATCTCCGTTCTCATTTTAATGCCAATTCTTATCCCCATTCTTGAGGACAGACTATTCTTGAGAATCATTTGTTTAGAAAATTGCTCAGAAATATTCACAGATGCTGATCTCAGAGGTCACTTTAAGTTATCTGTTATCACCAAAGATGCAGGTCTAGATCACAGTGGCACTGAGTCCCAATTGCCCCATTCTGGCTTTTTGAAGGGAGATTTCCTGTGTCAGGTGTGCCTGTGCACCTGGCCTCTCGTGCAAGGCTTAGCAGGTATTATAGAAGCTGTCAATCCCTCCTTTGCCTCTGAAACCTTTTGCTTTCAGCCCACTATGCTTGTTTTAAGGACCTTGATTAAAAGGTCCTTGACTGAAATCCTTCATTTGTTCCCAAGCTTGAGGGATTTCTTGCACGTGGTCCTGCATCTTTGCAGTTGTGCTAACAAGCACAACTCACGTTCTTATCACTGTTGACATCTGTGGCTTATTTGAAGTGTGTCTTCCTGCTCTTAGCTCCTCATAAATGTCATTTATTAAAAGGAAGAAGGTTATTTCTATGAATATTTGTCAGGGGATGTTTGTGCATAGTTTAAGAAAGGGGACTGTCTGTAACCTAACACAGTCTGAAATAACTTTTTGAAGTTGGCATGGGTTTTTTTTTTAATGTTTATTTTTGAGAGAGAGAAAGAGAAAGAGACAGAGTGCGAGTGGGCGAGGTACAGAGAGAGCTGGAGACACAGAATCCAAAGCAGTCTTCCAGGCTCTGAGCTGTCGGCACAGGCTGACTTGGGGTGTAAACCCATGAACTGTGAGATCGTGACCTGACCCATAGTCAGACGCTCAACCGACTGAGCCACCAGGTGCCCCTGAAGTTGGCACGGTTTAAGTTTAGCTTGTCTCATCTCTTCAGAGAAGTCTAGACTTCATAGATATTGGTAGGAGATGAAAAAAGAAAGTTTGCCTGATTTTGAAATCAGTGACTTTTAACGAAGGTATAAATAGTATGAAAAGGATAGATTTATTGCAAAAAAATATGCTTTATTACAAAAAAGCTATTTGAGTATGCCGTGGGTAGCCATGTGGATGCATAGAAAATTGGTAAATATAAAATATGGTCCTTGCTTTTAGTGAATTGGCTTATTTTTGGAGGTAAAGAACAAGATATAAGATGTCATCTAAGGCAGGGATTGTAGAAATAGCCATTATACCTTGGAAGAGTTTTCATTAGTGCTCTGAACAGATGCTTGCTATTTCGCAATAAATCTATGATCCAGCAACATCAAAAAAAAAAAAAAAGAAAGAAGAAAAAAACCTATGTGCTGTCATTCCTACAACAACTATTTTTTGTTTTTTACCTCAGTGTCATAAAAACCTCTTACACTGTGTTGTTCAGAGCAAGCCACCTTTAAAGGTTTTCATTATAAATGTGACCATTTTTGTTTTGTTAACATGCTATAAACTTAAGCACTCCTATTTTCAGATATTTTCTAATGTATCCTAGATTAGAAAGATCTGTTTTTAAGTTTGTTTTTTCTCCCTTGTACTCCACCTTTCCCTCTCATGCTAGCCCC
>NW_027531318.1:1969242-2019889 GCF_008692635.1 Crocuta crocuta
CCACTTCCCACACTGAACACTGCCTCACCCCCGAGGGCCCCTTCTCTTTACACTTTGAGATCCCTTTTGTGGCCTTGCTTTTCCACAGCACGCTCTCCTGTGATTCTCTGCTTCTGTCGGTGCTAGATTTGCTGGTCTGGATATAGACCAGGATTTGGAGCAGATGTCCTTTTGGGTTATTAATCAAGAGTTTGAATGCCCAGAGTGCACACAACTGCCTCCCATGCACTGGGAGGGCATTCCCACTTCATGGGCAGGTGTCAGGAGTATCACAAGATGAGGTCACTAGCCGAGGAAACCAAGTAAGGGTACTGAGGAGGGATGGGTTAAATAGTCTTGTGTTTGGATGAAGGGTCCCATCAAGTAATTCAGCCCAGATCACCGTGATCAGCAGACGATTTGTAGGTTGGAGACTAAAAATGCCCATTCAGACACATCCACATGCTCTAAAAGAATGCTTTAACCATATTCAAGAAAGCTTGCATTTTATGGTGTGAAATAACTGGTGTATAAATATCATTCAGGTGGGTTAAGTTTAAGGGAGAGAGGAGGAGAAGAAAACTCACTACCACTTAATGAATATCAAAAAATTTCCTTTTAGCCTTTCCATCTTGGTCTCAAACTTCCAGACCTCTGCTAAACATTCATCATGCTCTGACTGGTATCCTATTACAACTGTTGTAAATAGCTAAATATTTACTTTTATCACAATTGTCATTTTGACACATAGTAGTGAAGTATAAAATTGTATTATTCAGGGGCACCTTGGTGGTTAAGTCAGTTAAGCTCCGAATTTTTGAGTTCAAGCTCACCATTCATGAGTTCAAGCCCTGCATTAGCCTCTGCTGACAGCTCAGAGCCTGGAGCCTGCTTCAGGCTCTGTGTCTCCCTCTCTCTCTCTGCCCCTCTCCTGCTTACATTCTGTCTTTCTCTCTCTTTCAAAAATAAACATTTTAAAAATTGTATTATTTGACCAGAATTAATAATAATTGTATTATTTAATGGAGTTACTTTTTGTGTTACTTACCACTCCATATGGTAAGGTCTTAGAAATATTCATCTGTGCCTTTGACATTTTAAATGGCTATATTTCAATGCCCTACTGTGGTCATCTGGTCTTACATTGGAGGATTTTAAAGGTAAAATTAAATGGTGTGTTCAGTAAGATGTGGCACCCAGTGGGTTCATGGTTTGCACCAATTCACCTATTCTTCGAGGTTTGCCTGGAGCTTGGCTGCCAGCTTCTCCAAGGGTGTCCTGAGCTCTTGGTTTTTCCATTTGTTAGTCCAAGTGCCCTTGGGTGGTGGATAGTATATCATCCAGTTCCACGCCTCAGTTGGGTATGTATGAGGAGGAGAAGTTTCATGTGCACACACGGTTCTGGCTACTGGAGCTGGGCTGGATTCTGTGAGGGCTGGTCCTGAGGATGGACCCCCAGGATTGGAGACCCCAATAGGCTGACCCAGTGTATTGAGAAGGGGCTTGTATGCTGCTCTGGCTGTTTTCTTCCATTCAGAAACCACCCACAATGGAACACTTGCAAATATAGGCAATCGTAGAAGAAGAAAGGATTTCCACTCTGACTTTGAGACTAATCCCTGTTAATGTTTCGGTGTACTGTTAAGGATGGGCTTCCTTAAAACAACAGGTTTTGGTGGAGGTGTCCTCAGACAGCCCCTGGCTCTCTGCAAATGGAGAGAGTAACCGCTGTCTTTTGACAATTACTGAATATCAGTCTCTGTAGTTTTAGTTGTGTGTGTGACAGATAATAACATCTCCCTTCTGACTAAGGACAGTTGTCTGTCGTAAGTTATTGTATGTATGATCTGATTCTTGCATTTTTAATGTTTTGTAAAGAGATTCCCCTGAATTGAGGTACAGTAGGTATTCGATGTAGGTGATTACACTTGATCACACAGCACACCCTCAATTGGCAGAATTAGTGTTTCTATTGGTCAGTTCCACTTTAACTTCAGATATATACATACCCATATACACATACCTATGTATTATACATACATACATGTTAATTTTTATTTGCTAGCAAAAGCTGTGGTTTCAAGGGCATTTAGATGACTTTTCCTAAAAGCCTACCGCATACATAATATAGAGGGCTCATTAGGGGCACCTGGGTGGCTCAGCCAGTTAAGCATCTGATTTCTGCTCAGATCATGATCTCGTGGTTCTTGGGTTCGAGCCCCGCATCGGGCTCTGTGCTGACAGCTCAGAACCTGGAGCCTGCTTTGGATTCTGTGTCTCCCCCTTTCTCTGTCCCTCTCCCACTCATGCTCTATCTCAAAACAAACAAAAAACAAAACAAAACACACAACCCCCCCCCCCCCAAAACCCAACCCACACACAAAAAAGAAAAAATAAAGGGCTTATTTATGATACCCTTTGCTTACTGTCAAACTGGGAATGTGGACAACACGCTGACTTCAACTAGTTATTTTTGAGTGGTCTTAGTTGAACTTGGGCTGGAAGGGAGATGGCCTTTATCATACACGTCTGTTAACTCTGATTACAAGATTGAGTTGTTCTTTCCTAGTAAGCTCAGCACCACTGGTACATTAGAGTTATAGAGACCTTAGAAGCTGGATTTTTCTTGTCCCACAGAAAAATCTTCCACAAAAATGCACTGTCATTCTCTAAGAAACTATGACCAAAATATAGTACTTGGAAAAGTATTAACATATTAGGAAAACTACATGTCTCAGATGTTACCTTTCTGTCTTACATGTGGATTTGAGGTGGTATTACTACTTTAACTGTAGGTATCAACATAGCAACCACTTCTGTTTATTAGGCAATTATGTGCCAGGTATGAGGCTGAGTACTTTTCTTGCAGTTAATACTTATAAAAACTCAGTGAAGGTATCATCCTCATTTTTCACATGAAGGGATAGACTTATGGGAGATAAACAACTTCTCCAAGATCATGTCACCAGTGCATGGAAGCAGTGGGTTTTGAGCCTGTTTGTGTCTGTCTGATGGCAAAGCCCATGCTTCTCTATGTGACACCCACCCCTAATTTATAGAACAAATGATTATAAATAAGAAAAAATGATTCTTATGTCATTCTCAAAAATAATCCAAAGTGACATAGAAACCTTGTAAACATTTAGACAACTTTATCAGTACAGATAGGACATAAAGGCTCCCTGCCTTTACCTCCTCTCCTCCAAGTGTAAACATGGTAATAGTGTCTTCTGGATAGCATTCCTGTAGGCTTTTTGGTAGTGGTGTGTGTGTGTGTGCGCACACGAGCGCGTGCACACATGCATGAATGAACGAGTGAGGTGGGGGGAGATTGAGAGAGGGACTGAGAGATAATTCCAACTTTAGCGATACTACAAGTATGACTATACCTTTATGGAATGGAATTACTGGGCCAGTTTTCTTTTAATAATCACTTCTTTGTGCTTTTGCTTGAAATGTCATGTGTTCCATAAATAAAGGTATGTTTAACTCTTTCTCTGTTCTGTATTCTATTTTAAAAATTCTTTTCTTAGTCCCAAACTGTTTTTTAAATCTGATAAGCCATCTCCACATTGCTTTTTGCTTTTGTAAGTTTCCTGACTTTTCTATGCTTATTTTTCAGAATTATAACTTCAGACTCATTTTTCCAAAGCTGACCCATTTTACAAAAGCAAAATAAGTAGTAATCCTGTTAATATTTTAATTGGGAATGCATTGTAATTATAAATTATTCCAGGGAGGATTGACATCTTTAAAACAGTGAATTCTCACCAAGGGAAAAAATATTCAGGAATATAAACAGCTTCCTTTTTCCTTAAGTCTTCATTTTTGAATTTTAATGTTTAAACATGATGATCATGGAAGTTCATACATTTATTAAGCATTTCCTAGGTACTTAACCCTTTTGATTGCTATTGTCAGCTTTTTCTCATTATGTTTTTAAACTGGCTATACTTTATATATAGGAAAACAATTATTTTATTAAATTAATTCTTATAGCCTTCATGAATTATCTTAAGTTTAATGATAATTTAAGTTATTCTCTTGGGTTTGCAATTTTATCAGATGCAAATAATGATAATTTGTCTCCTTTCTGCATTTATGGCAGATACTTCTCTGCTTCGTTGCACTGGCTGGCTCTTCCAGAAAAATGTTAAATAATAGTGGTGTTAATTAGAATCCAGCTAATTGAATGCTAGACTACATAATAATGTTTTTGGTATAAGGATATCAAGGTCTACCACCAAAAAACGTGTAACTGTTCTCATTTTGGAAACAGATAAAGAGAAAATACATTAAAAACAAAAGTACGTGGGGGAGGATAAGAGAATAGGACTGGAATTTGTGAGGATAAATCCTGGGACAATTTAATGGGAGAGAGTTTAAGTCAATCCTGAGGGGCTGCCTGCAATGTGGTGGTGGTATGTGTTGAATCAATTAATTTTTTTTTTTTTAAATTTATGCTGTTTCTCCTTCCTTCCTTCCTTCCTTCCTTCCTTCCTTCCTTCCTTCCTTCCTTCCTTCCGAATGAGAGCGAGCAGTAGAGGAGCAGAGAGAGAGAGAGAGAGAGAGAGAGAGAGAGAGAGAGAGAGAATCTCAAGTAGGCTCCACGCCCAGTGTGGAGCCTGATGTGGGGCTTGATCTTATAACAATGAGATCCTGACCTGAGCCAAAATCAAGAGTTGGATGCTCAACCACACAGGTGCCCCTCAGTGAGTATTGAATAATCATTTGTATATCAGGCCCAGTGTTACATCTGACAGATGCGATGAAGACAGGGGAGATAACATTCTTTCATGATGTGCCTGTGAGATTGGAGGTTCTTTGTAAATGCTTGTGGAGGGGAGAACTCCTAGTGATTAGTGCAGTAGAAGCCTGCCTGTTAGCAGTGTGCCATAGAGGCCAAACTGTCATAGGAATTAGAAGAAGGCTGCTTGGTCTGCCTTCACTGCTGCACTCCCTGTGTCTGGAACAGTGCCTGGCCCAGAGCAGGTGCTCATGGAATATATAAATGGATGAACGGAGTCCCTGCTTGTTGTGGTTTTGCCTAGTGTTGTGGAGGCGTTGAGCTAGGTTTTCTGGTAGAGGGGGAGGAAAAGAAAGCCTGCCACTTGAAGATGAAAGAGTTTGATACAAGTGAACTATTATAAGCAGGGTGCAGGGCAGATCTGTTCTGATTGAGGTGTGGAGTACTTGCTCAGGAGGTAGGGAATTTTTGAGGGGAGGGCACAGCTGTGGTAGAGAGCAGAGTGTCTTACCCGTGCAGTGTGGAGGGTTCTGGTGGCTGAGATGTGCATTGCAACTTTTGTGTGGCTGGCCGGCTTAGGCGCCTTGGCCCACATATTCTACATTTTCCATGATGTACACGACAGGAAAATGGATTGTCGGGGTGGTAGCCTACATTTGTTCCTGCTCTCATTCCCCACTCTTCCACCAAATCTAGTTTAGGTTAGAGAACTGTGTCACCTGGCCACACCCAGCTCCACGGGATTTTGGAACTGTGTGTATGAGATGTTAGCTGTTTAGCCACCATATGTGAAGACAGCAAGGGACGGAGAGATTTAGGAATAAGAGTTGAGGCAGTTAATTGCTGTGTCTGCTGCAGAACCAACCTATAAAAACTGTTTTTGTAACTCATGTTCTTTCACCTGCTGTATTATGAACATGTTTCAACATCTTTCCCAGGTGGCTTTTCAGTCATTGTTGGTCATGGAAACTTTGGTTAAGTGAGGTCCTGTGTGGAAAGCCTGGCATGACGGACATATGATGAAAATGGGTGCTTTGGGTATGGGAGTGTTCTGAGAGGAGCCACAGCCACCTGTTTGAGCCCCAAACTCCTTACCATGATGTCACCTCTCTGGGACTCAGTTTGAGGGAGTTGGCCAGGTACAATGGAAGCCCCTTGAAGCTCAGTGAGAATCTTAGCAAGGAGGAATGACCAGAGGGACATTTTCACTGTTAGTTGGGTGATGTAGACGTCAGTGAAAGTCACTGCTAAAAGATCTAACTGTGCATTCATAGCTCCCCATGTTTAGCGTTTTTTTTTTTTTTTTTTTTTTAAAGGAGGACATGCCTCCCTTATTAAAACACAAAACCCTGCAAACTTCGGACTCGTGATAGGTCCTGAAGAAAAATGTCCAGGTGGGAAAGACATTGGCACCTTAGTCTTCCCTAGAGATAGCACCTTTCTCTTTGTTCTCTGTTAAAACTCTGTTCCCCTTTCCTGTTTTTTAAAGCTAAGGAAAAAACCCAAAACAAACAAACAAAAAACCCTAACAAACTAGTCAGAGAATGTAAACAATGGAAACATTGACTTCCAATGAACAGATCTTTGTCCTTTATGATACCAGTGAAAGCTAAGGATTATTCTCCTTAAGGATATGGTTCCCATTTAGTAAAAATGTCACAGAAACTTATTAATGTTTCATATGTTAATTTCCATTGACTCATTAATAGAAGTAAATAAATTCCTGTTTTTCAGAGGAGATTCCTGGAGACCTAAAACTTAATGTAGAAAGGACAGTTGAGCATGTAAATAACTGTTTTTCTGAGCTTTTTCACACTTTATCTTTTTTAATAGTTAAATCAGTGAAGTTAGCAGTGTTTATTGGAGATGTTTGTAATTATTTTTCACTAGTTTATATAAAGCTGGCTAAAATGTTGGGCTACTTTTGGGTATATTTGCAAAGGTTTTTAGAAATCAATTAAATTAGAGACATTTGAGTTCCATGGTTTTAAAGGCAAGTTATGTTGTCAGTAATTTTGCCAATTTTAAAAATAGTATTCAGAAAAAGTTTTAGATAGTAGAGTTATTCTTAGAGGCTCCCCTGCGATTTCCTTTGCAAAACACAAGGTCACTAAGTTCACCAGTAGCAATTAATGTAGAAGATTATTTTATCTGTGCCGGGAAAGAAAGAGGCCTCGCTCCAGTATTCCTTCTCACTCAGAAGAAACCATGAAAGGAATTGTATGTTTTACCATGAAGCTAATTAATTTGGTATGGAGTGGCTTTTAGAATCCTTAATCTTTTAGTGTTTATAAAATGCCCATGTTTATGTGCCTATGCAGCATTCTGTGTGAATTGTTAGTGCAGAGCTGCTTAGAGAAATACCTTTAATGGAAAGACTTTTGATAAGTTGTTATGAGATGGACACTGGTATTTAGTGTCTAATTTTATCACAGTTTAGGGGTTTGGTATACATTTTTTATTATCTATTGATTCTATGATGTAGGTAGTGTTGATCCTCATTTTGACAGAAGAATAAAGAGTCCTGGTGAGGTCAAGTCATTTGCACAATCTCACAGAGCCTTTTGGTGAGAGAGGCAGGATTCAACAAAAATGTGTGACACTGGAATTCTTGGCTAGGTGGCAGGAATTCATGTCTCTGGGCTGTTATGGTGATGGGACCATTTACTGGCAAGCGTGTTTATATGGGGATCCCTAGCATTGAGGGGGAGGAGCCTGGACGTTCTCTCTCGTCTGAGAATTCAAGGTTCTATTACTTGTCTCCCCAAATGAGATGCTGTATGCTAAAGGTAACATTTATGGGAGCCTATTAGAGGAATTATAGACCACACATGATCACCCAGCCTGTGCTATAAAAGACAACTTAAGCAAAGACTTCTGTGTTGGAACTTGTGAATCTTTGTAAAATGTGAATATCAATTGCTAACTCCAAAGTGACTAAAAAAAAAAAGCCTAATAATGCATTTTATAGTTATTTCTTATAATGGGAAACAGAAAGGGAGAAACTTTGGACTTGAAGAAAAATATTCTGGTCACTTTATGGTCATATTGGGATAGAGAATATTTGTGAGTTTTGGTGCAAACTGTTAGACTTATTTTCAGACATAATGTAAAACCGTGATCTGCCTTTTAAAAAGATGTGGAGTTTTAGTTCTCCAGTTTTGGAACTGATAGCATAATCTGGAATGATTGTTAAGAATGACTTCTGGTTTGTTAAAATATTAGATATATTTGAAAGAAAGTAAATTTTACAAAGTGGAATATGTAAATTCCCAAGGCTGTTCCTATTAAATCAGGGCAAATCTGTTAGAAATTCTATTATATTAGAGACTACCAATCTGTTGCTCCTCTGGTTTTTCTTTTCTTTTTTTTTTTTTTTTTGAAGAATAATGATCATGGGAGGACAAATGAGAGCTTTTTATGTAGAAAAATGTAAAGGTCAGTAATCTGCACAATTACATATTAAAATTTTTTTGAAGATGTAGAAATAGAAGGCATGCCCATGATTGCTGAGTCCCCTTTGATGACACATTTCATCCTAGGATTGGTGAGTGCACTTGCTGCCCTGGGTGTGGGACTCAGAGGCCTTTACACTAATAATCGATGGGCCCAGAGTGCATGCATTTATTCATTTCTGAAGTTTAGTCCCGTTTTTTTCCCTCATTTGTGTAATGACAAGGTTGGTCTTGTGGTTATTGTTAATTTTCTGGGATCAGGACAGAGACTGGGTGCCTGGGAGACAGCTTCCTCCAGCTGACTGTCTAGTCCTTCATTGTCTGGAGGTGGAGGATTGAGGGGGGTGTTAGCCCTTAGCAGAAGGTTGCCATGAAGAGGCAAGCTCTGGGAAGTGGCTGGGTCTCCTGCGGGTTACAGTTATTTCCCAAAGCCCACTGACTTTCTTCTGATCCCTGGACGGAGCAGGGCAGCCAATGATTATGATGAACATTCGGTGAGAAGTTTTCTAAATTCCTCTCTTAAGAGTCAGGACCCTTAAGTGATCCTCTTTTTATTTAAAAGTTTGACATTGTGTTTATCATGGATTTGGGGCATTGACTTTGGTTTAAAAAAAATCACATTAAAATACTCTCCATGACTAGTGAGATTTCGGCACCCCTTTTGTCTTAGAGGCAGCAACCCCTCGCCTCATCCCCATCCCAGCCTTGTTCTGATCATTGCCTCGAAAGACTATAATTCTTTGTCATTTGTCCTTAAAAGTGGTTATCAAAGTCAGGTAATTTGAAGGTTTAATTAAGAGATCCCAATGATTTGCTGGTAAACAGCTGCCTGTTCATGCCAGCTTACTGGCTGGGCAATAGCAGCTGTAACAGCCTAACATAAAAACAGAGCAGCTGTAAGGCCAGCTGTGATAGAGCCAATCTCTTCTCTCGGGGTGAAAAGAAGCCTGTTAGTCTTTCAATCCTGGTAGGTAACTATAAATAGCCCAACATTAGAATAACTTTTAAAAATCCCTATGACTTTTGAGATGCTTAATGTACTGTCCTTGTTACTGAATTCCTCTTACTAGCGAACATGTTTTAAAACTAGGATTTCTCATGGTAAATATTACCAGAGTTGTATGGAATATGCAAATCTCCCCTTAACATGGATTATGTTAGGAAAAATAGAGCTGGCTGGCCAGTTGCCTTTTAACTATAAAATTACTGTGCTATATTTATTATTATTTCTAAGTGACCGGACAGAGAGCCACTAGACCAGAGTGAGATGCAAGAGCGGGGCTCGTGTTGACTAGTCTGAGCAGCTGAGATTTCTGGATTGGCCCCAACCTGGTTGTTTGTTGCTTCTTCCACAGCCTCGGAGTGTCTGGGGATCTCTCTGACTAGCAGAGACATGCTTTCACTCTGAGCAATTTTACAGGCGGCCCTGAGTGCTGAGGGTGTCTGTGCCAGATGCCCGGCGCTGCTATATATGGCAGGGAAAGGGCAGCGGTGGGAGGGCCCACCATGCCCCTAGCGGGGTGCAGGGTAATCACAGGCATTCGTGTGTCTTACCAGCACTGTCAGATTAGCTCTGTTTTCCTCTTCCCTCCTCCGACCTTGGCATTGATTTTTGACAGCTGATATGCAGGTTGAATCTTCATGTTAAATGGAACAAGTCACTTCAACTTCAGATACTCATTTATGTCAGTCAGTGGTGTATGTTAAATCTGTCAAGACTAGTTGAGATGTCTGTATGGCTCAGAGAAAGTAGATTTTAGATAGGGGAGGACTTGGCTACTGGTCTCTGTGGTTCTGTGCTCTACATGAATTGGCAGGAGAGTTCAGGATCTGAAAATTCGTGTAGATATCTATCCGTTTTGACAGGCAAGCGTGAGGTGTGTCCCCGTGTGTGGCAGGTGCTGATTGAGTTGGGGTCCTGTTAGGGTAGATTTATCTGACATCCAGTTGTATGTTCATCAGGTCTGTCAGGGAGGCCGGTCTGGAGTTGTGCCACCACAGTCTCTTCCAAGATGACAAAGCTGTGATGGGTCATTGGCCTGAGCAGTGCAGCCAGGGAGACTAGAGCTATCAACAAGTTGTGGTGTCTGGTTCCCTAGAAAACTGTTCCCTTTCTTGGGGGCCGCAGCAGAGGTACCCATGGCCTGCTGTGGCATTCTGCCAGGACTTGTTCCCTTCTGTGTATATGTGGTCATGGAACCCAGAGGTTCCCAGTGGTTTTCTGGTAGGGAGAAAGATATAGTGGAAAAATAGCATTGAAAAGGTGATAATAAAATGTAATTGAATATCTACTAAGTCCAATGCATTAGGTAGTCAACATGTGAATTTATGGCCTGTTGAATTAGGTGATATCTTCATTTCATACAAGGGGACATTTCCGCTTGGTGACATTAGTAAGTGTCCGAGAGGGGGTTAGAACCTGAGACTGTGTGACTCCAAAGCTTTAGCTTTTCAGTGAAGAGCGTGTGCCAGGAGCGTGTGGTCCACAGTCTGGTGGTTGCAAGCTGCCACTCCCTCTTGTTGGTTATAGACTCTTCACTATGGACACAGGGAGGCCTACTTGTATTGTTTGCTTTCTTCTTGCAAAAAAAAAAATTTTTGTTTTATATTTTTTAAAAATTGAAAGTATGGAATTCACTCTGTTCTTACCAGTTTCACTCCTAGGTGGTGAGTGTTAAAGACCTGGATGTTTGCTGTGCTCCACCCTGTTCACACAGTGAGGGAGGGGTGTGGAGACACTGCTCTGCACTGGTCTGGTGGGAAATGGTTCAGCAGATCATCTATGAGCTTCTCTGTGATTTTTAGGTCAGGGTAATGACCCTTGATCTTCTGATACAGTGTGCTCATAACCTGCCAGGACATTTTATTTTATTTTATTTTATTTTATTTTTTTTAATGTTTTTTTATTTATTTCTAGGAGAGAGAGAGAGAGAGACAGTGTGAGCAGGGGAGGGTCAGAGAGAGAGGGAGTCACAGACTGAAACAGGCTCCAGGCTCTGAGCTGGCAGTCAGCACAGAGCCCGACGCGGGGCTCGAACCCACGAACCGCGAGATCATGACCTAAGCGAAAGTCGGACGCTTAACCCACTAAGCCACCCAGGCGCCCCCTGCCAGGACATTTTAAGGACAGGGAGACTGAAGAGGAGTAAAGAATTTGGGCTGTAGGATCTATGAGGCGAAAGACCACCCATGGGGGTGATGTTGTTTCTGGACAGTCAAACCAGGGACTGGGAAGCAGGAGATCTAGTGTGGCGGTAGGAACAGCTAATCTTGCGGTTCCTCACTCTGCACATCCGTGACACGGGGGATCATGTGCATTTTCTTCCTTCCCAGGTTGTTAAGGGGAGATTGAGACAACGGAAGTAAAAACCTCTTGAAAACTAAAAAGGCAGTCCTTGTGCTGGATGGTGTGGTGGAAATGTTTTATTGCCATTAGTATTGTCACTGAAACTGCTTGTTAGGAATTTGCCATACTGTTATGTGCTTTCATAAATTTTGTGAACTTTTATATCTTTTTAAAAGTTTGTTTATTTATTTATTGAGAGAGAGCACGAGTAGAGGAGGAGCAGAGAGACAGAGAGAGGAGAGAGAGAATCCCAGTCAGTGCAGAGCCTGACATGGGGCTCGAACTCAGGAACAATGAGATCATGACACTTAACGGACTGAGCCACCCATGTGCTCCAGCTTTTATATTTCTAATGGTTTAGACATCTTAAGAAGTGTCTTGGGAGTTTTAAAACAAAAACCATTCATTATTTTTTGGATTGAAACATGTCAGTCATCTTTTGTTAGCGTCCCCGTATTGTATGTGTTTCATTGGCTTTTATGAAACTATAAGGGATTTATCTCCTAATGAAACATAGCACACTGATTTCCAGAATGATGAGGGGTAATACGATCCACGACCCTTTCACCCGAGGGTCTTGGGTACCATGATGGCATTGCCCAGAGTGGGAAGAGTTTCAGTGCTGCCAGTTGGTTCTGTTTAGTTTCTGGGCCATTTGCAGAAGGCTGTGCTCATCTGCACAAGGACTGTCACTTCTGCATAGATTTGGAGGCATGTTTGAGGCCATTCAAAACTATGAGAATTTTTGGTGTCCAAAAAATGACACAGATGGGAATTAGGTGTTCTTTTTGTTCATGAAAAATTTTCTTTTAAAATAAAAATTAATATTTGCCCTACGAAAACAGCAATAAGGTTTTCTATAGGCGATAACCTTATTTCTAAGTTTGACATTTTATTATGTTTGGAGATTTGGTACTGAGTGAACCATTAGTCTATTGGTCTGCCATCAGCAAAAAGGCCAGTTCCATTAAGCCATATATTTATTCATTTTTTGGAAAAAAGTTTTCCGTAAATAAATTATTTTCATTTGTCCTTCCTTGTGTTTTGTTAAAAGCTGAACTCAGGAGTCTCTGATTGGAGACATCTTCAGTGGTATGTACCCACCAGATTATTGACACAGTGATGTTTCTATGGAAATATGACTTCAAAAGTCAAGTTTCATATTTTAAATATTTTAAAGTACTGTTTACCTGTTATATTTGGTATAATTGGTTGACTTAATTGATTTTCTTATTCTGTGAAGTCTGGACCTAAAAAAAAGGAATATGTCAATTATTTTTTGGTTCAGAATTAAGATTCAGGCTTTGAATCATTAGGGGGAGAGGGGAGGGAACATCACTTGTTATTATTGCAGTATAAAAGAGGCTGGTGAGGGAGACATTTTGAAGCTTCAGTACAGATTGACATGAGAGCGGAGGAGACCTAGGGAGATGACAGGTGGAGGCANCCATCTTGTTAGAATTGACAAAGGACGTTGTCTAGTGCCATTGACACAAAAGGAGCTGCTGACTTTGAGATACTTGGGTCATGAAAGAAGCTGAATCGTAGTGGTAAATTTGTTTACAGGGAGACCAGATCCACTGATACATTTTTTTTTAAATTGTTTTGCATTCAGAGTGTCTGTGTCTCCTTGAATTAACTGCTATCTTAGAATCTAGGAGAGCTCTTAGAGTCCTCTCCTGCCACTTCGCTTAGAGCTTTTCCTCCGCATGATGCATCCGTCTCCCAGCCCTGACTTGCACTGGTGGTAATCTTGGAAGAGGCAGTGGGAACCCGCCTCTCTTTCCTCTGGCAGCCGTTTCATATTCCTTCTCTTCTCTTCTTGGGGTGGGAGGGGGTGGGGGCTGCTCTCCCTAGCCACCATCTTTGTGTTCTCTCCCTCTTTAGCTCAAGTCATCGTTCCTTCCTCTCATTTGCTTCTCTGTGAATGTGCATGCGGTGCCAGTATGTGGGAGAGTGAGCCCTGGTGGGGGTCAGTGCCCCCCCCNCTTAGTGTGTTAAGCCTGACATTCAAAAGAATAAAATAGAAAATATTTGAGAATGTTGTGTGTAGTAATCTCATAGCCTTTAGGATAATGTTCAGAGTTTCAGCTTCTTTAATAACTCGTCCACATCTGGTCTTGCTTTCTTCCTGGCCCTTTGCCCACTTGCATCCTGTATTGCAAGCGGCCTGCCTGGGTCACTGTCCTGTGCACCACCCTGCTGTCTGTCCCAGACTTCCTATTTGCTTAAGTGTGTATCCAGGCTGCCTTGCTATGGTTTTGCCTCCCCAAATATAAGCTTGTTGAGGAAGAGGATATGACTTTCACTTCTCTGGCCTTGGTGTAAGTGCTGCTCAGTGATGTTTGNGGGGGTCAGTGCCCCCCCCTTCTGCCATTGCTTGCCATTTGCTCATTCTGAGATCTTATGTGACTTATCATTTTCTAATTTCCAATATTTCCCACTAAGGATCTTGTAAATATCCTGTACTGTATGTACAGAGACTTTGTGTAGAATTTGTGTTTGGTTATAGGGTTCAAGTTAAGAGAACAATATATTTAAAAAAAAGTGAACAATGTATAGTAGAAACTTGGTTTCCTGCTCTCACTTTATTAAACATCTTAGTACTGGCAAAAAAATAATTTAGGATGCATTCTTAAGTTGAGGAAAAGCTGTCAGGATCTTCTGATTCACTGTAGAAACTTCTGAAACATTGCTGCAGTTAGACTTGGTGATTGGTAATAGTGGAAGGTGATCCTTATAGGGCACAGGAGAAGTTGTCACTGAAACTAGAGTTCTGGGACAGAGCTTCTGAGGCCTTTCATGGCCTCCTGTTTCGTCTCTCACAGCACCTGTGGGATTTCAGCATTTAATTAACATAAGGCCATTGGACACTTATCTTACTAGATTCTTCAACAGTACTTGAAATGGCTCATTACTGCCTCTTTTCTTGAATGGCTTTTGGTCCAGTATTAACTGCATTTTAAAAATAAATGTTTAGTTTTGAATTAGTTTTAGATTTATAGAAAAGTTCGAAAGATAAGAGTTCCTTCATACCCTTTACCCAGTCCCCCTTGCTAACATCTTGCTATGGTTCATTTGCCAAAGTAAGATACCAACAATGGTATATTTCTTACCTGAACTCCAGACTTTATTTGGGTTTCATCAGCTTTCCCACTAATTTTCTCTTTTATTTCAGGATCCAATCCAGGGTGTTATGTTACAATTAGTTGTTCACTGAATTCTAATATAACCTTATGTATATATCAATGATTGGTGATTTTAAGGGAACAGAAGGGAGAGTGACCTTCTGCTAGCTGTAGTATCTCCATTTGTAAATATTTCATTCAGACATATCAATCCTAGGCACTTACTAAATATTTCCATTTGTACTTGTTCTGGTTTTTCGTTTTGTATTATTGTGTTCTTTAAATGCTTTGTATTTACAAATAAAATTAGCAGTACTTTGTATGAAGTCTTCCTCCCATTTTGATGAGGTTTTCAATACCATAGTTTCGAAGTGCCATGGAGCTGATTAAAGATGAGATTGTACTTGTATGACTAGATGGTCTAATACCAGCTTTCCCAGGACCAGTGGTACTTGTAAAAGGATGATCATTCGTTCTAGCAATCTAATAAAAGTATTTTCCTTAAAATTATAGATGTGTATCATATAGGATGGCTAGTTCTGTGTGTGTGTGTGTGTGTGTGTATGCATGTGCACCTATGTACACGTGTGTGCTTATGAAGGGGGACCGTGTTTCTTAGTGTGTTAAGCCTGACATTCAAAAGAATAAAATAGAAAATATTTGAGAATGTTGTGTGTAGTAATCTCATAGCCTTTAGGATAATGTTCAGAGTTTCAGCTTCTTTAATAACTCGTCCACATCTGGTCTTGCTTTCTTCCTGGCCCTTTGCCCACTTGCATCCTGTATTGCAAGCGGCCTGCCTGGGTCACTGTCCTGTGCACCACCCTGCTGTCTGTCCCAGACTTCCTATTTGCTTAAGTGTGTATCCAGGCTGCCTTGCTATGGTTTTGCCTCCCCAAATATAAGCTTGTTGAGGAAGAGGATATGACTTTCACTTCTCTGGCCTTGGTGTAAGTGCTGCTCAGTGATGTTTGACAGACATCTTTTCAGTCCCTGGTGGGGCCAGGCTTGACTGTATGACTTCACCTGTCCTTGAAGGCAAAATGTTAACTAAGTACCTTGGGAAGAGCTTTCTGCTTTTGACTGTTGTGAACACAGAAATAGGAAATTCTCTTTGCCTGATCACATAATCACAGAACAAACTTTGGCTTCTGTAAAAACTGAAAGGCAGATTTTATGGGTGAGCTATCTTTGACCTCACAACTATTAGCTCAATCACCTACATAAAATAAACACACTGTAAAATGAATTCTTGGGACCAGGTCAACACCATGCACCCCTGCTTCTTTCTATGTCTTTCATCAGTCACATTTCCATGACTAGATCTTGATCTTGATCTTGATGTTCTCAGTTGAGATAGTGGAGTCTCAATGGCTTCAAAGGGGAGAGAGATATGAATGTCTAAAGTAACCTACTTAATCCTTAAACTTTTTTGTCTGTAGTCATTACTTTTTAATGAATATACAATAATGCAGAATTACTTATTTAAGCAATTCATTTCCATTTTCTTTTATCACTCTATTAATGAGAAAAATCAACTCTAAATTGAGTTTAACCAAGCACATGTTATAAGCACATAGGGTTGCATGAAAAGTGAACTTACCTTTCAGAGGAAACAATTTTTCTGTTCATTCACTCATCATTTCACTCATCATTTCCTGTTCATTTACTCATCATTCCAGTCAGACTGAACTAGTAGGGGACGTGGAGGGCAGGCTTTGCAGTATCAAGAGGGTGGGCTGACCCCTGGTTCCCACAAGAGGATATGACTAGCCTGTGAGAATAGTTCTGTGTGGTGGCCAGGAACTGAAGCCTCCTCTTTAGGGATAAGCAGGACCTTGGTCAGGAGGTTTCCTGGTCAGGAGGGTTGTTTGGGTAGAGGACCTTGTCTGTGTGGTCAGATTGAGGAGGGGAACTTGTAGTTAGGCCACCTGAGACCTTCCTGGTTTTCCAGGTGTCAAGGCAGCACATAATTTTGGGCCTTAGTTTTAGGTCTTATACCACATGTGTGAATTAAAACAATGCTTTGTATTTATTAAATGCTGTAGAGAGGGCTCCTTCATTTGAGAAGGAAATAAAATATCTGAGAAGAAACACACAGATAATTACAATAGCAGAAATATGTACCTATCATGGGCATGGTTTCAGCTAGCTCTGAGCTAAGTCTGGTCCATCTAACTTCATACGCCATGCCTTGGCTGGGGTCCAGAGGACTGATTGTTTGCCAGCAGCTCCATGTGGCTGGATGGGAGGCCAGGGCTGAGCTGGTCTCTGGAGGGCAGCCCTTAAGTGTGGATGGTTGGCTCTAGATCTCTAAGCCTGCAGTCTATTCTGGTCTTCCCCATGGAGACTGCATCCTCTCAGTGGAGGGGGGACTGTTATGGGCCCCAGGGACTTTTCTTTCTGCATAAAATTTTAACTCCTGTTATGGCCTTACTAAAAGGAAGAAAACATGCCTGAATAGAAAAATATTTCAAATGTTGATCTCTCGTTATTGATATGCATGCCGAAGTGATTAGGAGAAAAGTGTACTGGTGTCTGCAATTTACATTAAAATGCATCACAAAGTAAGATGTGGGTAGAGGGATGGATAAATGGATGGATTTGTGATCTAGTAAACTTGGCAAACTGTTAATTGTAGAATGTAAGCAGGGTGAACAGGCATTCATAGTATAATTTTTTTCAACTTTTTGTGTTTGGATAGTTTTATAATACAATAATGGGAGGAAACTGTTCCAAAGTAAATGGATGTGTTTCATTAGTGGATAAAACTAGCATTAAATAACAATTAAAACTATATGTTTGTGCTAGTAGTAAGCCTGTTCAATAGATTTTTTTTTTAAATTTATGTTTGTATGTAATGCAGGGTTTTGTTGTAAAAAAATAAAAAAAAATATATTTTACAGTNTTGTGCTAGTAGTAAGCCTGTTCAATAGATTTTTTTTTAAATTTATGTTTGTATGTAATGCAGGGTTTTGTTGTAAAAAAATAAAAAAAATATATTTTACAGTTTGAAAACACTGGCCTCCAGCGTTTTCTTTGTAATAAAGAACGTGGTGGTAGTATGGGGCCCTGGAGATATGACCACATTCTGCAACTTTGCCTGCAGGTAGTCAAGGGAAAGCTGGAATAAATAAATGAGATTCAAAGTGTCTAACTTAACAATGAATTTTTGTTCAAGAGTTTAATGTTGTTGAAGACTTTATCATAAGAATTAGCACAGGCTATTTTTTGTCTTGTTCTGTTTTCAATTTTAGGCAAAAGAAAGGGAAAGCTTCACCTGGTGGGTGAAAANTATATATTTATATATACACCATATATAAAGTATTTTACTTAAAAATTGAGGCTATACTACAGGCATTGCCTTGCTGAAGTGATTAGGCAAAGTATATTGATGTTTGCCACTTACTCTGAAATGAATTAAAAAAATTGGATTGTTGGTGGCCTGGGTGGCTCTATTGGTTAAGGGTCTGACTCTTGGTTTGGCTCAGGTCATGATCTCACAGTTCCCGAGTTGGAGCCCTGTACTGGGGTCTGTGCTTGACAGTGCGGAGTNAATAACTTAAAAAAAAACCTGGATTCTTTTTTTCCTCCTAATATAAAGGATATCGTGAGACTCTTTCTGAATAAGTAATTGCCCACGTGTACTTTATTTTCTTCGGCAAAATCTTTGGTGCCTATTTGATAAGGTTAGGTAGAGTTTGATAGATGTTGATGATTAAGTCAGGGAGATGGAATGCTTGAAGTATAAGCCAAATTTGGGGGCTGGCGAGAGGATTGGTCAAGTTGAAACAAATCATTTGAGGAGGAAGAAGAGTAGGGGAGATAAGGGAGAGAATTTAGATTGTGGTTAGTTACGTTGGGATTCAATTATTACTGCCTATCTCATCATATCTCACAGTATGGAGGCATCATAACTTATGTAATCATTTCTTTTTTTATGTGTTTTATTTTTGAGAGAGAGAGACAGAGCATTAGTGGGGGAGGGGCAGAGAGAGAGAGTGAGACACAGAATCTGAAGCAGGCTCCAGGCTCTGAGCTGTTAGCAGAGCGCCCCATACGGGGTTCGAACCCATGAACTATGAGATCATCACCTGAGGCAAAGTCGGACGCTTAACTGACTGAGCCACCCAGGTGCCCCTGTAACCATTTCTTTAATGATAGTGATTAATATTTTCTCTAGTATTCTGTTATAAATAGCCTTTGCTACAGCATCTTTATAGATCCATTCTCTGTGGGAGTTTTTCTACAGAATATAAATGAGTTGCTTTGAGCAAAGGAAGTATACATCTTAAGTTTCAGATATTGAAAAATTACACTATAAAGACAATTTATACTCTCTGCTTCTTGTGAGTACCAAGTTATCAATTGATTTTAAAAATCTTGGTAGTCAAAAATTGGTTTATCATTATTTTAATTTCCCTTAGTTTGTATCTTTTCTTCAGAATTTTCTATTTTTATCCATTTTAATTTTGAGTTTCCTTTCTTTTGAGCTCCTTATAATAGTAACTTTTTGTGATGCATTTTGAAAATATACTTCGTCTTTTTTCTGTCACTTAACTTTTTTTAATACTCTACAGAACTACAGAAGTGCTCTACATGCTCTACAGAAATTTTTGGGTTTCTGGCTTTGTGGTTTTTTTAAATTTTTTTTTTAATTTTTAATTTTTAATTTTTTTCTGGCTTTGTGGTTTTATATCTAGAGTCTTGCTAAGAAGACCTTACTCACCCTGACTGCAAATATAGTCTATATTTTAAAATTTAATACTTAGAAAATAATAAAGCAAAACATTTAGAATCTGATCTTGGGTTAATCTGGAATTGATTTTATGTTGGGGAGGAAGTTATCTAAGTTCTTCCTTGCGTCACCCCTACCCCCCTGGTGGAGAGCCAATTTCTAAAGTTTTTCTTTTCTGCTTTGTTTTTAAAGTGCCCATATATTCTTCTCTTCCTCCATCTCTCCCTCTCCCCGCTCCCCACCCCCCCCTTTCTTTTTCGTTTGTTTGGTTCAGGAGTAAAATTTAGTGACTTATCACTTACATATAACACCCAGTGCTCATCACAACAAATGCCCTCCTTAATGGCCCATCCCCTGTCCAGGAACCCTCAGCTTGTTCTCTATAGTTACAGTTAAGAGCCTCTCTCATAGTTGAACTCCCCCAACCCCCACCCCATTCCGTCTGTTTTGTTTCTTAAACTCCACACATGAGTGAAATCAGATGGTATTTGTCTTTCTCTGACTGACTTATTTTGCCTTGCATAATATACTCTAGCTCCATCCACATTGTTACAAGTGGCAAGATTTTATTCTTTTTTATGGCTGAGTAGTATTCTATTGTATATATAGACCACATCTTCTTTACCTATTCATTAATCAATTGATATTTGATATTTGGGATTTGGGTTCTTTCCGTAATTTGGCTATTTTTGATAATGCTGCCATAAACATTGGGGTGCATGTGCCCCTGTGAATCAGTATTTTTGTATCCTTTGGGCAAGTACCTAGTAGTGCAATTGCTATATTGTAGGGTAGTTCTATTTTTAACTTTTTGAGGAATCTCCATAATGTTTTCCAGAGTGGCTGCCCCAGTTTGCATTCCCACCAATAGTGTAGGAGGGTTCCCCTTTCTCCACATCCTCGCCAGCATCTGTTGTTTCCTGTGCTGTTAATTTTAGCCATTCTGACAGATGTGAGGTATTACCTGATTGTAGTTTTGATTTGTATTTCCCTGATGATGAGTGTTGAGTATCTTTTCATATGTCTGTTAGCCTAAAGTGCCCATATATTACTGTGTTCACTCAGGGCAAATCTTCACTGTTGGGATTTTGTTCTCAGTTAATGCAGGAGCATATTGACTGAGTGCTTTTGTGACATATTTTGTTGACATGTCATGTATTTACTTTTTTGAGTTGGACAGTACTGTTGGATTATAATAAAACTTTTTAAAGGGAATTATTTTTTACACTGAGACATAACTTCCTGAATTATAAATTGAGATTAGGATATGCTTTGGAATTCATTCTTTATGATTTTTAAAAGCACATGGTTTGCTTATATACTCTCTATATTATTTTTTTCTGAATAAGTGATGGTTTGTGATTTATGGGATTTATTTAGTCAGTGGGAAGTAAGTGGAAAAGAACTTTGATTTTACCTTTATAGAAGCATAATTCACTCTTTTTATGGATTGTGGTTAGCTTGATATGGGATTTTGAGGAAATTCATTTCTATTCAGTTTGAATCTTCTTACCAGAACAGAGAGCTGATAAAAACTGTGATCATGCTTCTCACTAGTTTTTTGGTCTTTTTTTTTTTTAAGCTGATTACTTTTTCTTATTAGTGATAACATAGAAATAAGTATGTTTGCATTAAAATTGTAGATGACTAGTAGTAAAAAAAATTTTCTTCTTCTAAAATTTTGTCTTGAAGAGAAAGAACCCTTTGGAGGGTGATTAAATGGGATTTCCAGTACTACTAGTTAGTTGCCGATGATACTGGGGAAGTTCACCTTCCTATGCAATCAGGAAATGACTGATTAGTAATGACTTGGGTAGTCATGCTTTGTGCATGATTAATGGTGTTATCTTTGAACTTTGATATGAAGTCTGAGGGAAGCAAATGTTTTATTGAAATAGTGAGCCTTTTATGTTCGCAGTTGATAGAGATGCATGGCCCAGCACCCGTGTTTTTCTTGAGAAACTGTGTGTTTCATTGTTTGTTCCCAGCTAACTGCTTTCTGAAAGTGTCACCTCATTTCCTCCAGTGCCAAAGAATGGGTGGGAATTGGGGAAGAGACCTGAGACCAGGGTCTTCCTAGAGGACTCCTCCTTGGAGCCTCTTGTCTGCCTGGTGCTGAAAGATGGATGGTTCCCCCCCAGGCACCTTGGGCTGTTGTGCTGGCCCTGGTGGCCTGTCTCACATTGGCTGTGAGCACTGCGTGGGGAGGAAGGGAGGGCTGGTTTTGTCAGGGATGAGTTGCCCATTTATTGGAAGGCTCAGGCTTTTTTTTTTTTTTTTTTTTTCCTTTTAGGACAAATACAGATATTACGTAGTAAGAGGCCAATTTTATATGCATTTTAAAGATAAAATGAAGACACTCCAAAAGAGACTTCATAGACATATAGTACTGACAGAAGGGGAGAACTTCAACCATCGAATGTTCCTCTTTTATGGCTATTATATTTATATTTTCTTGAGAAGAAAAATGTGAACTCCATTGCAGGCTTGACTATATACTTAACGTAGTTCATGACTATTCTGTGGTTTAACATTTTCGTAAGCTTGCAGATCTTAGGGGTGGCATGGAATGCTGTTTTCCTCTAATAGCTCTGTTGCGGGGGTCTTTCAGAATTAGAGACAGGGAAAATACCCTGCTGTCTAGTTTTCAAGGAAGGATTAATAGTTATGATTAATTTTGCAAAAAGCTGTTTTTGAGATTTAGTCTTGCACATTTTTGTCTTCCTTTTATTTTTACTCTATCACTTCTGAGAAGCTGAGAAAAGTGAGCCGCAGGATTATTTCCCATGATACTTGTCTCATTGGATTTATAGTAGGTTTACTTCTTTGCCTCCTCTCTTATAAATATTTGCAGATTCATTACAGTATTTACTTTCCCTGGGGTTTAACTTAAAAATAAATTTTTTGGCAAAACAATTGGCATGCTGAAAAATACTGAACTAGTAGTTGGGTGATGGCAAGGCTTAGCTCTGGTTAGCCAACTGCCATTTGATCTTGATCCTTGACTTTTCTATTATTCACCACCTCCAACGTCTTTGTATTCACTTAAGGTTCAGTGATTTTAATGGCAAATATTTGTTTTATATTCTTTTATGGCTTAAAAGGTGGTTTATGAAGGACCTTAATTTCATAGAAAATATAGCTTATATGCTTTTATGTTGCTTCTGAATAAACTGGGTGCAGTAGTTCAGGAACTGTGATAACTAGCCCGCATTAGGTCCCTTGACAGCTAATGCATGCTAGCTGCCGTGACAGCTAGCCCGCAGTAGGTGCCGTGACAGCTAGCCCGCGCCAGGTGCCATGACAGCTAGCCCGTGCCAGGTGCCGTGACAGCTAGCCCGCAGTAGGTGCTGTGACAGCTAGCCTGCAGTAGGTGCTGTGACAGCTAGCCCGCAGTAGGTGCTGTGACAGCCCACGCTAGGTGCTGTGACAGCTAGCCTTCACTAGGTACTGTGACAGCTAGCCAGCATTAGCACATAAGTGTAATTTTTACAACTATCAATGGCAGCATTAGTATAAAGGGTTAGTGTAAAAGACTAAGGTAAAAGACTAATGTGAACTAACAGTTCTCCAAGTAAGAATAGTGAAATTTATCAGGTAACTGGAGAATAAGACTATAAGAATACATTTTCTTTGCATAAAATTTAGACTTGCTTGACAGAATAATTCCTGAAAGAAGATGGTTATAATTTTATATTTTCACATTTTTTAAAAATCAGAAGGCCTTGGGGCGCCTGGGTGGCTTAGTCGGTTAAGCGTCCGACTTTCGCTTAGGTCATGATCTCGCGGTTTGTGGGTTCGAGCCCCGCGTCGGGCTCTGTGCTGACAGCCAGCTCAGAGCCTGGAGCCTGTTTCAGTCTGTGACTCCCTCTCTCTCTGACCTTCCCCTGCTCACACTGTCTGTCTCTCTCCTAGAAATAAATAAAACATTAAAAAAAAATTTAAAAAAAATCAGAAAGCCTTGAGAAGGCAGAGAGAAAGAAGTTAAAAGAAATAGCTCAAAGCATATTCTGTAGATGTTTATAATGATGACTTAATCATGTATATATTCTTGGAGATACAAATATCTTTAGAATGCAGAGACCCTGCCTATGGAAATTTGTAGCTATAAAATTCATAAGCTGAGGGAACAGAGTTTTGTAACTTACAGAAATAGGGCTGTGCAGCCAGATCAAATTACAGGTGTTCCCCCTACCCCACTGCCATTTTCCTTTAATTGGGAGATTTAGAATAAGCATTCTTGTGAGACTCGGTGCTGGATTTATTAGAGGATTTTGAGAACATGGTTCACTATGTCTAACTTAGCATTCCCTTTGAGAACCACAAAAGAAATTTCTTCTTGGTAATAGATACAGTTGTGGTTCTCTGCTTAAATGTATGCACACTGGTCCCCCCTTATCCTGGGTTTCACTTTCCATGGTTTCAGTTACTCATGGTCAACTGCAGTCTGGAAGCATATGATCCTCCTCCTAATGCATTGTTAGAAGGTCATTAGTGGCTTAATAGTTACATCACAGTGCCTATGGCATTCACCAGACTTCATCTCATCACGTAGACATTTTATCATCTCACGTCATCACAAGACAAAGGGCCAATACAGTAAGATATCTGAGAGATACCATTCACAGAACTTTTTATTCAGTATATTGTTATAATTGTTCTATTTTATTACTACTTTTCGTTTCTTACTGTGACTAATTTATAAATTAAACTTTAACATTGGTTTGCATCTTTAGGAAAAAACATAGTATAGTATATATAGGATTTAGTTCTACCTGCGATTTGAGGCATCCACTTGGATGGGACATATGTCCTGTGAATTGGGCGATTACAGTAATCAGAGAAGGGCATTCCCTCCTTGCTTATGCTGCCAGATTCCTCACAGCCAATCTGGAGACCTCATTTAGTGCATTTTGAATATTGCCCTTGACTTCATCTTATTTTTCTAAACTTCTCTTTTCTTGATTTTGAATTATTATCCAAAAATAATCCTACATTATGCAAATTTGTAACTGTAGAGTACAATATAATGTAGAGTGAAAAGTTTTCAGTCTGGAAATTCATGAATTCATTTAATTTCAAGACCCAGTTAATTTATCCTTTAGATTTTTTTTACTGTTTTATTTATTTTTTTTTTGAGAGAGAGAGACAGCATGAGCAGGGGAGGGTCAGAGAAAGAGGGAGGCACAGAATCTGAAGACAGGCCTCGGGTTCTGAGCTGTCAGCACAGAGCCCAACATGGGGCTCGAACCCACAAACTGTGAGATCATGACCTGAGCCGAAGTCAGAGGCTCAACCGACTGAGCCACCTAGGCGCCCCTGATTTATCCTTTAGAAAACAAAAGAAGATTTGGATTTTGGGGAGAGAGAGGGAGAGGCTTTTAAACACGGCAGTGGACAGAATGTCATGGTGTCCCTGATTGTTCCTTGCTGTACATTGCTGGATGTAGTTTGCTAATACTCTGTTAAAAATTTCTGTGTCTGGGAGTGCCTGTGTCTGGTTAAATGTCCAACTCTTGATCTCAGCTCACATCTCACATCATGATCTCATGGTTTGTGAGTTCAAGCCTCACATCGGGCTCTGTGCTAATGTACAGAGCCTGCTTGGGATTCTCTCTCTCTCTCTCTCTCTCTCTCTCTCCCCCCCCTCCCCTCCCCTCCCCTGATTGTGCGCTTTCTCTCTCTCTCCAAATAAGTAAATAAAACTTAAAAAAATGTCTGTGTCTGTGTTCATGAGGGAGATAATATGTATATTTTTATGTCTTCATCTGATTTTTATTTTTATTTATTTTAGAGAGCACACGAGTGGAGTAGGGGAGAGAGAGAGAGAATATCTCAAGCAGGTTCAACTCTGAGTGTGGATACCATGACCCTAGGATCATGACCTAAGCCAAAATCAAGAGATGGATGGTCTCAGCTGAGTGAACCTCCCAAGTGCCCCCTAATTCTGATATTTAAACCTGATTTTTGGGGCACCTGGGTGGTTCAGTCAGTTAGGAGTACAACTCTAGATTTTGGCCGGGGTCATGATCTCATCTCATTTGGTGAAATCAAGCACTTACATGCAGATTTACTGATGCGGGGCTCGAACTCATGAACTGCGAGATCATAATCTGAGCCGAGATCAAGAGTTGGAAGATTCTCTTTAACCTTCTCTCTCTGTCCCTCCCCTGCTCACACATTTTCTCCCTCTCTCCCTCTCTCTCTCTTACACAGAGACACACAAATGAAATAAACATTAAAATAAAAACACCCTGATTTTTAAATAGGTGTATGCTGGCCTTTCAAAGTGAGTTGAGAAATAGTCCGTCCTAGTTCTTGAAAGAGTTTACATCAAATTGGCATTAGTTCTTCCTTAAACGTTTATAAGAAAATTCAACAATGAAAACTTATGAACTTGGAGTGTTTTAAATTATGAGTCTATATTTAAAAACAGATACAGTGTTATTCAATTCTAGATCTTCTTGCATCAGTTTTGTTAATTAGTGTCTTTCCAGGAATTGGCCATTTCATCTTGTCAAATTTATCAGCATAAAGTTGCTCATAATATTCCATTATTATCCTTTTAATATCTGTATGATTTGTAGTGATATCCTTGTTGTATTCCTGGTATTATAAATTTGTGATCTCTCTCTATCCTTGATTAATATTGCTAGGGATTTATCAGCTTTATTGATTTCAAGGATCTAATTTTTGGCTTGTTTTATATTCTGTATTTATCCATTTTTCTAGTTCATTGCTTTCTCACTTTACTTCTTCTTTCTTCTTACTTGGTTTATTTTGCTTGTCTTTTTTTAGGCTTTGTAAGGCAGAAGCTTAGATAATTGTTTCTAAACCTTTTTAAAAATTTTCTAATATAAGCATTTAGGGCTATAAATTCCCTATCAAACTCTTAGCTTCAATTAATAGATTGTGATATGCTGAATTTTTATTATTCAGTTACAATAATTTCTGTTTTCTAAATATTTATTTTTGAAAAAGAGACAGAGTGAGCAGGGAAGGAGCAGAGACATAGAGAGAGAGAATCTCAAACAGGCTCTGCACTGTCAACACAGATCCTGATATGGGGCTTGAACTCACAAACCATGAGATCATGACCTGAGCTGAAACGCATAGGACGCTTAACTGACTGAGCCAGCCAAGCATCCCAGTTAAAAGGGAAATTTCTAATTTCCCTTGTGAGTTCTTTTACCCATGGGTTATTTAGAAGTATACTCCTTAATTTTCAAATATGTAGCCATTTGGAGATTTTCCAAATATGTTTATTATTGATTTATAATTTAATTTTGTGGGTAGGGAACATACGGCTCTCTTAGTTCAATCCTCTGAAATTTATTGAGGTTTCCTTTATGACTCAGCTTATAGTTATCTGAGTGAGTTTTCCGTGTGTACTTGAAACCCTTTTTGTTTCTTATTCTAGCTAGAAAAGGAAAGACAAATTGGAGTCAGAACAAAACGGCACTTCTCTTGAGGCTGAGATGTGGGAGTAATGCAGGCTGATGTGTTCATGACGACTTTGCTGGTGTATTTTCTATGGGAGAGGGTCTGGGAGGTCCCTCCCATCTATGATTGACTGCAAAGCTGTAATGAAATAGGAGGCAATTTTAGTCTATTGAAGGCAGATTACTTAAGTGGTTCCTTCCTCAAATTACAAAATCACTTTCATTTTTTTTTGGTAACTCAATAATAGAAATATGATTTGTCTTACTGCAATTTCTTTTTTCAGCAGTAGGTCTTTTATGTAATATGTATACATATTTTAAGGATAATTTCATAAGTGGGTGAAAGTCTTTTGTGAAATGACAATTTTCCTGTTAAAATAAATATGAAAATGTGATGCCTTGAGCATTTTCTGTCTTAACTTAGAATTTTATAGCTGGAGTGAGGCAGGTAGGATAAAAACACCCGGCAATAGGAAAAAATTATCATCCTCTTCCCTTAAAAAACTTAGGTCAGCAAGGCACTCTATCAAATAAATATAGCCATTTGGCAACATAAGTTAAATTTTCATTCCTAGGAATATTGACCCAACAGAATTCCACTAATTCCTAGATGTTGGCTTTTTATTTTTTATCACTTTTTATTTTTTTAAATATAATTTATTGTCAAATTGGCTTCCATATAACACCTAGTGCTCATTCCAACAAGTGCCCTCCTCAGTGCCCAAGACCTTGGTTTTTTAAAAAAGCACTTTCCTTTTACTGAATTGTGATAGATTTAAAATCATGGCAGATCACAACTGCAATCAAAAATTAAACAATTAGTTCAATACTAGTAATACTAAAATACTGTTCACACATGAGGCCAGTAAAGGGCAAATGAGCCACTTCCATGAAAATTGGATGTCATGCATTTATTTATTAACTAGCTGAATGTTTTGAAATATTTACCATATTTTTTGGAAACCTTGTTAACTTAAAATTTTCTTTTTTTGGGGACATAGTTTAATGTATTTTCCAGGCTCAGAAATTCTCACTTTCATGAGTATGGCATCCCTGCATCTGTACATTTATTTGTCTAGGAGGACAAAATTTCTGAAAGATGAACTAAGAGATTAGAGCTGACGTGTCTAAGTATTACACATCTCGTAAGATAAACTATGCTTTTTCTTTATAAGATGCTTCATGAGTGACAACACTTAGGTCAGGAGATAGCCCTGAGAAATTATTTTATTGAACATTTTAAGAAACACACTAAAAATTATTTATGAGTTGCTCTTTATTTCTGACTCAGGTCAGAAAACCTATTCAGGTTCTTTACAACACATATGGAAAAGCTCCTGATTTTGACAAAAGGGAGACAAGGGGAATGTTGGATGTGGGTTTTATCAGAATATCTTTCCTTCATTCCCCCCATTCTTCTAAATTTAATCTCTCCCTGGGGATGGAACACAGATGAATACATAACAGCCAGGAGCAAAGCACAGTAATCTACTTGGGCTGCTGTCACATTACTTTCAGACTTCTTGAGGAGACTGTTCATTGCATATGAAGTTAATTTATTGTGTGTAACTCCCATAGTGGTGTTTTTGTTTTTGTTTTCAGAGAAAGGGCTTGAGTGACAGAGAGGGAGAGAGAGCAAATCTCATGAGAGAGAGAGACAGAGAGACAGAGACAGAGAGAGACAGAGAGAGACTTACCTGAAACAAGGCTCATGCTTACCAGACGTGGGACTCGAACTCACAAACTGTGAGTTTATGACCTGAGCCAAAGTCAGATGCTTAAGTGACTGAGCCACCCAGGTGCCCCTTCCCTAGTGTGTTTTTAATTTTTTTTTCTTTTTAATTTATTTCTAGGAGAGAGAGAGAGAAAGAGAGAGAGACAGTGTGAGCAGGGGAGGGTCAGAGAGAGAGGGAGTCACAGACTCTGAAACAGGCTCCAGGCTCTGAGATGGCAGTCAGCACAGAGCCCGACGCAGGGCTCGAACCCACAAACCACGAGATCATGACCTAAGCGAAAGTCGGACGCTTAACCGACTAAGCCACCCAGGCGCCCCCCTAGTGTGTTTTTAATTAAGTGAAATTATTTTGTGCATTCAGTTGTCAGATTGGCTTTTTGTAGCAGATTTTTCTGTATTAAGTCAAGTTATACTATTTGAAGATATTTAGCTTCCATTTTACATGTGGAATCCTTCAAATTCTCATAAGGATTTTTTATTCAAAACATTATAAAGATTATAAATCTCATTTTAAGGATTTATGTATGTAGGTTATTTGACGATTTGCATAATGTGAAAATACAGAATATTACAGTAAAAAAGACAAACTATTTTAAGCATTAATGTACCTTAAAAACTTGGAATCTTTGCTGCTTCTAGGTAATAAGAAAGAAAAGGTAAGTATATGAGTGATTGTGTTTTGCTTGGGAATAAAAATATGTTATTGTAGTCTATAGTGACATCGTATGATTGGGGACTACTTTAAAATAGGCAACAGTGTGACACATGCACTGTTAACTGGTTAGCTAAGCATTAGCACAAATGAAAGTGAATTATTTTAAGGTGGAGAGGCCCCAGTTCCCAGTTGGAGGATGGTGGTGAAGTAGGTGGACCAGAGGCTTCCCTAGTCCTACAAATAGAACTAGATAACTATGAAATCACCCTAAATACCCTAGAAATTGACCTGGACACTGTCAGAACAAACTTTAGAATTAAAGGTAGAGAAGAGGCTACATCGAAGAAGGTAGGAAGGTGGAGACACAGTTTGAGAAAGAAACTGATTGTGGCCACTGCAGTGGGGAGGGGGCCATGGTTGCAAAGGGCAAAAGACAGATCGATGCACAAGGGAGTACACAGGGAAAATGAATCCTTACAGCAATTGGCTTAGAAAGTGAGAGGGGCTGACTTTTGTGACTTCTGGCAATCAGAGGGCTTTATTTAAAGCCTGGAGTTTTTAAACGTCAGTGGGCTAGACTGGGATAGGCTGGGATAGAGCCTGGATGGAGGGCATTGAACTATCTTGGAAAGAAGGCAGACAAACAACCTGTGGAAAATGTAGGATAGAAACAGTGATCTGAAGAGTATGTAGGGTGCACAGTAGGGAGATTATTTGCTCATTTTGGAGCATATCCCAGAGAGGTAGCATTCACAGAGGGACATCTCTGGGAACAAAGGAACTAGCTGGTGCCATTTCCTTCTGCCCCGCAGCATAAATGCAGGGCCACCTGTGGGAACCAGTGTAGCACTGACATGCATCACCCCACTAAACAATTTTGCAGAGCCTCAGTTTGGTAGCAGTGGCAAGAGGTCTCATTTCACAAGCAGGCTAGAGGACACCTAGTTAAAACGTGCCAGGCCAGGGACCAAACACTGCCCACAACAGGTAAAGAGATGCTCTGCAGAGGACTGGCCTAAAGGATAAGGCAGCCAGAACAAAACAGCAGAGCACATGCAGGACATATTGGAGACACTGCTGAAGTGCCAGGCCCAGGGGAACAGGGCACACTACACAGCAGGGCATTATAGAATCTCTTCTTCATAAGGCTGTTACCCTCAAGAAATAGCTGACTTTCCTAACTCACAAAAACAGACAGACTTAGACAAAATGAGAAGACAGAGAAATTTATCTGAAATGAAAAAACAGGAAAAGGCTATGCCAGAGATCTAATCAAAACTGATATATATATCTGATGGAGTAATTAAGGCAGTGATCATAAGTGGAAGATGTGAGTGAGACCCTTAACACAGAGATAAAGGGCTCAATAAATGAAATGAGAAACACTTGATAGAATGAACAGCAGGGTGGAAGAAGCAGAGGGACAAATTAATGACCTAGAAGACAGAGTAATACTAAATAAGCTGAGCAAAAAAGAGAAAAAAGAATTATGAAAAACTAGAGTAGACGTAGGGAACTCCGTGACTCCATCAAACATAATAACATACATTTGTATTATAGGAGTCCAAGAAGAAGAGAGGAAAAGGGGTAGGTAATTTATTTAAAGACATAATAATAGCTGAAAACTTCTCTAATCTGGGGTAGGAGAGAGATATCCAGATCCAGGAGCCACAGAGAACCCCCAACAAAAGCATATCCACACCAAGACATATTATAGTTAAACTGGCAAAAGATAGTGATAAAATATAGTGGCAAAATAAAGTGAAAAAAAAAAAAAAGCAGCAAGAGAAAAGAAGATAGTAACATACAAAGGAAACTCAAAAGTCTAGCAGGGGATTTTTCAGCAGAAACTTTCCAAGCCAGATGGGAGTGGCATGATATATTCTAAGTGCTGCAGGGGAAAAAACCTGCAGCCAAGAATTCTCTCTCCAGCAAGGCTATCATTCAGAATAGAAGGAGAGATAAAGAGTTTGTCAGATAAACAAAAACTAAAGTTCATGACCATTACACTAGCCTTGCAAGAAATATTAAACAGAACTCTTTGAACTCTTTGAGTGGAAAAGAGAGACCAAAAGTGTTAATATGATGGTAGGAAAAACAGAAGCAGTAAAAATGGATATTTCTGTAAAAAATCAGTCAAGGAACTCACAAAATAAAAGAATGCCCAATAAGTGAACATGTAACTAAAACATGGGGAGGAGAGGAGTGAAGACTGGGTTCAAATTTAAATGATCATCAACTTATTATGGACTCGTATATGTAGAAGGGGTTATATATAAACTAACGGTAACCATATATCAAAACCACTAATAAATATTCAAAGAATAAAGAGAAAGAAATACAAGCATATCACTAAAGAAAATCAGGAAGCCATGAAAGAGAGGAAAACAGGAAAGGGTCCGAGAAAATCTTCAGAAACAACCACAAAACAAACAATAAAATGACAATAAGTACATATATAAAAATAATTTGAATGTAAATGGACTGTCTAATCAATAGACATGAGGTGACAGAAGGGACAAAAAACAAGACCCATCTATATGCTGCCTATAAGTGACTCACTTTAGATAAGACACCTGCTTATTGAAAGTGAGGAGATGGAGAAACATCCATCATACAAATGAATGTCAGAAGAAAGCCAGTGTAGCAATACTTCTGTCAGACAAAGCGGATAAAACAAAGAAAGTAACAAGAGACAAAGAAGGACACTATGTTATAATAAAGGGATAATCCAACAAGAAAATATAACAGTTGTAAATATTTATGCACTCAACATTGCCCCACCAAAATACATCAAACAGTTAATAAACATAAAGGAACTAATTGATAATAATACACTAATAGCTGGGGACTTTAACACACTAAGTACATCAATGGACAGATCATCTAAACAGAAAATCTACAAGGAACAATGGCTTTGAATGATACAGTGGGAGAAGTGGATTTAACATATATTCAGAACATTCCATCCTGTACCAGAACAATACACATTTTTTTTCAAGTGCTCACAGAATATTCTTTAGAATGATCACTTATTAGCCTACAAAACAAACCTCAACAAATTCAAGATGACTGAAGTCATACCATGAATATTTTCTGACCGCAATGGTATGAAACTACAAGTCAACCACAAGAAAAAAATCTGGAAAGACCAGACATATATGCAGGTTAGATAAGATGCTACTAAGGAATGAATGAGTCAACTAGGAAATCAAAAAAGAAATAAAAAAGTACATGGAAACAAATGAAAATGAAAACACCTGGTCCAAAACCTTTGGGACACAGGAAAAGTTTTAAGAGAGAAGTTTATAGTAATACAAGGCTACCTCAAGAAGCAAGACAGTTTTTTAAAAAAATGTTTATTTAATTTTGAGAGAGACAGAGACAGAGTGTGAGTGGAGGTGGGGCAGAGAGAGAAGGAAACACAGAATCCAAAGCAGGCTCCAGGCTGTGAGCTGCCAGCACAGAGCCTGATGTGGGACTCGAACCCACAAACTGTGAGATCATGACCTAAGTTGAAGTCGGATGCTTAACTGACTGAGCCACCCAGGCACCCAAGACATTTTTTTTTAATGTTTATTTTTGAGAGAGAGACAAGAGTGTGAACGGGGGAAGGACAGAGAGAGAGGGAGACACGGAATCCAAAGCAGGTTCTAGGCTCTGAGCTGTCAGCCCAGAGCTTGATGCAGGGCTCCAACTCATAAACTGCAAGATCAATACCTGACCTGAAATCAGACACCAAACTGACTCATTCACTCAGCCACCCCAAGAAGCAAGAAAATTTCAAATAAACAACCTAACCTTATACCTAATAGAACTAGAAAAGGAACAAGCAGAACACCAAACCAGCAGAAGGAAGAAAATAATAAAGATTAGAGCAGTAATAGATGATTTGGAAACCAAAATAACCTAATGGAACAGATCAATGAAACCAGGAGCTGGCTCTTTGAAAGAAATCCATGAAATTGATAAACCTCTAGTCATACCTAGCAGTTAAAAAAGGACTGAAAAGAGAAAGGACTGAAAATCACAAATGAGAAAGGAGAAATAACAGTCAACACCACAGAAATTCTAACAATTGTAAGAGAATATTATGAAAAACTATATGTCAACAAATTGGATAACCTAGAAGAAATAGGAAGCTTGAGCTGACCATTAACCACTAAAAAATTGAGTCAATATTTGAAAAACTCCCAAAAATTAAAAATCCAGGTTCAGATCGCTTCACAGGCAAATTCTGTCAAAGACTTAAAGAAGAGTTCATACCTAGTCTTTTCAAGCCATTCCAAAAAATAAAAGAGGAAGGAATACTTCCAAATTCATTATGTGAGGCCAGCATTATCCTAATATTAAAACCAGATAAAGACACTACAGAAAAAGAGAACTACTATGTTGATATCTCTTATCAACATAGGTGTAAAAATCCTCAACAAAATACCAGCACACTGAATCCAACCAGACATTAAAAAAGTCATTCACTACTATCAAATGGGATTTATTCCTGGGTTGCAAGGATGGTCAGTATTTGCAAATCAATCAACATGATACATCACGTTGGTAAAGAGAAAGGATAAGAACCATAAAATCACTTCAGTAGACACTGTACAACATGCATTCATGATTAAAAAAAAAAAACCTCAATAAAGTAGGTTTAGAGGGAATATGCCTCAACATAATAAAGTTCATATTGGAAAAGCCCACAGCTAACATCATCCTTAATGGGGTGGAAACAGAGCTTTTCCACTGAGGTCTGAAATGAGACAAGGATGTCCACTCACTACTTTTATTCAGCACAGTACTGGAGGTAGTAGTCAACAGCAATTTAACAACCAAAAGAAATGGATCCAGGTTGTAAGAAAGAAGTAAAACATTCACTATTTGAAGATGACCTGTTACTATATATAGGAAATCCTAAAAAACTCTAACAAAAAAACAGCTAGAACTGATAAATGAATATAGTAAAGTCACAGGATACAAATTCAGTGTACAGAAATCAGTTGTATTTCTATACACTGATAGTGATACAGTAGAAAGAGAAATTAAGAAAACAATCCCATTTACAGTTGCTCAAAAAACTAGAAGATGCATAGGAATAACCAAAGAGGTGAAAGACCTGTACTCTGAAAACTAAAACACTGATGAAACAGATTGGTATACACAAAGAAATGGAAAGACATTCCATGCTTATGTATTGGAAGAACAAATATTGTGAAAATGTATATACTATCCAAAGCAGTCTACAGATTTAAGGCAATTCTTATCAAAATACCAACAGCAGTTTTCATAGAGCTAGACCAAGCAATCCTCAAATTTGCATGGAACCACAAAAGACATCAATAGCCAATCTTGGAAAAGAAAAACAAAGCTGGAGACATCACAATCCAGACTTCAAGTTATATTACAGAACTGTGATAATCAAAGCAGTATGGTACTTGGCACAAAAATAGGCACATAAATCAATGGAACAGAATAGAAAAGCCAGAAATAAACCCCACAGCTATATGGCTAATTAATCTTCAACAAAGCAAGAAAGAATATCCAATGGGAAAGAGATTCTCTTCACCAAATGGTGCTGGGAAAACTGGACAGCACCATGGAAAGAATGAAACTGGACCACTTCCTTATATCACACATAAAAATCCATTTAAAATATGGATTAAAGACCTAGGTGTGCAACCTGAAACCATAAAAATTCTAGAAGAGAATACAGGCAGTAATTTCTTTGATATTGACCATAGCAACTTTTTTTCTAGATATGTCTCCTAAGTCAGGGGAAGCAAAAACGAAAATAAACTGTTGGGACTAAATCAGAATAAAAAGGTTCTGCACAGCAAAGGAAACTATCAACGAAACTAAAAGGCAATCTATGGAATGGGTGAAGACATTTGCAAATGGCATATCCAATAAGGGTTAGTATCCAAAATATATAAAGAATGTAGAAAACTCAACACCCCCAAAATGAATAATCCAAAAAAGGGCAGAAAACATGAAGACATTTCTCCCAAGGAGACATCCAGATGGCCACCAGAGACATGAAAAGATGTTCATCTCTGACTGTCAGGGAAATGCAAATCGAAACTATAATGAGATATCACTTCACATGTGTCAGAATGGCTAAAAGCAACAACACAAGAAATAACAGATGTTGTAGAGCATGTGGAGAAAAAGGAACGCTCGTGCACTGTTGGTGGGAATGAAAACTGGTATAGCCACTCTGGAAAACAGAACGGAGGTTCCTCAAAAACTGAGAAATAGAACTTCCCTTTAATCCAGGATTATTATGTTTGGATTTACCCAAACAAGACAAAAATCACTAATTCAAAGAGACACATGTACTCCTATGTTTATAGCAGGATTAGGTACAATAGCCAAATTAGGGAAACAGTCCAAGTGTCCATTGATTGGTAAATGGATAAAGATGAGGTGTATGTGTACAATAGAATATTACTCAACCATAAAAAAAGAATAAAATCTTGCCATTTGCAATGACGTGGATGGAGCTAGAGAGTATAATGGTAAACAACTTAAGTCGGTCAGTGAAAGAGAAATCCCATATGATTTCACTCATGTGGAATTTAAGAAACAAAACAAATGAGTGAAGGAGAAAAAAAAAAGACAAATCAAGAAACAGACTCTTAAGTATAGAGAACAAACTGATGGTTTCCAGAGGGGAGGGGGAGGGGAGGATGGGTGACATAGGTGAGGGGGATTAAGGGGTACACTTGTGATGAGCACCAGGTGCTGTATGGAAGTGTTCAGTCACTATATTGCACACCTGAAACTAATAGAACTTTATATGTTAAAAAAAGTGGAGAGGCATGTTTAGGTGCATATTTTCAATTCTTTTAATACCTTTTAGGTTATGTTTCAGGTTTGAAGATAATTTTGCTGCTTTTATTTGTGAAGTGCTCTATTCCATTACCATCTGCAGAAATACTTAAGATTGGGGGTCAGTTGGCTACTAAATGTGGCTTTTTCACATCTGTGAAAACATTCAGAAATGACACCTAGTCAGTGTCAGAGTCTTTTAGAAATTTTATTTGTTGTGTTTTAATGCACAGGTTTCCTAAAGCAAATGTGTATGTTTGTATTTAATAATTTTGTTAATTATTTGAGACCTGAAGTTTTTCTTTTTTTTAAAAAAATATTTTTATTTCTAGGAGAGAGAGAGAGAGAGACAGCGTGAGCAGGGGAGGGTCAGAGAGAGAGGGAGACACAGACTCTGAAATAGACTCCAGGCTCTGAGCTGGCAGTCAGCACAGAGCCTGATGCGGGGCTCGAACCCACGAACCACATCATGACCTCAGCGAAAGTCGGACGCTTAACCGACTAAGCCACCCAGGTGCCCCGAGACCTGAAGTTTTTCTAATAACTTTTATTATGATAAATTCTTAATTAGACCAAGGATAATGGAGCAATGCTTTTATTTTGAAATGCTCACTTACAGATCCATCATACAGACCTAAACACCTAGAATCTAATAAAATAGACTCAATAAACTTGATCTTTGATCCGGAATGCATTGCAAGAATCTTGTGTTGTCTCAGTGTTAACATTGCTGAACATCTCTTGTTAGATGTCAGGCACCCACAGGCTGTGCCCAATAAATGGTAGTGAAGAGGGTGGAGGGAATGCACAGAGTGGCATGTGCGTGGGGGGTTGGGTTGAATACTTTTGTCATACACAATAGCGAAACTTGCTTTTAATTCTCAAACAAGAGAGTATTTAATAACAGAGCTGGAAGAATTTTATTCTGGGAGCAGTGTGTAGGACCTGAAATGGAGAAAGGGAAGATCAGGGACAGAAAGAAAATCTGAAAGGCTTCAAAGTGCCCATGAATCATCATGTTTAGAAACCTGGATAGTTATGGATTATTGCTTTGTTCAGATTTGCTCTGGTTAAGTAAATTTTCTCCCTTTTATAAAGTACAAGGTGGTAGTTCTTTGAGCTTTTAGACTTAAGCCATCTGGGAGGAAGGACCTGCTTGGGGTCCCATGTGGCTTACCCTGCCTGCAGAGGGAGGTTTGGACAGCAGACGGATATTGCCCGTCACAATCAGCCTGAGCAAATGAGAAGATGCCACATAAAACATCAGAGCATGCAGCTTTCCCCAAGACCTGGAGCGTCCGGGCAGGAGTGAGCTCACACTCTTGCACGCCTGGAGCAGCTGCTCCTTTAGATGTGGTTTCTGCTCTCCACTCTGCAGGAACCCACCCATCCCGCCCCTTTCATTTTCTCTCTCATTTTCCCTAGGCATGTGAGCCTGGGACTTGTGCGCCGAAGTATTTAAAACTTGACTTCTTGGAATTAGGGTCTGGCCCACCACACTGTGTGAAGTGGGAATGGATGGTCTGGTTTTTGTGGGCTCAAAGGATAGCATAAAGTCAAGGGTGGTGGGACCCTTAGATCCCCTTTATTATTACAGATGGGGAAATGGCCAGAGCTTTTACTTGCCTGAGCTCACACAGCTAGTTATTGGCAAAGCAGGGACTAGGATTGATTCCCACCGAGTCTACAGAAACTAGTGGATAGCTGCCAGCCACCGAGGGCTCTGAGATACCGTGTGGTTGTGGAAGCCCCTCTTAGGTCTGTGCTTGGGGAGGGGAGTGTAAAGACATAATGCTAACCTACCTCTTCTATACATATGAGAGAGAAGAGCTTTTGTTTTAGGAAGCCACTAACTCCTGAGCATAAAAAAAGTGATATCTGAGAGCTATAGCAAGTTTTAGGAAGTGTACTACATCTGGCTCAGAGAAGTTGATGTTTATGTTTTAGGCAGAAATCCATGAGGTGCTAATTGATTACCTATACTGACCCTGAAACCTGGGAAAAACTTTGACCAGATTTCAGTCCAGAGAAATTTATGCTTACATACTGCATTTAGATGCTGCATGGCTGAGAACAAAGAATTAAAAAAATTCTTTTTTTTATCATCACAGGCATACTGACTAGAGGTAGCAGAATCAGTCCACCTCAAGCAAATTATGTTTGAGGTGTGCTGGAGAACTTGTGCATTTGCAGTAACTAGATACTGAGTTATAATCCTGGTGTGAAATGATGGTGTTCCCAATGCTGGTTGTACATTAGTGTTACTTTGGTTTCTCAGTTGGTTTTTCTGAGTTAGGGTGGGTGGGTGGTAGCTAGTAAGTAAAGCTGTCCAGGTATTTCTGATGAATTGGGATTGAGAGCCATTGGTGTTTACCCCCATTCCTTTTTGAGGCAGATTGACACTAGGTATTTATGCCCCTAAATAAGTAGATTTTACAGTGTGCAATATTAACCTACATGGTTGAGGAAAGGAGTTTTTAAAAAAAATTCTGGCTAATAATAATAGTAATTAATACTGGGCAGTGACTAAACTTCTTGAGCTGTTTTAACTGCTTAAAAGGTTTTGACTCATGTAATCCTTTTAACTCCTCTATGAGTTGGATTCTCTTGTGACTCAGATTTCTCTACTGAGGAAACTAAGGCTCTGGTGAGGTTAGGTCCTTTTTCTTACCTCTGAGCTCTTGCTTTTGCTGAATAGGCTTGTGTTTCCTTCATATTTATGATTAACAAGCCGTATACCTCAAGAAACTGATTTTAAAGGTGTTGGCATTTCTACAGCTTGGGCATTTGCTCTACAGCCCATCATTGTCCCTTGGATTATGGCGTTCAGTAGACTGTGTGATGTGTGGGAGTTTTCATGGAAACCTCTGCTGCCATTGCTTACACGGCAAGGCTGACATATCCCCAGAGCTGTCCCCACCCTTACTGCCTACCTTTTGGTACTAGCAACTTAGAGATTTGCTACCAAATAGAACTATTTTACTAGCACATATAGAAATATATGAGCTTTTAGAAAAAAAAAGGTAGTCATGAAAGAGAAATATAGGGGAATGAATAATACTGTGCTCACCATTATAAGAGAGTGGATGCTTGTACAAGCTTTTACAAATGGGCATGATTTGGAAAGCCATTTTAATTGCATGGAGAAGGCCATATATCATGATGCAGCTTCCAGTTATACTGCATTGTGTCCCTTCCCCACACCCGCCTTCGCAGTGTTTTATAGAGCAAAATATTTTAAGCAACATAGGATTAGTTTTGCAACATTCTCAAATTGCCTGTGTATTTTTTCGTGAACACGAGTTTGTTCTAATTTCTGATTAAACCATCCCCATGCTGACTGAAGATTCAATTAAGATGCATTTTGCCTTGATGGGATGGACTATTTCCTTCCACGGAGAATAGGGACTAGAGTGCACTCTGCTGGCGGCTTTGAGTTTTAATAGTAGTAACAGACCCATCACTGTCTAAGTACAGAAGTGGGAAGTGTGAACTTGAGAGTCAGAGGAGCTCTAAAGCCTGGCTCCCAGCTGGGCTCCCCTCTGCTGTGGGGCCTAGAATGTACGACAGCCCCTGTGGAGGAAGCCGGTCTCCATTCCTGGTCCTGTGTCCCTGCTGAGCTGCCAGCCTCAAGGGCCTTCGTTGCCTCTGCTGCATCACTGTGATCGATACTTGAGCATATTTTAAAACACAGTGTGCGAGGATAATGCAAAATTTATGAGGTGGTTGAGTTTCTTTTCCCCCTAAGCAGGGAACTAGCTGTGGAAAATAGGGAGTTTAAAAAGTCTTCTGACACAGTAAACCCAAGATTAATTACTATGATCTGATTGATACCTGGTACATTTTGTTTTTTGAAAGGTTGCTTGAAATATACAGCAATCTCAGTTGAAAGGGATCTACCATCTTATCTGTGACAGACACTGGCTTTAAAATTTGAGGAGTCATTAAGGTACAATCTTCATTTAAGGAGGAACCCCACCCCCCAACCCCCCCAGCACAATAGGCATAATGACTTTGCTGCAGTGTGTGTCTTAGAATCTGACCCACGCACATGCGTGTGTGTTGTGTGTGTTTCAGCTATAATTGATTGCTTGTCACCTTAAGGTTTTACTGGATATGTGTGAATCAAGGGCATCCCCTAATTCTTCAAGTCAATATATGCATTTGGCAAATGGGATTATTAACACGCTGCTGTTAGCCATGCTTTCTAGACACGATTCTCTATTTTGGGAGGGGGTTTTAAAAATGCTTCGTGATATCTCAAATACAGAGGCAAACAATATGAAGTTAAAAGGTTTTCAGACTGAGGCCTGAAACACTGTTGAGAGCTTGGGCAAGAGACTTGGGTGGTAGGTGTGCACAGGAAGTGTGAGGCCCACTGTGTACCCTGATGTGAGGAGGGAGACGGAATGACCTCAGGGGGCACTGTGTTGAATATCAATTCTAAGTTAACATGCTTCCCCTTGATATTAAGCAGCCAGGCCTGTTCTTTAGTCCTTACTAGTCATAACACTTTCATGGAGGCTTCCTTTGATTGTAGCTTACAGTGACCAGCCCTGTGTGAAAGCACCGAGCTAATTTATATTAGAAATGAGAGTAGGTAAACCGTGATTTGTTTCTGTACAGGTGACGACCACTGGAAAGGGAAAGGGTGACGGGACAGTAGTGGCTGAGACCTTACTTATTACTCTTCTAGAAAATAATAAAGCCGATGTTTTTCTAGTGTTAGAATTTCTATATTTGGAATTTAACATGTGCTTGATTGGAAGTATTGGTATAACCCAAATATACATTTTTTTCATATAACTCAGATTAGCAGTGACATTTAATACTTTATTTATATCTTCCTTCCATCTGATCCTGAATCATCCTCCTTTTGAGATCTCTCACTCTCTTCTTTGATTTTTGTCCTAACTGGTCAAAGCTTGCAATCTGACAGTTCCGGGAGATGCCTCTGTGCAGTGCGTGTGATTTGAAATGTGCAACAGCGATGCCTTACTCTCCTGGTATCCCTGTGAGTTCCTGTGAGCACCCTGGTCACTGAGCCCATCACTGTGTGCATCGGGGACTTTCTGGGACAGAGCCCCTCTTCACAGTCTCCTCTTTAGTTCAGCTCAGGATGTTCATGGGGTTAGGGGCCTGCCAGCTGCAGTTGGGGGTGGGGTGGGGAAAAAGGGTCAGATTCCTTCACTGTCCTCACTCCCTGTCCCAGCAGATCTGGTATGCCGTTTAAGCATTCCTGCGGTATTAGCCTCTATTATTTTTCTTCTTTTCACATGGTTTACTTTATACTTGATTCTTCCACAGTCATTTGACTCTTTTCAGAGACAGATGGAGATACAGAAAAGTAACTTAATTTGAAGGTTAGAATTCTGTTATGTTGACAGTGCGATCTCCTTAACTTTGGAATTGATTTCTTTTGGTTGCCATTGGTCTTTGTAAAGGGTGTGACATAACTTAAGATTTATATAAAACCAAGTCAATTTTGCTTCAGTATTGTATTCACTTAGTAAACTTTTTCAAGGATACTCAGACTATTTGGTGTAGATTTAGAATAAAACAGTTGCCCATCTCGAAATATTTATATTGCCTTTCTGGTATTATGTTGTATAGAGTTTTACAAAGTTTTAGTAAATGCCCTCTAATTAGTCTGAAAAGTGTTTTCTTTTACTTCATAACATTGTGGCTTCTCATCAAATGAGAGTGGCAATCCTTAAAGCAAGTTATTTAAATTGTGATAGATTTCATCTTACTAAATAATTCTCAACATTTCTATGACTTCAGTGGTGTATACTTGTATAAGTTTTATTTCAGGTAAGTTGAGAAGAATTCTTGACACAGTATGAAATGGTATTATCTCCAAAGCAGTTTTTTTTTTCAAAGTAAGAAAAAATAAGTGTCCATGATCCACAGTATATTTATTTATTTGAGGGAGAGATTGTTTTCTAAGACATCTTGCACCATGAACTGAAATTGGGTGAAATTTGGGTGCCTGCTTCTTGTTTGGACATCCATCCAAAATAGAGGCAAGTTTTTGAAGGAATGGCAGGACAGACCCACACAAAAATGACACCCGAGGCTTTGCATTAAAACAAATACTCACTTAGACCCTATGGGCTTTGCTTCTCTTTTGGCATCATAAAGTTTTAGTAAATATGGACTCTAGTATTATTTTTCATTTATAATATGCTAAATTCATGCTAATTAAATCATATATTCATTACTCAATGGTGATGGAACTTGATGTTAATTTCTTTGTCTAAATCTCAGATTGGCCTGAAATGTCTTAGTGATGAGAAGGTAAGAAGGCCTTGATTACTGCATGACATTGAGCAGGGGTAACCAAAAAAGTGGTTTGTTTCTCTTGCACTAATATGAACAAATTGGTGACTTCAGCTGTCAAACGAGTTTTATGTTTTCCTTGTCTGGTCTTGTTGATCTGCTATTTATTTTAGTCTTTTGATAAACAGGAAGATCTGCTTCAGTAGTTGGATGGAATGTTTTAAGGAACATTTAAACATATGTGAGGAATGAGAGTCTTATCCAGAAAGGATTTAACTTGAAAAAAAAAAGTGTTTGGGGGAGAATGTAGTCCCAAGATAATCACATCATTTTTAAAATTTTAGAATTAAAAATTTTGATTGGGGTCTTTTGAACTACATTTTTCTCTTCAAATCTCAAATTGTAGGTTCACATTTACTGCTTCTGTTGGTGACAATTTACCTCATTTTTTTTAATGTATATTTTTATTTTTGAGAGTAAGAGTGAGTGGGGGAGAGGCAGAGAGAGATGGGGACAGAGGATCCAAAGCAGGCTCTGGCGCTAACAGCACCGAGCCTTATGTGGGGCTTGAACTCACAAACTGTGAGATCATGACTTGAGCCAAAGTTGGACGCTCCACCTACTGAGCCACCCGGGTGCCCCCATATTGTCTTATTTTAATAGTTGCTTAGTACACGATATTTGAGATGCCATTAAGGTTGGGGCTCGAGCTAGCGATATCTATGCAGGTCTGAAAGTCTCTGCTGTGTCCCAGCCCTGGCGGGGATGTTGTGTGGCCAGCTTGGCTCAGCATTTTCACAGCCCAGGAGGAAAAGAATGAATAAAGTAAAAAGACAAGTGCTGAACTTCAGTGTCATGTCCAGGCCTCATCCCCCGTTGTTCAAACATGCCATGTATATTTTGGCCTTCCTGCCTTTGTCCTAAGATTTACCCCGATTGCAATGAAGTAATTCCTTCATGAGGTGTTCTTTGTCTTTGGTGTTTTCGGAATTTTTGTAATTCCTGAGCCACTTGGGTGGCATTTAATTTTGATAATTGGATATTGTCAGTGAACTTTCTACATACCTATGGCTTGCCTCCTCAAATTGATAGGAAAGTCTTGAAGAACATGGGTGTTTTCACAGAATTGGTTGTCTCCTCCTTTATTCCAAAACACAACCACTTTCAGATTGAGCATTAAGTTCTTAACTGACTGGTAGTAAGTATGGGACATGCCATCTTGCTGTCTCCAGTTGTCGTTCAAGCGTGTAGTGAGTGCAGAAATGGTTTCCGTCATTAGGAGCCTCCATGTAGATGTTATTTCATATCTCTGACTAGTCCTGCAGGGAGGACCCTTCCAGCAGTCTGGATGGGGTCATGGCACTGCTTCCTGCAGAGCTCTGGCTCCCACGCCATCTCCGGACTCCGCTTTGGGAAGCTGTTTCAGGTGGATGGGGTCTGTAGAACTTCATTCTCTACTACCGCTGGGATACATGTTTATAAACATGTGTTTGATGGAGAATGTCATAGGGAAGATTAGGTAATTTTAATTTTATGAGTTGTTTTCAAGATCAGGTTATGGTGGTCATGGAATGGTTGTCTCATTTCCACTAAGGAAAGGAAAGCTGCCCTGGGTGTGTTGAATTTTCCTGATACAGCATCACAGACAGGTTGAGCAACACATGAACTTCAGGGATAATTCGTCCTTTCATTTTGACACACAAGGCCTCGGGTGCCCAAAAAGAGGAAATGACTTGTGTGATGTCAGGCCACTTAGTCTGTAGAGCAATTTTATTGCCCTCCTTTGTGGCCACTGATAGACAGGAAATGTGGCCACTAGATGCCTTTGTCATCCAAGCCCTGGTTCCTTGTCGTGGCCACTCTATCTGTGCATCTTTTAAGTGTCACAAACTAGCTTTGTTCCTGTTTCCTCGTCCCCTCACCCCGGTCAGATAAGGTTACACTTACAACTCTTATTGTTTGAGGTAGTCCATTTCACACTTAAATTACTAGTTGTGTAATTATATTTTGCCCAAGTTTCCTTAGAGCTAATTTGCTTCTTTGCTTCCTTGCAGGATTTTTATCAGAAACTCTACGTTCAAGTATGCTACAGAATAGTGATAGTACAGATTAGCTGGATGACACTCCCCCCTTTTCCTTGAGGGGCAGGATCCAAGGCCTCCCCTAGCAGATGCCTGGAGCCTCAGACAGTACCACACCCTGGACACACTAGGTGTTTTGTTTTGTTTTGTTTTTTTTTCCTGTGCAGACTCATGTCTGATAACATTTAATTTATAAGCTGGGCACAATAAGAGTTAATAGCAATAACCAATAATAGAATAGAACAAGTATAACAGTGTACTGTGCTAAAAATGATGTGAATGTGGTCTGTCTTTTTCTCAAATACCTTATTGTACTGTCCTCGCCCTTCCTGTGATGATGTGAGGTGATAATGTGTGTGCTGAGATGAAGTGAGGTGAATGAGGTGGGCACTGTGATGCAGTATTAGGCTAATCCTAACCAGACAGTATGTCAGGAGGATCATCTCCTTTTGGATTGTGGTTGATGGCAGATAACTGCAACTATGGAGAGGGAAAGTGTGGGGGTACTACTATATTTGTGCTTGCTGTTTTCTATTTTAGTGCTTGAATTGTGCTGCTTAATTTTTTTTCCTTAGCTGGCATGTATCATATGTACCATAATTTTTTAGAAGGAATAATTTGAAGGCACAGGTACCTAAATTTTCAAAGACCTCATAAGGGAAAACTTTATAAACTATATAAGGACAGAGAACTAATCGTGTATTTAAGGAATTGAGAAACTGTATGACATTAATATAATCTCCTTTATGTATATTTCATAAGGTATCTTGGAGCCCTTATTTAAAAACTCTCCCATTTCAGATGTATTTGAAATTGACCAGATGGGCCCAAATAAAGTCTTGAGTCACATTAGGGATTTCCAGGAAAAATCTAAGTGCCAACAAATTTTTAAACAAATATGTTAGTAATGGAATACAAGTTGATCTTTGGTTTGAGATAACCAGTAATATATATCTTGGGTATATGAGGTTCTTGGGTGTGATAATAATGTTCTTGGGTGTGAGGATTGTGTTTAAGAGAGTGTCTCTGTTGTTTCCTGTGCTTGACTAGAGAGTCGAAGAGGGTAGGGAACTTTACTGCTGTAACTCTTGTATCTAGTTCAGTGCTTGCCATATCATAGATGCTCCATAAATATTTGAATGAATGGATAACGTCCAAAGATTCAGTACAGTGATAAATTATGTAACATGCACATCTCCAAGACATTGTTGTGAGTACTGTGGAGAGATAGGTGCAAAAGATAAAGTAAGATTGAAGACTGACATTGCAAAGAGAGATTAGCCAAAGACTGAAATTTGAGTAAGGTTTTCACAAATGAAGAGATGGAGATGGCTTCCCAGGAGGGTACAAGCAAGCTATAAAAGTTGGAGTGACAAGGAGGTCCCATGGACTGACTAGCTTATAGCTTGGTATTTGAATGTGTGCGTGTATGTGTAAACTCCCTTTGTCTGTCTGTCTGTATTGCTGCCTTCCCTGCTGAAAATCTTTCCCAAAAGCTGACACACATTCCTGTCTGCAGGGACGTTCATGGTAATAAGACTCTGGAGCCCTGTCTGGTCTTGGGCAAATCTTTTGAAGATACCATCATAGATCCCTTCTTTGATTGATGATAGGAGTATTCTGGGAGGAGAAGGAAGCCCCACCTCTGACATCAGTAGTCCTGAGGAGACATTAGGAATAGGCCCCTCCACCCTCCCAAGTGGCTGTGGTCTGATCCCTATTTTGAGCACTGCAGCTTGGTGTCCATGGCCTTGGGGCCATACTTGTGTTGTGATGTTGTGGTGCTGTGCAACTCTGACCCGGACCCCGCGGAGTGTGCGGTGTGCTGGCCTTGAGTATAGGGGTCCCAGGGTTCAGCTGGATAAGTGCTTGCCAGGCCCTTCAAGGAGGAGATTGGAGGTAGGTGCAAGCCCTCTTTCAAAATTCACTGTTTCCTTACGGCCTCCTCTCCTGTATTTGTTTAGGAATATTTCTTCTGATTTAGCCAGGTGTGGTGCTGCCAGGTGTAAGGAACTAGTTGTGTACCTTAAAGTGATTTGAGATAGTTTAAGAAAACTTGTGAGGTGGTTTTTGGATTGAGTAATATGAGGGGTTAGTGGAGAGCTGATTTGGGGTCAAGTTTTTTTTTGGTTTGTTTTAGAATTCTGAGCTATTTAGAGTTATCATGTTGCAGTGAGGTTTTCTTTCCAGGTCAGAGGAATTCTTTTTGGTCTGAGTCAGCCTCTCTTGTTTGTGGGTTGGAGAGTAAAAATGCGAGGGTAGGTTTTTCTTTTGTTGGGCTGGGTAAGTAACCTGAAGGATTTTTTTAGGTTGTTTATTTCTTTTGTAAGCACTAAAAAATTAACATTTTCATTATCTTTAAAAGATCTCCCACAATATGTGGGAAGTATATGTGGGGACACATGTTTAACTGCACACGTGTTCAGGGCCACTGTGGCCACACGATGGGTCTCTACCTTGAGGTATCCGAGGCCCTATTTTAATGTGTATGGATTGGTTTTTTTCCCTACAGTTTTTTTTTTTAAATGACTTTTTAAAAAATGTATGTATGTATTTATTTATTTCTAGGAGAGAGAGAGAGACAGCGTGAGCAGGGGAGGGTCAGAGAGAGAGGGAGTCACAGACTGAAACAGGCTCCAGGCTCTGAGCTGGCAGTCAGCACAGAGCCCAACGCGGGGCTCGAACCCACGAACCGCGAGATCATGACCTAAGCGAAAGTCGGACGCTTAACCGACTAAGCCACCCAGGCGCCCCTTTCCCTACAGTTTTTAATCCAGCATCGCTTGGTGCGTGACTGGAATGAAGCACGTCTTAAATCTGTATGTTTTTGGTAGTTAACGTGGTGTGAAGCACTACTTCATACTGAAGTTAATCGAGTATATTAATTGGTGGGTGATATACTTTTCATCATTCATTTTTTTTCAATTCTAAGAAAAAGGGAAGAAAAGAAGATTTTATCTTGGTTGTTTTTTTCCTTCTAAATTTGTACCCCTCACAAGCCTGTTTGATATTCCTGCATAATTCAAATGTGTCAAAAAGAGCAAAGCAGGACTTGAGGAGTTTGAGTGATATCTGAGCTCCCTTTTCCCTTCAACTTTAATTACATGTGTGAGGGTCTCCAACAAGTTTCCTGTTTAGTTCCTTAGACCTCTTATCTACAATTGGAGCTGAAAACGACCTCAAAGCCTCGTGAAGGACTGTGTTAAGTACCTGGTGGTCCCCTACCTGCCCTTTGAAGAGTAAGGGTGGAGGAATGGAATGATCTGGAGGAGGGTTGAGGGCCAGCTGTCTGCTTTCATGGCGCTCATGGTTGCAGGGCTTGTGAATGGAGGTGTTCAGTCCTGGAGCAAATATCCTACAGAGCTGTGTTGTCTTTTAGGGACCTAGGCTGAGATCTATTGCATTTACAGGAGTTCACATTTCCCTGACCTTTAGAAAAGGCTTCGTTTGGTTCCTTGACTTCCAGCTCAACAGGTAGCAGCACCCCCACCCCCCTGGCTTTGCATGTTCTTACATTCACTAGGACTACAGTGGGGAGAAAGAACTTGGTTGGCCAAGTTGAGCAGAGGTGAGCTTTTGTCTTGCCCTCCTCTCCCTAGATTATAGGCAGGCTTATCCAGGCTTCAGCTCACTTCTGCCTGGCATTTCAGGCCAGGGATGCTGGAAACTCACCTGTGTGGGTGAGGATGAAGGTGTTTATGCTGGAATTTGGGCTCCTTTTTACTGCAAGGGAAAAGTACCTGGATGTCTTCTTTCCCCACATCAGAGATGTTGTCTGGGATTTGAGCTAGAACAACCACCCAGCCTTTCCTGAGCCAGCTCTGGGAGTCAGAAGATAAAGTGCCAGGGGAGCGTCCCCACATGGTGCAGCGTGCCCGTGACAGAGCACAGGCCTGTGTTTGTTGACTGCATTCTCTGAGGAGCTCTCGTGTAATTTTTTTCTTTTGTCTGATAGGGTTATAACTTTTATTTTTTACATGTTATTTATACAACGTGGTACATTGTTTTTTGTTCTATGCTAATAAAAAAAGGTGATGGTTCCTGCCTTCAGGGAACTTATCTAGAGATAAACAGTGACAAATATGTGGTCTAGATAAATACTTGGAGGTTGGAGTGCACTTCACAGCAGAGGTGGTTTTTGACCTAGATTTGGGAAGGTGTACACAATTTGCATATTTGGAGCTGTGGGGATGAAAAGGTTCCAGATGTGTGGAATAGAATGAACAAAACTTAAGGGCTAATTCCCTAAACTGATATTTACTGAATGTCTATTCTGTCTCAGGCACTTTTTCTGGTGCTTGGGGTTTCTCAGTGAGTAGAACAGTTGAAGACCCAGATGTGGTGAGGCAGCATTGAGGCCTGTCTGGGAGGTCTGGAGACCAGAGCCAAGGGAAGCCAGGAAACACAGGCTTGGGGAGGGTTGTGCTTGGACAGAGATGTTGGATTTTAACCTTTCAAAATGTCATGAGTCACTACAAATGACTGCTGTCACAGGACAAGGACGTGAGGAAATGGGTGTTTTGTGAAGAAAGGTATGGTGGCTAGATTCAGGACAGGACTGAAAAGATAGGAGTCTAGAAGCAGTGAGATGAGTTGGAAGGTAATGATATTATTGGGAACAAGAGATGAAGGGAAGAAATTGATCTATATGGTTATCACAGGAACTGTGTGTGCATGTTGGGGGGGGTAACCATTTGTAAGCTATAGAACTAGTATCTGTTTTATTTAAGAAGTGTGGGTGAAAGCCTAAACCCATGAATTTATGAGCTAAACATGATATGTAATTATGTAGAAAAAATTAAAAGTATTTCAGCCCCTATGCCACCCCTAATTCTAAATAACACATTTTGTATTCTCAGAATTTGGTATGCTTTTGGATCACCTGGAGGGCTTGTTTAAACACAGGTTGCTGGGCCTGCCTTGAGAAATTTTGATTTAGTAGGGCCAAGTGGAGCCCGAGCATTAGCATTTCTGAGTAGTTCCCAGGTGATAATGCTGGAATGGACTCCTACTTTGAGAACCGCTGCTTTAAATCATGGATGAGATTAGAATATGTAATTTTAAGGTCAGTGGTTTTTCAAACTCTTTTTTTTAACAGTAAAAATGTTTTTTTTAAAAGAAATATGTTTCATACCTCTACATTATGCAAAATACAAAGAGATTGGGAGGAGGAGGGGCTGTACCAAGAAGACAGCCACTCTGATGCTCTTCTTGAGAAACATCCATGTGGGTTTGAGAAGGGCAGCAACATGAATTAGCAGATCTAGGCTGGAGTCCTGGCCAACAGCATTTATTAATTGTGACCTTTTATCAGCAACTTATGCCCTCTGCGTCTCAGTTTTCTCATTGAAAGCAAGGATTGTAAACCCTCTTACCACATTGGGTAATGCACATGGGGATGTTTTTTAAAATCGTAGAACGTAATGCAAATATAACTGGTATTTACTCTGGTTCTCATTCTGGCCCTGGCTCTGTCCCAAGCTAGCCCCTGCTCTCTTCCGTACTTCCTCTATTTCTGTGGAGGGGTTCAGGGACTGGGGCAGCAGCCATGACTAAAGTGACCTCTGTGTTGTTGTGGAGGTTGTTTCAGAGGTACAGGTCAATAATGGGGCCAATTTCCCACATTGCTAGGTTAATGTGTGACTCTCTGACAGATTATGTACTGGTTCTCATCAAACAAAATGCCAGAAAGTTATTTCCATGAGGTTGGGATTCACCTTTGGTTTCATGCTGCTGTTTTCTTTTTTGATTGACATATTAAATGAAGCCAGTCACTCTTCAAGGAAGGCATCAAGTTTGTGGTTTGCCCTGTGTTATGTTGTGGCGGTGAGGTGGTGGTATGGGGTATGGGGTGTGGTTTGGAGGCCAAAGTGGGAGGCAGAGGAAGGTACTTGCCATTAAATAGTAGATACTCCCTCATTGTGATAGAGGTCGCTATTTCATTGTTTAGCATCAGCTGTGATTTCTGACCATTTGTATTTTCTACCCTTACTGAGAAGGCAACAGAAAAATCTGTTTAATGTCAACAGTGTTGCAACAAAATTGAAAATGGGTCCTATGGTTTGAATTTATACTGAAAGATAGGCATCTTTGAAATGGAGCTAAGGTAGATAAAGTCAAAACTGCATGTATCATGACTATCTTTAAATATGAATGATTCATTTTTAAAAAATGTTTATTTATTTTGAGAGAGCAGGAGAGGGGCAGAGAGTGGCTGGGCTGTGGGTGGGG
>NW_027531318.1:2020466-2074497 GCF_008692635.1 Crocuta crocuta
GTCCTAAGCAGTCCCTGCACTGTCAGTGCAGAGCCTGATGAAGGACTGGATCCCAGGAACTGGGAGATCATGACCTGAGCCAAAATCAAGAGTTGGATGCCCAACTGACTGCGCCACCCAGGTGCCCCCATTTTTTTTTTAAATGAAAATACTATAGAATGATTTTTAAAAATGTTTTGTTTTGGGGGTGCCTGGGTGGCTCAGTCATTTGAGCATCTGACTTTGACTCAGGTCATGATCTCATGGTTTGTGAGTTTGAGCCCCACACTGGGCTCTTTGCTGTTAGTAGGGACCTCGCTTTGGATCCTCTGTTCCCCTCTCTCTCTGCACCTCCCCAGCTCGTATTCTTTCTCTCTCAAAAATAAATGAATATAAAAAATATTTTGGATTTAAGTAAATTAGATACTTACCAAGGGAATCTAGAATTTCTATTGCTTGTGCTCTTCTATTGACTTCAAAAATGAAATGGTTTTTGTTTGTCATGTCATTAAGTGACTTCATTTGTCTTGCCCACCTATCTAATAGGAGTGACGAATGCCCACTTCAAGTTGTGTGCCCTGTTATTTTCAGGAATTTTTCAAACTTTCCCTCTAGTATTTTTGTTTCCCAACATAATAGATGTGCCTAGTCAGAGAGTACTGCTGGGATTTTTTAGGAAAAGAGTAGCACCTGCTCCCTGAGAGGTCGCCTTAAACTTGACCTTCGACATTGCCTCCATATTTCTGTGTAGACTCCTTTTGTTGCTTCTTTTTTTGTTGTTGTCTTCTTCTGACGTAACATGAAAGATTTAACCCTATTTCAGTGTTCCACGTGTGCTTTGCCCCCATTCTGTCACAGCCGTTACTTGGGTCTGTGTTTGTCAAGAGACAAGAGTTTTCTCTCCCACTCCCCCCCATTTTAGACCTCCTTCCCTCAAAAGTAGTTATAAATTTGATTAAATATTTGATGTTCACATTATTTTCATTGTATGAGAGATACATTGATGACATTTTCCTTACGACTTTTGTGTTTCTCCTGGAATAAACAATGCCTTTTCCTTTGGTCTTCTATGAATCTACAACCAGTTCTATTCCAGCTTGGCCAGTTGTTAAAGTAACATCTTTGTATGTTCAGTTACAGTGGATATTCTCTAGGCTTCATCTTGAAGACCTCTCATTTGAGTTTCTGGGCTGCTCCCATGTAGACTGGTTATCTTCCACACCCAGTGCCCGGTTGACATCCTGGATCAGACTCCCCTTTATCCTGGGAGTTTCTTTCTGTGTTATGTCCCCTTATTTTCATATCCCATTCCATCCTCATTCATGGTTTATTTCCTTGGAACATGTCTTCTAGTACTTTTCTAAGAAAGATGCAGAGAGAGCAATTTTTGGAGAAGTTGTATTTCTAAAAAAAAATTTTTTTCTACCTTTGCACTTTACTGATGGTTGTTGGGTGAGGTGTAGTATTTTTGGTTGGGGACCATTTCTCTTAAGAATTTTGAAGACAGTATTAACACCATTGTCATCTGGATTCCTGTGTTGCTCTTAAGAAAGCCAAACTTGTTCTGATTCCTTACCTGTTCATTGTTGTACTTGTATTTTACTTTCTGAAGCTTTTTGTTTGTTTTATCTTCTGTTTGTCTTCTCTGTTCTGTTCTCATGTGCCTTGGTTTATGCCTGATTTCATAATTTGTATTGGGTTCTCTAAGAGCCTTTAAAAAATGGAAACTCTTGTCATCCTGGGGAACTAACTTGAGTGGTTTTTGTTGTTTTCCTGTTTTCTCAGCTCTCTTTTTCTAGAACTTCTTTTATTCAGCTGCTTACTTACTTGACTGGTCTTCTATTTTATTACCCATTTTTATCTTCTTCTTTTTTCCTTTACTTTCTGGGGAGATTTCTTCAACTCCTCTCAACTCTTCTAATGATTTTCTACTTGTAGTGGTTTTAACTTTTCTAAGAACATTTTGTTTTCTTTTCCTCTATTTTTTCCTTTCCTCTTTCCCTCCCTTTTTATCTTCCTTTGCCACCTGAATGTAACATGAACTCTCTTAGGGTATCAGTGATTTTTTTTTTCTTTTTAACAACCATCTTCTTTTTATATAGCCTGTTTCTCTCAATGTGTGTTTTCTATTTTGCCTCTGTTCCAGCCTTGGAGCTTTCCTCAGGGTCTGTGCCTCTGTTGTTGCCTGAGTGAGAGGTGCTAACTATAACCGAGACCATAGGGTGCGGGCAAGGGCTTGAAAGTTAGAGCTGCACAGGAGGGTCACCTAGCTGTCTGGATTCCTCTGGCCTTTTGTCTTAAGATGGTCAGATGCCCAGGGAGAGCTCTTCCAGCTTCTTGTCTAGGTGGCCTAAACCCAGCTGCCAGCATTCTGGGAACAAGGAGAAGCTGAGAGCTGGATTTCTTAGCATTCAGCATATAAATGTTCACTCATCTCCCCCCATTTTCAAGTACCTCTGCAGGTGTTCTGGCTCTGTCCCCCAGTTCACACCCCTCATCTAGAGGAAGTCTCCAGAATGCTGCTGGGGCCGTCATGGTGCTGTGTGGAGTCAGGAGGGAAAACCGATCCTGCTGGGTTTCCTCCTATGTTCATTCCTGTCTTCCCAGGCACTCGGCCTCCCCAGTTCCAGAGCCGTGTGGGGCCCTGCTGAGGAAGCCACGTTGCTGCCTGGTGTCCACGGGGTCGGAGCTTGGGGCTCGCTTTCTCCGGTCTGCCGCCCAGCCTCCAGCCCTGTGTCACCCTGGTCTCTCTCTGTTCTCTTTGTTTTTGGGGGGTATACCTTGATGAATGAACATTTACAGCAGTTGGGAGTGGGCTTTCAGGATGGAGGCAGAATAAATGCGTCTCTTTGATAGGAGGTTTTTACCTTCCATTTTAGTCATGGAGACAATTTTGTGTTCAGTGTAATGAATAAACTCTGCTGCTCCTCCCTGCCTGTTTGTACCTGTCCTTCTGCTTGGAATGATGTCCATGTTCTTCCTTCCTCCAGCCTGCTCATTGTAAACCTCTCCTGAATCTTCCCAAGCAAAAGTAATCTTGCCTTCCTCTGAACTCAAAGCATTTTTATGTCTCTTTTTCTTATGACACATGGGCTACCTCTTTTTAACTTGTTTATGTCTTATCTGATAAATTTTAATTTCTCACAGTGGGCAACAATTGTCGCTTTTTGCCCTCGAGTGCTTTGCAGATAGTAAATAATTAATTTTTAAGTTAAGACAATCTTTCAGTTATCTTTTTATGGTCTTATATGTACATATATTCTCATTTGAAAATGTGACAGGATACAGACCATCACCATACGCACAGTTATTACAAGAGTAGGGTATTACTGTTTCTAATTGCAGATAATTTTCTTGAGACTTGTATGGGTGAGAAACAGGCAGTGGGTGTGTATTCCACCAGGTCGCAACTCACAGAAGCTCATGGCTCTTTGGCACAATGTGATGATGCTCTCTGTAGAGCTAGAGAGATTTTTTTATGGAGCCAGTGTTTCATTAGGACTTTTCCAGTACTGTTTTCTCTTACTGTGTCCTGTGATATAGTGGGCACCAGCATCCAGTGGAATGGGCATCTTATCAAATTATACCTCTGCTGTCATTCTCAGCCTGTCTTAGAAGTTTTCCCTCCACTTCTTTCCAAACTTAGGCCAGGTCTCAGCCCCTATTCACAGTGTGGGTGAGAAGCAGTAATTCTTCATGTGGTTTTGTCCCTAGGTTTCTTCTCTGTGCTTGGCCCCATCCTTGGGGAGCCTTGTCTGGCCAGGGCATTTGCTCTTGATAGCCCTCCCTTCATCCACTTGATAGATGAACTTCATTCCTTGTTTCTTGCTCATGTGCAATGGATCTTTGGTTATTGTAATGTAAAATTATTGTTAATGTTTAAATCTTTGGTTATTTTAAATGGTTTTTTAAAATTGTTTGTTTATTTTTGAGAGAGAAAGAGACAGTATGAGCAGGGAAAGGGCAGAGGGAGAGAGGGAGACAGAATCCGAAGCAGGCTTCAGGCTCTGAGCTGTCAGCACAGAGCCTGATGCAGGACTCGAACTCACAAGCTATGAGATCATAACCTGAGCTGAATTCGGACGCTTAACTGACTGAGCTACCCAGGTGTCCCATAAATCTTTGGTTATTTTAAATGTATCCACCCTAAGTGAGACAGATTCTCCTCCTCCTCCTCCTTCTTCCTCCTCCTTCTCCTCCTTCTTCTTCTCCTCCTCCTCCTCCTCCTTCTTCTTCTTTCTTCTTTCTTCTTCTTCTTCTTCTTCTTCTTCTTCTTCTTCTTCTTCTTCTTCTTCTTCTTNTACCCACCCTAAGTGAGACAGATTCTTCTCCTCCTCCTCCTCCTCCTCCTCCTCCTTCTTCCTCCTCCTCCTCCTCCTTCTTCTTCTCCTCCTCCTTCTTCTTCTTTCTTCTTCCTTCTTCCTTCTTCTTCTTCTTCTTCTTCTTCTTCTTCTTCTTCTTCTTCTTCTTCTTCTTCTNGTATAAGATATGATATTAATAGCTTTTAAAGGCTCCACATTTATACTGAGTACTATTTTCCATACTGCTGTGGTTTTTAATTTTTTTTTAATGTTTTATTTATTTCTAGGAGAGAGAGAGACAGCGTGAGAGGGGGAGGGTCAGAGAGAGAGGGAGACACAGACTCTGAAACAGGCTCCAGGCTCTGAGCTGGCAGTCAGCACAAAGCCCGACGCGGGGCTCGAACCCACGAACCGCGAGATCATGACCTAAGCGAAAGTCGGATGCTTAACCGACTAAGCCACCCAGGTGCCCGCATACTGCTATGGTTTTTAGAAACATTAATGGTGAGGCTAGAGATAGACTTCTAATCTGTTTTGGGGGCTTTCTGGTCAGGAAAGGCTCTTGGAGAAGATGATGACTGGGTTGTCATGATGGGTGAGAAGGATTAGCCCAGATGATAAGGTGCAGCTCTGGGTAGTAGAGGCCCTGGGCCTCCATGGGTAGCAGGCAGACAGGTAGGCAGGACTTAATACAGGCTGTGAAAGGGGAACGAACTGATGGAGAAAGGCTGGAACACAGCAAGTTCTGAAATACAAAAATCAAGAGGTTGAGAACATTGCTAGGAGGGAACTTATTTAGAAGGAGTAGCTCCAAATATTCTAGAGAGGCTGTAGGTTATGACTTCATATGGAGCAAGTGTGGAGGATTGGGAAGCTTAAAGAGCAGGTTTTGTAAGTTGCATTTTAGAGGTCAGTCTGCTTCCTTGTGTATAAAAGCGTTTCAGAAATGAAAGTTGATATTTAAATTGATTAGGTCATCCTACAGCTTCCTTGGTGGGAAGTGGAGGGCAGGATGGCCCTGTTCTAAGTGGCTACAAAATAATAGCTTGTTTTATTCACCCGCAGGATATTGATTATTCCCGATTTCTCTCGGAGGGTAGATATGTGTTGTGTTTGACAAATTTAGTCTGTTTTCTGGATGAACAGTCAGTTTGAGTACTGACTCTCCCTTGACAGAAATCCAGATAAATGAGGTTGCAGGGTAACTATAGGCTCTTTGCACTAGTGGTTTTCACGGTAATGTTTAATGACTGAGAATTAGGGTCTGAGCTGCTTTCTCTGATGGTGAAAAAGTGACAAGGATTGGCAATTCAGTATTTTTTAAGAAGTGTTCATTTTAGTGATTCTCAGGTGTTAGAGATTCTCTTGGAGGGCTTCTTATGGGTATGAATTCCTTGGCCTCAAGGTGTGAGTCAGTGGATGTAGGGTGCGGTTCCAGAAGCTGCAGTCTAAAATCACTCATCTTCCCTCTTCCCCACCAGCTTTTCTTTCATGAAAGAGCCATACCAAACATTGCTGTTCAGATGGGAAAAGTGGATTGTTAACTCAAATTGAACTTTATATTAGTAATTCTGGATTGTGGATCATTTGTAGCTAATGGTAAAAAAAAAATACAGTCTAGTATATTTTCATTCAAGTGTGCAAATGAGAATGATTGTAGAAACTTAAAACAATTATGTTCTTTTTCAAATGATTTAAACATGTTTTAATGTTTATTTTTGAGGGAGGGAGGGAGAGAGAGAGGGAGAGAGACAGACAGACCAAGTGCACGAGGGTGAGGGGCAGAGAGAGAGAGGGAGACACAGAATCTGAAGCAGGCTCCAGGCTCTGAGCTATCAGCACAGAACCCAGTTTGGGGCTTGAGCCCACGAACTGTGAGATCATAACCTGAGCTGAGGTCTGGCGCTTAACCAACTGAGTCACCCAGGCGACCCTCAAATATTATTATTATTACTTTAAAATTTCTGAGAAAGAGAGAGAAACAGTATGAGCAGGGAAGGGTCAGAGAAAGAGAGGGAGACACAGAATCTGAAGCAGGCTCCAGGCTCTGAGCTGGCAGCACAGAGCCCGACGTAGGGTTCGAACCCACGAACCATGTGATCATGACCTGAGCCGAAGTCAGACGCTGAACCGACTGAGCCACCGAGGCACCCCTCAAATATTATTTTAAAGCATGGTTTCGTATTATAGTGTGTATGGATATGTATGTGTATGTTTGCATATGTATGTGTGTTTGTAGATGTGTGTATACATATTCAAGTGTGAACACACCCTACGAAGAAGTGTACAAAGTTTAAAATGGAGTCCTCTATCTTCCTTCTCTCCCAATCCCACTCCTTAGGTATAACCACTGATCATTTTGGTGTGTATTTTTGGGAATATTTTTATATGTGCATATACAATTGTATCTAGCTTTGCTTTTACAAAAATAGACTCCAACCACATAACATTGTTCTGAGCTTGCTTTGCTTACTAATGGTATTGTCAGCATTATTCTAAATTAGTACATTTATACCTGTTTTTAGGACGTGCATGGAGCCAGTGGGGTGTGCAACCTCCTTTTTTTCCCCAGATAGGCTGTAACATGAGTTTTTCAGACATGGTGATAGATGTTCCCTGCTTATGAGATGATCTGTATGGATTGGATTGAGAAGATTTAAAAATTGTTTCATGGTGGACAATGGAAAACCCAGCATACTTTAAGAAACCAATATTTTTTAGGCAGTGACTTAGGCTAGTTTCTGTTCCTGTCACAACTGTGCCTCAGCAGCTCAGAGAGAGTATGCATGAGTCCATCTTAAAAGAGAACCTGACAACAGCAGAGACAGGGAACTACCTGAATTTTCAGCCAGTTGCAATATTGTTGATGTTGTGGATTCCTCTTTATGGGCAGGGAATTATCACAGTTTAGCTTGTTGCATTTCCTTTGGTGATGCTAACTTGCTGTATTTGATGTTTCTGTTCTCTGCAGGATCCAAACTACTGGATACAGGTGCACAGACTTGAACATGGAGACGGAGGAATACTAGACCTTGACGACACCCTCTGTGATGTAGCAGATGATAAAGACAGGGTGAGTTCAAGTCCAGGGAAGCCGCTCTGGATGCATTTAGTGAAGACTGGGGAGGGAGGGAGTAGATGGGAGTACTTCCCTTCCTGTTCAGACACATACTGTAAAGAACCTTAGGGCCACTCACACTGCTATGTTTGTTTTATAACAAGTATTGTGAGTCTTCATTACCCTGAAATGGAGAGTATAATACTTTTCTTGACATTTGGGCTTTATTAGGTTTACTACATTTTGGAATTTTAAAATTGCAGCTTTTTAAATAGAAAAACCTTTAAGAAGCTCCCATGCCATTTTTTCCTTTTATTTTAACCAAATCTAACAACTTCCTTGACAGCTGAGGTCCATTTCAGGGTGTGCTAGTGCAAGGTCTCCAAGGTCTGATCCGAGCGCTGGCCCGTGCCAACAGCTGGCCTGTGCAGTGTGGGCTACAGAGGGGGCAGGTGCATCCCCGGCCTGCTCCCGCCGTGTGCTCTGCTTTCAGAAACCATGCTTCCCTCAGTGCTGCTCTCGGTGGGCTTTCACACCGCAGTGCCATCATCAGTTAGTATGTGTGGTTTTTTTTTTTTTTTTTCCNTTACTGGCCTCCTTGTACCCACCCTTTTGTCTGTGCTCTTTGAGGGAATGAGGAGGAGGAAGAGGAGGAGGAGGAAAAGAAATGACACTCAGTATTTTAAGAATTTGTGACAGGGTGTTTGGCTCTGCATGTGGAAGTCACGAGGTGCCAGGGCTTAGCAGGCTTTGGCCACATCGTCGTTTGTGTTCGAGCTGTGACGAGATCACGGAGGGGCTGCCAGCTGCATATACAGTGTGTCATCTTGGGGTTGGAAGCTGGCAAGGTTACTGGTACTCTCTCTGGTTCTTCCTGGGGAGCTTTCTCTCCCTCCCTCTCTCTCTCTCCCTTCTTCCCTCTGCCTGCCCTCTCCCTCTCCTTCCCCCCTTTCCTCCTCCTTCCTCTCTCTCTTTCCCTCCCTTTCTTTTCCTTCCTCCTCCTCCTCCTCCTTCTTCTCTCTCTCTCTCTCCCTCTCCTTCTCTCTCTCTCTTCCTCCCTCCTTCCCTCCCCCCTCCCCTTTTCGGCCCTCTGCCGCATCCTCCCTCTTGGAGAACTTGGCTGGGAGCTGCCTAAATGTAGCTGTCCTGTCTTCTCTGCTCCTACTTTGCTGATGGCATAGTAGCTGGTTCAGAATTGGTGGGTGTCTTCTATGTTTTCTTGAAATCTTAAGGAAGGTGAATATTTTCAGGCACCAAATGGTGTGCAAATTCAGGGGTATTTGATTCACTAGCACCTGTCATTGCAGGATTTGTTCCTGCAGCTCCTGAGGGCCAGGAACACATTGTGTCAAAAATGCAGAACTTTCTGCCCGTTTATGATTTGCTGCTATTTCTCTTGGTGTCACTTATTTTTGGACTTTTCAGTGAGCCAGGGATAAGGTGACTCTCAAATCCTTTCCCTGTAGTCCACTTATCTAGAGACTTAAATTACAGTCAGTTTATTGTGTAGTTCAGCTTCAAAGCTTAAAGGGTTCATGAAGAATTCAAACAGCTGCCCTTGGCCAGCCATAATATTACAAAGTGATATACTAAGATTATAGTAATCTTTCAATATTTTCCTGTTGTCCCCTTTTCTCTCCTTCCTTCCTTCCTTCCTTCCTTCCTTCCTTCCTTCCTTCCTTCCTTCGTTCCTTCCTTCCTTCCTTCCTTCCATATAAAAATCATATAGCTTCTTGTGAAGAAAAGGAACCTACAAAGAAGGAAGTAATCACTTGTGATTCCATTGCTGCCCAAAGCTCATCCGTCTTGTTATTTGAGTGGGCTTTGCATCCTGAGCTTTCTTTCTGTTTAGATACAGTCACAGACCCTTTTTCTTTTAAATAAGAAGGATTGAATAGTAGCCTACTTTTTTTCTTTGAGTTGATTGTAAATATATTTCTGTGCCCATTAACCATGGCTATGTCAACATAGCTGCATGTGGTATTTCGTGTTAGGAAATTATGGCCTCTGGTATGGTATTTGTTTTGGGTAGTTAGTTACCGTGGGGAAAGCTGAGGTTGGTCATCTGTGTACTTTTGTCTTTGGCATTCTTGTGTTCTGAGCACGCCTGCATTTATCTGCCTGTGTTGCCTTTCTGATTGTGTACAGACTTAGGTTTTGCCTCAAGTTGGTATTCTACTTCACACTTTGACTTTGGGCCTTTCAACAGAGTGAATAAGAATTAGCTTATAAGACTGCCTCTGTGTTGGGCCTTGCTCTGGTGTGTTGCCTGGAGTAACCCACTGTGGACTTTGGGTTGTTGAGCACTGTGTCAGTGCTCCTGAGAACACTGAGCTCAGTGTACTCGTGTGTACTCAACACCTGCAGTCATGCTTTATGGGTTCGTGGAGTACAGATTACAGTTTCTCACCCTTCCTCCTGGCACCTCAACCAGCAAATACCCTCTCCACAGTATTCACATTTTGAATAGGTAGAATCTTTGAGATGTAGATGTTCAACAGTATGATTAAAAAAATCTTTTGAGTTTTCAGTGTAGGAAATTTTGGTGGATGATCCATGTGTCCTTGAAAAGTGTGTTCTGCAGCTGGATTTGGGTGTTCTATGGAGATCACTTAGGTTAAGGTGGTTGATACTGTTGTTTAGGTCTTTGGGATAATTTGTTACTCAGGAACTGGAAATAATGCTCTTCTTTTAAGACAATTAACTATTAGGTCACACAAAAGAATGGAGGTTGCACATAAGATCTATTAGGTCACACAAAAGAATTAGGTCACACAAAAGAGGCAAACTGAATGATCTTCTAAAATAGTTGCATATTAAAATCAGAAGATACTTAAACTGTATTTAATTTTTGTATTTATATTTATTTTATGTTTTGTGAATTTGATCATGACAAATCTACATTTTTAAAGTTTACTTATTTTTGAGAGAGAGAGCGAGAGCACAAGCAGAGGGACACACACACACACAGAGAGAGAGAGAGAGAGAGAGAGATTGAGAGAGAGAGAGGGAAGGAGGGGCAGGTAGGCAGGCAGAATCTGAAGCAGGCTCCAGGCTCCAAGCTGTCAGCATAGAGCCTGCTATAGGGCTTGAACTCACAAACTGTGAGATCATAACCTGAGCTGAATTTGGATGCTCAACCCACTGAGCCACCCAGGCAGCCCCAAATCTATACTTTTCTAGAATTTTTTATTGTATATCCTATTCAAGTTAAAAAAATCCTTTAACCTGAAGAAGAATGTTTTATATTTTTAAATGTGTTTTATCCATTTTTGAGAGACAGAGTGTGAGTGGGGCTTGAACTCACAAACCATGAGATCATGACCTGAACTTAAGTCGGATGTCCAACTGACTAAGCCACCCAAGTACACCTGAAAAAGAATGTTTTAACTATTAATAAATGAAATGTTTTTAGGGAGTTTTATGTCATGCAGATTAAATTCATTTTCCAAATAGAAAAATGCTAGACAGTACTGTGTACCACCGTCTGAAATAACTTAAATTATTGTTTTATTTGTTCAGAAATATTATTTTTTAAAAATTTTGTATTTGTTTTTGCACAGAAATACTTAAATTTATATGACTAAAGTTTTGAATGATTTTCTTAAAGGACCCATTTGAAGTTGTAACTATAAAAATAAAATTAATAATCCCAAATCTCAACACTTAAATTTATGGTATTGTCAGATGCATTATTCAGACCGAAGGGTTTGCATGTAGTCAGTTGTATGGCTCCTTTCCATGACTCTGAAATCCGACTCTGATTTAATCATCCTGGAGCATTTTCAGCTATTTTTGGCAGCAAGTCTGAGTAAGGATTTTGACACTTGTTTTGCTTTTAGGTTAAAACTGGCGTTGCCGTTCTCTTAATAAAATTCCCCTAAAAATTGTCTTGCTTAATGAAAATGTGCTGGTGTGTATTTAAAATGCAGAAACCTAGCCTAGGCAGGCAGGCTCTTCAGTAGCCAGGCTGGGGCAACTGCGTTTTATAAACCCTTCAGCTGGTATTTAGGCCCACTACACTTTGAGGCCATGTTTCAATGGCCCTGCCGTCAGCGTCTCTGATGGGAAAGTTTCTTTCAAAGGTGAATGATATAGTCAGTCACTGTGAGTTTGTGAAATTATGAAAAATTACTTTTTATAGAGGGACATTAGGATTAAGAGGCAGTAATTCAAATGATAGCAAAAGAAAATTGTAGTACCTAATTAGTACCTCGTTTTGCTCATCATCCTTTAATTATTGGAGTTTAATGCACAGCACTGAGGAAGTTTTCCTTTAGTGCCTATACAATACCAATGGCCAGGGGTTTGCCCAAGTTTATTCAAAATGGCATTTACCTGGGTTGTTTTTGGCATCTTGGAGTAGGTTTGATTTTCTAAGACCTAGAATATTCTAGATCTACTTTGGGCATATAAAGATGCCCTGTTTTGTTTGTCCCTTCTCTGCATTGCTGCTTTCCAGTGAAAGGGAACAGAGGATCAGAGTGTGTATGCTGTCATGGGTTTTATTTACCCTTAGAATCTAATTCTCTGTTTTCTCAATTGACATTTTTCGCAAATGATGAAAACCTGAAATGGTTTTCATATTATCTGTAGCACCTATTAGAACAGCTGTAATGCTGGCGGTTTCTTGAAGTCCATCGTTTTCACTCTCTGAGGAAATAAAAAACGGACTTGTTTGTAGTTCCTACTGGGAATAAGACAATTAAGTATCATTTTTAAATTCTCATTTTGGGTTTTAAAGAATAAAAACTATTTTGTCAATGTGAAAACTTGGAAAAACATAGATGTGTATAATGAAAAAAATATCACCTATAATCCTACCAAAAAATTTTCACAGAAAGAGGATCATAATGAGTAGTTTTTTATCCTGTTACATTTGATCATTTCTGACATTTAAAAATAACTTTTGAAAATGTTATCTTTAATGATTAAAAATATTCTGTATGGATGTTGCATAATTCATTTCCCTTTTATTTAATAATTTTGATTTTTCCAATTTTTTATCATTATGAATAACTCTTTGATGAGAATTCTTAAACATATATCTTTATTCATATTTCTTCTTATTTCCTTCTGATACATTCCCAGAAGTAGGGTTACTGGTCAAAGAGTCAGAACTTTGTAAACCTCTTAATATGTTTCACCAAGATACTTTCCAGAAAGTTCATAATAATTTACAAGCCTACTATCAATGGGAATGGGTATTACCTCAGACAAATTTTGCCAAGTTGATAGGTTAAAAGATGGTGTATTGTTGTTCTAATTTGCAATTTGTGAATACTAGTAATTGAGCAATTTTAATATGTTTATTAGCTGTTTACACTTATTTTTCTGAGAAATGTCAGCTAGTGTCCTTTGCCTGTTTTATTCTTTTGTTGATTAATACTTTCCTTATTTATTTGTAAACACTCTTTTTATATTAAAAGATACTAACTACAGGGGAAAAAAAAAAAAGAACAGCTGTAATGCATTTGACTATATGAGCTTTCCCAAGTGCCAAGCCGTTTCTTGTCTGACTTTCTTTCCAGTGTGGTCCTCGTTATTTATTATTTTAGTGAACCTTCCTTCAGTTCCCCGCAAATCAGTCTAGGTCCCTCCTGTCATTCCTCCATGTACTACAATGAAACTCGAAGTTTGCAAATAGATTACAGAAAAAAAAATGTCTCTTATTCACTTCCTTCTGCATGGCAGTTGCATGAGACTGATGGTAAAACATTTAAATAGAGATTTCGGGCAGGCTGGTTCAGAGCTTAGAGTTGAGGAGAAGTGCACTTCTGTGTGCGTGAGCAGCGAGAAGAATGTCTTTTTCTTCCACATGTCACCATCTTCCTTTTCTTACCTTTGGTGCTGAAGGTGACTTAAGATGCAGTAACAAACATTTTCTTTGTCACTTTTGGGTGTCATTTTGTTTTGACCAAGAATGATGTCATGCATGTGCTATTTTGGTGATGACCTTGGGAAATATCTTCCATTATCTGTTCCTTGCTCGTTGTGGAGGAAGGGTTGAATGGAATAGTAATTTAAACTCTTTCTGGAAGTTTGTATGAACTTGAGGAATGGACACTGGACCCCAGGCAGCATGGAGGATTGTTGTGGGGACTGTTGCTGGTTGGGAAGAATTTTCTGGGGGGCAGTCTGGTCAGTGTCTCAGCATGCTGAGAAAAGGAAACTTGAAAAATTAATTGGGATCATGGGCAAGCACTAATTTCTGCATGTAGGATAAAGCTAGTACAGAGGCACATATCACACGTTCTCATTATTCTTCTCATTGATAAATAGCTTCTAACTTATAAACTATTGTCATTTTTGTGCCTCTTATGTTCATAATATTACTGCCCTGTCAGATTTCTATTAGTATTGCCAAAATGTGTTGTAGTAAATCTTGCTTTTGAAATATATGCATGGCACAACTTTCAGGTAAGGAATATTCTTTAATCAATCAATAATTAATTAATTTTTAATATTTATCTTTGAGAGAGGGATAGAGACAGAGCATGAGTAAGGGAAGGGAGAGAGAGAGAGGGAGGCACAGAAAATGGCTCCTGGCTCTGAGCCAGGCTTGAACCCATGAACCATGAGATCATGACCTGATCTGAAGTCAGATGTTTAACCAACTGAGCCACCCAGGTGCCCCAGGAACATGGTTTCATTTTAAAAGTTCGTCATTTTCTACTGTTTTAGGTGTTATTATTTGTTTCCTATGTGTAAATCATTATTTTACTTGTTTTGGCATCAAGCCATAAAAAAACATCAGTGTCCAGTGAGGTGATGGCACAAGTATATCCTGCTTATCTGTGGGAAACATGTACACTTAGACTTTAAAAAGGGCGTTACACATTCTGTGCCCTAGTTATTGATAATGTGGAGAGAAGCACTCTGTTGTTTTTATACTGAAAGCAGTCATAGTCTGTACAGTTTTCAGATGAGAATGAAGAACATATTTTTGGATCTGGAATAAGCATTGTTAAAATGAATTTGGTGATATCGAAGTGAGTTGTTAAAGCATTAATAAGCCCCACTCTGTGAAGAAATGGCTTGCTGCTTAAATTGTAGTGAGAGCTCACAGCTCATAATTGCAACAAATCTAATTTCTTTAAAGACTCAGTTTTTCTCCTTATTTAATACATCGCCAAAACAGGCGCATGAGAAGAGAAAGTTTTGAGATTTAAATTCCTTTGTTGTCAAGACTAAAACACTAAATTGCAGCATGAGGTCAGTTATTTTTGGAATGTCCATATCCTGGAGGTAGGAGTGGGCTGAGGAGTTCCTACGATAACTTTCTTTTTATTCTCCCCACCCCCTCCCCAGTTAATTTTTTTTTGAAGACTTGGTCCATGAATACATTACTTATTACTAAGCATGTGAGAGAATTTTTGTGAACTAGGATCTCATCATCTTCATCATCATAATAAGCACATGTAATATTTCCTTTGAAAGATAGTAAGACTATTATTTCTATTATTAATTTAACCAGTTTACTGAGCACCTAGTATGTGCCAGGCATTATGCTCAGTGTTGTTATGTAGTGTCAAACAAAAGTAGACATGGTTCCTCCTTTCTAGGGCCTCATGGTATATTGTGAGAGTTGGAATTAATCACAGAAATTAAGTGTAGAGTTACTAACAAATAATGGTCTGAGGAAAACGAAAGGTGCTGTGGAAGGTGGAAGGTACGAAAGTACCCTGACCGAGTCAGGGTGAAGCAAGATTTGCCTAAAAAATATGATCAAGCTGAATCTGAAGGGCAGGTGAGTAAAAATCGGATGTTAGGTGGTCAGATTTACATTTGAGAAATGTCTCCCTGGATGCAGTGTGAGGATGAATGGATGGGAGGCTGAGTGGTGCACGGATACCAGTTAGAATGTTTTGCCGTAGGAGGTGTTGGATGGATGGAGGCTGGACCAGGTGCAGATGGTGGGGAGGAGGGAGGTCTCAGAGTGGTTTACTCGCTGAAGTCTGGAGGTGGGCTCTTCACCAGGGCAGTGAGTGCTGCAAGGAGGCTAGCTTTGGGACAGGGTGGGAGATGAAGGGTTTAGACTTGATTTTGTGACTTTGGAGGTGCGTTGATGTTTGGAATTGAAGTGCAGATTAATTCATGAATCACATACAAATTTGTTGACAATCAGGCTAAGCCAACATATGAAATATGGTCTAATTTTAGTAGAAATCATTATGTGTGTCAGAAAAAGTTTGAAAGGACACACTGAAAAGTGTCAGTGGTTATCAGTGAGAGTGGAGTATGTGATTAACTGGGGGTTTTCTGATGTTCTGTTTTGTAAAGTCTCCATAATTCTGTGTCTTCCTAATTCCAATATGAAGAAAGTGTTAGGCATTTCTAAATATAACTTAGAATAGAATCATCTTTTTTTTTTTTAATATTTTTATTTATTTCTAGGAGAGAGGGAGACAGCGTGAGCAGGGGAGGGTCAGAGAGAGAGGGAGATACAGGCTCTGAAGTAGGCTCCAGGCTCTGAGCTGGCAGTCAGCCCAGAGCCCGACGCGGGGCTCGAACCCACGAACTGCGAGATCATGACCTAAGCGAAAGTCGGATGCTTAACCGACTAAGCCACTCAGGTGCCCCTAAGAATCATCTTTTTAAACTTTAATGTGAATTGGCGTAGGGAAGGACTGATTAAAGAGTTTGGTAACTTGGAATTGAAATGATTTGTATAAATAGACTTCATTAACTAGATGACTTGATTAATTTCCTCCTAAATGGATTTATTTTAGTTAGGCTTTAAAGAAGAAAATATTTAAATTAAATGCTGAGTACAGCACCAAATGCTAATTAATTAATTCAGAGAGATTGTTTCCCAGCATTTAGATATTTTATGGGTACTGGTTTGCCCACAGCTCATTGATTTGTGGGTGGATGGGTTGGGGAGTGCTGGGCCAGGTGTAACAGAGGTGGTGGTGATAAGAAGTGCTTGTAGAAGAGACAGAGAAGGGGGCTTGGCCTTCTGCATGAGCATTCTATTGGAAAGGCTCTTCATAAGCATTAGGAGTTTTGAAATTGGTGACAGCCTACTGTCATGAGCTTTCCTAGGGAAAGCAGCCAAGACTGTGCTTGTCTAGGGCCACCCAGAGTCAGTAAAAGTAGGGGAAAGTGTCTCACTCGTTCAGTTATCATATTAATTGTAGGCCAGGGCTTGGTTCCTTGGTTGGGTGCACGTTGCTTTTATGTTACTTTGTCAAAGATGGGCATTTTGTTCGGTGGGTGAGAAGTCACACTGCCTGTGTTTGAGTCCCAGCTCCATGACTTCTTTACTGTATGAGCTGCATCAAATCATTTAATCTCTCTAATGTCAGTTTTCCTATCTCTAAGTGGAGGGTAATGATTGTACCTTCCTTGTAAAGTTGTGTAAATTTGGGTTTAAATCTGGGAATTTGTGTGAAGTTTTCAGCGTTCTTTGGCAAAATAAGGCCCCAGTAAGTGGCAATTGTCGTCATCATTGTTTGTCATGTCACCAACACCATCATTGTTAAATTTAGTTAACATTCATTCTTTTAATACTAGTTTCTAATGATTTAAAAACAAGCCACATTATCTTAAATCTTTTTTATAAAAAAATTCTATAATACTTATTTTCATTTGCCTTTTTTAAAATTTACATTTCTATCAATTTGAAAAGAGCTTGGTAATATGTTCTCAGCAATAGTTGTTGGAAGAAATACATTATTCTCTGAATCCTTGGAATTTGAGGATTTCCAGTATACTATCTATGTGCATGTTCTTCTGAACAGAAAAAAAGTGAAGATCCCAGTTTCAATTTTTAGTGTTTGAGAGCCATCAAGGACTGTATCGTTAAAACAAAGCAAAACACAAATAGACTTGACATCAAAAGCAGAGTTAACAAAAGCAAAAATAAAGAAGTGGGACTACATCAAGTAAAAAAGCTTCTGCTCATCAAAAAATGAAAAGCCAACCAATGGAGTGGGAGAAAATCCTTGCAAAACATATATTTGATAAGGGATTAATATCCAAAATATATAAAGAATTCGTAACATTCAATAGCAAAAACACAAAAAATCCAATTAAAAAAATGGGCAGAGCAGCTAAATAGACATTTTTCTAAAGAATTCTTACAAATGGCCAACAGATATATGATGAAGAGGTGGTCAATATCACTAATCATCAGGGACATGCCTGTTAAAATCACAATAGGCTGAGGTGGCCGGGAGGCTCAGTCGGTTAAGCATCCGACTTCGGCTCCTGTCATGATGTCGCAGTTCGTGAATTCTAGCCCCGCTTCAGGCTCTGTGCTGACAGCCTGGAGCCTGCTTCAGGTTCTGTGTCTCCCTCTCTCTCTCTTCCCCAGCTTGCACTTTGTCTCTCTCTCAAAAATAAACACTTAAAAACTTTTTTTAAAAAGTAAAATAAAAAAATCACAATAAGCTATCACCTCATACTTGTTAGAATGGCTATCATTAAAAAACAAGAGATAACAAGTGCTGGTGAGGGTTAGAAAAAAAAGAACACTTATGCATTGTTGGATGGAATGTGAATTTGGGCTGCCACTATGGGAAACAATGTGGGAGTCCCTCAAAAAATTAAAAAAGACTAACATATAATCCAGCAATCCCACTTATTGGTATATATCTAAAGGAAGTCATTATATCAAAGAGGTAGCTCCATTCCCATGTTCATTGCAGTAGCTGAGGTATGGAAACAACCTAACTGCACATCAACATATGAATGGATAAGAAGATCTCATATCTGTGTGTGTGTGTGTGTGTGTGTGTGTGTGTGTTTGTGTCTGTGTCTGTGTGTGTGTGTGTGTGTCTCTGTGTGTAATGGAATATTATTCAGCCATAGGAAAGAAGGACACCTTGCCATTTATGCTAACATGGATGGACCTCTTTGAGGGCATTATGTTAAGTGAAATAAGTCAGAGAAAGACACATACTATGTGATATCACATATGGAATTTTAAAAAGCTGAACTCATAGAAACAGAATCTAGAATTGTGATTACCAGGCCCTCTGAGCTGGGAAAAAAAGGTGATGTTGGTCAAAGGATACGAATTTAAGATGAATAAATTCTGGGGATCTAATGTGCAGCATAGTGATTATAGTTAATAATACTATATTAAATGCTAAAAATTGCTAAGAATAGATCTTAAACATTCTCACCACAAAGAAGAAATGTTAATTATGTGATGTGATACTGATATTAGCTAACACTAAGGTAGTAATTATTTTGCAATATATATAGGTGTATCAAATCAACACGTTCTACACCTCAAACTTGTATGTCAACTGTATCTCAGTACAGCTGTGGGGTAGGGGGTGGGGAGGCAGACCTTGTTTTCAATTTTAAAATATTAAATTTAAATATTTAAAATATTACCCTGTCGACATTGACCATTCTCCAGAAAAATAGCATATCTCAAAACAAGCACTCCAGAATAAATGTTGTTACCAAACATGCTTTATAATAATTTGCATCTTTAAAAATATTTTTCCTAAATTTTCCTTTAGTATCTTGAGTGAAATATGTAAAATTCAACTTTTTGTGTATGTAATAAAACGTTATCACACAAAGAAAAAAAGGAAGAAGATGGATAAATTAGTTTCTTCTTCTTCATTAATATTATCTGAATAATTTCAAAGTAATTATATACGATGCAGAAGATCATCCCATTTATTTAATTCATTCACACAAGTATTCATAAGGATAGAAATGATATAGAAAGTACCAGATTTTTTTTTTCCTCCTGGATTTTATATTGGAGAAAGAGGAAAACTGGCAGGGCTTCATATCCTTAGATCCTTGTATAATTCCAGAATGAATCTACTAGTAAAACTAAAAATATTTTGGAGCTACTTCAAACTAAAAAGCAAAGGAAGCCATGAACAAAATGAAAACGGCAACCTACCAAATGTGAGAAAATAATTGCAAATCATATATGTGATAAGAGTCTAATATCCAAAATATATAAAGAACTCATACAGCTCAGTAGCAAAAACAAAAAACAAAACAAAACAAAACAAAAAACCCAACAATCTGATTAAAAAATGGGCAGAAGATCTAAATAGACTTTTTTTCCAAAAAAGACAAAAGATGGTCAACAGATGTATGGAAAGATGCTCAGTCTTATTAATGATCAGAGAAGTGCAAAGCCACAATGAGATGGCCCTTCACACTTGTTAGAAGCACAATTATAAAAAAAGATAAGAAATAACAATGCTGGTGAGGATGTGGAGAAAAGGGAACCCTTGTGCATTCCCTGTGGGAATGTACATTGGTTTACTATGGAAAACATATGGGGGGTTCTCAAAAAAGTAAAAATAGAACTACCATGTGATCCAGCCATTTTACTTCTGGGCATTTATCTGAAGAAAACGAAAATATATATTTGGCATGTTCATTGCAGCATTATTTACAGTAACCAAGACATGGAAACAACTTAATTGTCCCCTGATGGATGAATGGATAAAGAAATTGTGGTGTTCAGATATAAGGCAATGTTATCCAGCACTAAAATAATGTAATCTTGCCATTTGTGACAATATGGATGGGCCTCAAAGGCATTATGCTAAGTAAAGTACATAAGAAAAAGGCATATACCATATGATCTCTATTATATGTGGAATCTAAAAAAGAGAACATCTCCCTACCCTCAACTTATAGACCTAGAGAATAGATTAGCGATTACATGGAGGGCAGTGAGAAATGGGTGAATTTTTGTTTTTAGTTTACCTTTTTAAAATATTTATTTTTTTAGAGAGAGAGAGAGACAGAGTGAGCAGGGGAGGGACAGAGAGAGAGGGAGGGAGACACAGAATCCAAAGGAGGCTCCAGGCTCTGAGCTGTCATCACAGAGTCTGATGCAGGGCTCGAACTCGTGAGCTGTGAGATCAGGACCTGAGCTGAAGTTGGATGCTTAATCAACTGAGTCACCCAGGCACCCCTGTTTTTAGTTTAAATTGAATAAATAAGAAAATTAAGTGTAATTCAACGTCATTATAGTACACACTGTAGCAGGATATGGTTACACCTTTGTATCAAGGCTGCAAGATAGATACGGTTGTGTGCCCATTTTAAAGTGGGAGGGTCAAATTTGTTTCCTAAACTTATAGATTTCTTTCACTTCTTTGGGCTACTGTCTGGTTCCAAATAATAAACATTTTCATTCTCAGTTGATGTTGGAGAAAGAAGTTAGTTTGGTTAGTAAAATATGTGGATTTTAACTATATTTAATTATGTTAGATTACTAAGACTTCTGAAGTGAAATTTTATTAAAATGTCAAGAGCTTAGTGCCATTTATAATTGTAAACAATTCATATGTATTGATGCCCCTTGTTTGTATATCAAACTACCATTATAACTTTTGTTTGAGCAAAAGTTCAGAAGATCTTACAGATTCACTGATTCATTTGTTTTATCTTTATTTTATTCAGTAAATACCTTTCAGTCACTAACATATTTGAGAAACAGCTGGAGGTACTGAGGATATATGGGGGAGGGGTCTCTGATCTTGCAGAGCTCTCCTTGTAATGAGGAAAAGACACCAAGGGGAGTGAGTTTGGGGTGTGATGGAAAATAGGTGAGGTAGTGGGGGATTCTTTAACCTGGTTGGGAAAGCCAGCTCTCAGGAGTCAGGTGGGCTGGGTTTCAGTTGAGGAGAACAGCTGTGGGCAGAGGACTCTAGGCAGAGGGAGCCACATGTGCAATATATTTAGATATATATTTTTAAGAAGATTGCTTTGGGAAGAATGCATTGTGTATGGGCCAGAAAGGGGAGAAAGGCCAATGAGAAGATTGCCATCCAGTGAAGAGATGATGGTGGCTCAGTCTCAAATAGAGTTGGGGAAATATGAATGGAGTTGAGATGCATTTGGAGTTAGAATTTCTAGGATTTCAGGCTGTGAGGAAAGAGGGCAAAGCAAGTATTAAGGGTGACTTTTAGAGTTGTAACTAGAGCAAGTAGGGGAGGGGGTATGGAGGTTCCACTCACTGTGCGAGGTTTATTTGAATAGAAGAAGTAGAAGACTTAGGAGTGGGATGAGGATACAGGGTTGGGGGCAGTCAGGTCTCTTTCCTGTTGGGGCATTTAACTGATTTTGCAGTGCCTTTGAGACTTCTAAGCAGAGATGTCCAGTAGGTGATTGGATGTGTAGGTCTGAAGCTCAAGGGAAAGATCAGAGTTGGCGATAAGAATTTGGAAATCACCACTGTATAGAATAGATGGTGTTTAAAGGCATGTGACAAAGAGCATTTCCATGTGGCAAAAATTTGCAGTAATTATAACCTCATAATTTTTATTGTTTTTTTCTGTGGTACACACCCTTGAGTTAACACTTGCCTTGATTATGATGGAAAATACTAATAAATTTTAACTGGGAAATTAATATAAAATGTGGAAAAGGAACTCAAGTTCTCCTGAATCAACACTATTGAGTGAAAATAAGGTAAAATTTAGATTTTGAGAAAAACAACTGAGTGTAAAAGGTGTAAAGAGACAGTGCAGAGAGATTGCTCTTCAGACACAAGACAATGGTAGTATTATTTCTAAGATAGGTACAGAAATTCACACTCTGAAAGCCACTAGAGATTTGTGAGTTTCATAACCAACTGTTTAATGTTGGATGGCATTCACTTGACTGCCACCCCAGGAAGAGCTTAGTCAATATAATAAAAGCACATAGTATAAAATCAGAAATTCACCTGGAGTGAGGGAATTACAGAATCTGTAGTCTATATTTCAGAATTCTGATATTCCTTGCATTGGAATGTCTAGTATATTGCTTGACTTGTTATGAAAAATTGATAAGCAACACCTTAATTTATTTTAGTTTTTAACAACAACTTTTAAAAAATGTTTATTTTGAGAGAGCTCAAATGGGAGATGGGCAGAGAGAGAGGGCCAGAGAGCTCTGTTGTGGGGCTGGATGTGGGGCTCAAACTCAGGAAGTGAGATCATGATCTGAGCTGAAATCAAGAGTCAGACACTTAACTGCTTAACCACCTCAGCCAGCTAGGTGCCCCCCAGTAACACTTCTTTTTAAGGGGACAGTCAAATGATGACTATTGTTCTCAGGCATTTTGTTATTAGCAGTAATTGTAGAGATTTCTGTTGTAGAAGCTCCAGACTGAAACAAAGCTGTATTTAATGTTTTCTGTAACAGCATCATTTTCTTTAATGTAGCCCAGATATGTTTATTGAGCATCTCTTCCATTCTAGACAGAATTTGAGATACTGAAATGAATACAGAATGGTTACCTTCAGGGATCCATTGTAAAACAGGAAGAGGAAAATGCTAACAAAATACTTTTCAGCTAAAAGTTTTCTCTAATTTGGTTGTGTTCTTTATCCCAAGGATAAATTAATTTCAAGTACTTTCACAGCAGGAAGTAGTTCATATGTAGGTGGGAATATTCAGGCAGGTAAGTTGGGAGGTATGTTCAAGTCAGCCTCCAGACCAGAAATGTAATCCCTAGTGCCGGTTCTGATTTCCTTCCCTTATGTTCTGATAGTCTACCTTCTACCTGTTAACACAGTAGACCTTCGCTCCTCAAACTTCCTTGGTGAAGGACTAGATTTGTTTTCTTTTTCATTCTGTGATGGACCATTACAATGTAAAATACAATTTAAATTAGTTATAAGGAAGAAGTGGCTTGTGTTTTATTTGATTTTATTTCATCTATAATTAGAGTTAACAGACATAAAATAATTCTCTCAAATTGTTTAAGAATTTCCAAAGGCATACTCTATTTCTGTTCTTCACCGGAGACTGGGATGACATTTTCAACAGCACTGCAGTATAGAAGTCTTTGTTAAGTATGGTCACCTTGAAAATTTCAGTATTTGCGTTATTTATCACAGATATTCTGGTATAGACTAGTGTTTGGTCATGCAATTTCTTTAATAATTGCTATGTAAATGTGTTTTAAAAATAATAACTAATCTTAAGATTACTACTTAAATTAAAAAATATTACCTTGAATGTACTAAGTTGTCAATCCTTGGGTTAGGCTTGTGTGAGTTTTGTGGGGCTCTAGTATTAATAGTGATATGAGTATTAATTGTGTTGCAAATATTCATAGTACTCACTGGAAACCTAATTCTCTGTTACCTTGTGTATCTTATTGAATGATCTCTCCTCACACTCAGCCTCACCTCAGTTAGACTTGAGATAAAGTGAAGGAAAGATGCTCTTGTTGCCTTTTAAGGGACATAAAGATACCTTTTGTCTCCTTTCTGGGACAGAGGAGAGGTGTTCCAGACAACAAATTCATTTTTCCTGTGAATATTTTGTCCTATATATTTAAAAAAAGTTTATTAAATAAATAATAAGGGGAGGGGCAGAGAGAGAGAGAGAGAGAGAGAGAGAATCCCAATCAGCTGCCATGCTGCCAGCACAGAGCCCAACGCAGGGCTCAATCTCACGAATTGTGAGATCATGACCCAAGCTGAAATTAAGAGTTGTATGTTCAACCGACTGAGCCATCCAGGCACCCCAAAAAAGTTGGATAGTTGAGACTGAGACTTGGTTACTTCACTTCTCATTCACTGGAAGAAGAGAATTCATTCAAGGAGATTGAAAATAGTTGTGCTGAGATGTCTACTGTTTTGAAGTAGGAGCTGTGATTTGATCATAGCCTTCTGTCTATTTTGGCAAGGAATGAGTTAAGGAGACTTCTTTGAACCTGGTGTGTTTACTCACACCCTGCTGACTCTAAGGTGTGTTGCTACACCCTCTTTTACTCCTGACAAACTACCCCTGGCCTGTTTAACTGGTGAAGGTTGTTTTTATTCAGTGTGGTGGAACCTGTCCCTGGTGAGGCAGGAGTCAATGCTGCCATATGCAAAGTTTGTGCCTCCAGTGAGGTTCACATATGTGGAAAGGATTCTGTCCTATGTTGTCCACCTGTTTTCAATGTTACCCTTTCTAGAGGACTGAGTAAAACACAGGTCCTATATTTGGGTTTTGGAGGCTATGTATTTGGGGATCATTTTGTCTGTAGTTAGTTTTGGAATCTAAGTCACTGTGGATTTTGCCTTCTTAATGGGTTGAGATGGCAGACAAATTGAAGAGGAAACCTGCAAAGAGGTATTACTCCTTTTCTGGTGCCACTCGGAAGGATTCGGTGAAGGCGCTGAGGTTTTCAAGGTCTTTGAACCTCAAAAGAGCTACTTCAGAAATCAGCAAAAGGCAGGTTGGTACAGAAATTTCTGGTCCCTTTAAATATTCTGTGGAGTTGAAGTCCTTGTGTTTAGTCCTTAATATTCTTTTGAAAAATTTCCTTGATTACTTTGAGCATTCTTTTATAGCTACAAAATCATATTGATATTTTCTGTGCCATCAGTCTGTGGATGTTTATTATTTGTGTGTATGTATATTACATGGGTTCAAATTGCTTATTGGGTGTTACAGCATAAAGTTGTAATGTTATCAGAAGATTCTGATTACCAATATGAAATCTACTACCAAAACATGGTTTTAGGACACTCATGTTACCTAACATCTCACTGAAAGGATTAGTTATCTTTTGTAGATAAACAAAATACTAGAATAAAAGTACATTAGTGTTTATACAATTTCATAGAAATACTATTCCAGAAGACTGTTTGGAATTGAACTTATTTTTCCTAAAAAATTCTTTGAGGCTACTGAATGGAAATAAACTGAAAGGAACAGATTCTGGCTCTGTGCTTTCTTGATGTTTTGTTTTACTATCTCTGTGCTTAGTATATAGCTTAGTATATAGCTTTGCCCAGATAATGCATAACACGTCTTTTGAAAGTACTGTGTTAGACATGAAAAGGTTCCTTTTTAAATGTTATTGCTTTTGAGGCTTTTTTTTAATTATCAAAAAACAACAATAATTGGTAAAAATCACACATAAAATGTGTAAGAAATCTCATAAAATCTATATTTTTTCCTTTATATTTGGACAAGTGGCATGGGTTGTGTGCCCCGCCCCCCAGTGATCTTTTGGTAGAATGGCCCCCTTAATGATCTTTTTGAGCTCCATTAAATGATACCCATGTTGCTCTGGGGTGAATAATTGTGTTTTCAACATTACAGTTAAATGCTCAGAACTAATTCATTCTTATAGCTCAAATGCAGTCCAATATTTATCTGGTGAGTTTATGAATGATGGTGTTTTGGAAGATCTCTCAAGTGTTTATAGAAGTGGACACTGGAAATTGTTTTATATCATTCATTCTACACTCACTTTGGTCCTCAAATGTCTGCTAAATCTCAAGTACTTTTAGTTGCATCTTTTTCTCTGCTTTTCTTTATTATCGTGGAGAATACTGACATATCAGAAACAAATCAAGTCCTGAGATGTTCCAAATCTCTAATATATTCCCTCCAGCAGAAATCACAGCCATAATAGATGTTTGTTGGTTAAGAATTTGGAACAATCCTGAACCGGTGTGGCATTGTTTATGTTCAGATCAGTATAGTTTGTGTTAAGGACATAGAGTAAAACCCGTTTTTAGGAAATTAAATCTTCTATGTAGAATGTACAGAAAATAATACCAGAAAGGAATGAGGAAATTAAAGGTACTGATTCAGTTGGCAAAATCCTTTCTCTTCCCTCTTGAAGAAGCATCGAATTTAAAACTCTGCTTGAACTTGAGGCCTAGGTGTTGGCATTCGATACTTGAGAATTTCAGTATGAGTGCCTTGTATTGTCATTAAGGATTCCATGGCACTGTTTATAGAAGCAGGGTGTAGTTCTCTGCCAAAATCCAATTTGTCTAATTAAATTTTGCTGAGCTTTTATAACTTCCTGCCCTAAACTGCTTCTAATTGCTTGTAGTGCCAGTGGTAGTAATAGTAGTCATGGCATTCTGCTCCAGTAAACATGCTTTTAAATGATTAAGTTCCAAGCTGTCTGGTAAAATGATATTACTTGTTCATCTTAAAGATGAGATGCAATCTTTTGGAGAGTGCATGGGAACATTGGCCGTGTAGACAAAGAGCTCAGTTAGATCTGCACAGAGTGTCTGGGTCATTTTGTGTGTGAACAGTATATGACACTAATGAAAAAGAAAGACACTTTTTTTCCTCTCAAGCGAGATACATCTCTTTATTTTTTTTAAGTTTTTTTTAAGGTCTTTATTTTATTTTGAGAGAGAGACTGAGAGTGAGCAGGGGAGGGACAGAGAGAGAGGGAGACACAATGTGAAGCAGGCTCCAGTCTCTGAGCTGTCAGCATAGAGCCCGATGCAGGGCTTGAACCCANAAGATACATCTCTTTATTTTTTTTAAGTTTTTTTTAATGTCTTTATTTTATTTTGAGAGAGAGACAGAGAGTGAGCAGGGGAGGGACAGAGAGAGAGGGAGACACAATGTGAAGCAGGCTCCAGTCTCTGAGCTGTCAGCATAGAGCCCGATGCAGGGCTTGAACCCACAGACTGTGAGCTCATGACCTGAGCTGAAGTTAGATGCTTAACTGACTGAGCCACCCAGATGCCCCGATGCATCTCCTTTTTAGAAGATTTCTTTTCTAGATGCCAGTGTGTGACATTTAAGCCATATACAATTTCAGTTTTCTATATCACTTTGCTTGAGTGAAAGTTTCTGTGGAAAATATAAGCTTCAGAATCATTGTTTTGTATATTTTTGAGGGGTTGGGGTTATAGTCAGAACAAGAGTATAATGATACCTCTGAGAATTGTCAAGAGAATTGAGATCATGTATTAAATGGAAAAGGAAAGATAAGAGAAGCTGAAATGCCCTATGTTGGACATTTAGCTGGGCTTACCAGAGCAAGGATTGATTTTAAAGCATGTGTGATTGAAAAATCTGCCCCAGCAAAAACACAGCTTGATTTTGAAGTAAACGGTTGAAATTCATGCATCAGGATGTGTGCACGAGTCAGTGTATGTGGATTAGTCACAACTAATGTGATTATTTACCTATTGATCTGTGTATGCTGACTTCTAGATCTTGATTTTATAGAGAATTGCAGTGTAGATGAAGAAGTCAACAGAATGATGTATTCTGACAAAATTGCTTAATTGTAGAAAAAACAACTCAGGAAGTTAGGTGACTTTTTAAAATTCGGAAAGAAAGCTTAAGAGCTTTAAGTTAGATATACAGTTTACAGTTTATCAAAAGGCATTCACAGCATTCAAAATAATGCTGTCTTGATATGTTAGGGCCTAAAGATAATTATTTTGAACCCCCTTGATAATTATCCTGAGGTAAACAGCAAAGGAAATTGGGTGGGTTTTCTATTGAACATTCTAGGAATTTGTACTACCNTGTAGATAAAGTACTAATGTGTTTTGTCTTATAATTTTCCATGTTCTGTTAAGAGCCACATGTAGAAGAATGAAAATTAATTGGAGACTAGCTCTTTACTCACAAAGTTGTGTTTTTATGCTCTTTATTCTCTTCATTAGACATGCCCCCTTTTTTCCACGAGGAAACGCAAACATGTCTGGCATAATGCTAAGTATGACACTGTTGCTCATAAAACATTAAAACATATGCTCTTGTTAAATGCCAGTAAAAAACTGCTTAAGAGTATTTAACAAGTTAGGAATATAGAGCACTTCTCCTTTTTTATCAAGTGGTTACTATACAGGTTCTTCTGAGAGCGATTTAGTGTATGTGGACAGCTTGGAAGAGTTGTGTTTCCCCCCTTCCTTACCAGAACAGTGTTCTAATCATAGCTGAAAACATAGTTTTGGATACTAATGTTACCCACATGTAAAGGAGAAATGTGTTTTTATTTTATTANCCCAGGCGCCCCTGTTTTTAATTGAAGTACACTTGGCACACAATGTTACATTATTTTCAGGTGTAAAACAGTGATTTAGCAGCTCTGTTCTTTATTCCGTTCTCGCCCCAAGTGTGGCTACCATCTGTTACCATACAACACTATTACAGTATCACTGACTGCATTTCCTATGCTGTACCTTTCATCCCCGTGACTTACTCCATAAATGGGAACCTGTTATCTGTCATTCTCCCTCACCCATTTTGCCCATCCCTTCACCCCTCTGGAAGGAGATGTGTTCTTGATAAGTTCTGGGACATTGTTGTGTAGATATTAAAATATTATTGAATTTGATCTGTTATTACTCCCATATTGCAAAAGCTGTTTATTCTTGCTTTTTTCTCACCTTAATTAATGTGAAGTTCCTAAGCTTAAATTCCTATTTTCAAGAGTAGCCTGTAACTTTTTAAATATTAACTTAGCTTTACCTCATATAATTAGGTGAAAATGTGCTTATCATAGTACGTGAAATAGTGGTTTAAAAAATACAAGCCTTAAGTATTTGCTACCCTCAGATTATCTGAGGTCAGATAAATTTTCTTCTCAAAACACACTATTCTAGTTTGAGAGATTTCGGATTTACATGGAAACAGGCTCTCCTTAGTTATTTTTGGGGGGAGGGGGGAATGTTGTGTTGGCCATTAGGTGTTAATTGTAGTCCTCAATTCTCCATTGACATTTCTTTAATAAGAAGATTTGTTCTGAAATGACAGCCAAGTTTAAAGTAGGCTGCTGTGATAATTGTGGTTTTAAAAATAGATTAATTTAGAGCATCTAAGACCCAAATATTATAGGAAAGTGAAGTGCATGTAGGTGATATACATGAAGGTAATGAATTCCTCTGATGGAACTAATTATCTAAAGGTATTTTTAAAAAAGACTGTTAAATACAGTTTTCTAGAAAGAATCAAGTGAGGCCAGGGTCTGTAGCTTTATCCTTTTTCTATATCCCTTACTTCAGATAATCAGCTCAACCACATCATAGTACTAACCAAGACAGGCATTGGCTACCAAATTTTGGAAGGACCACTGTGAAACATTTCTCATTTTGAATAAAAACCTTGGGGGACACCTGGGTGGCTCAGTCGGTTAAGCGTCCGATTTTGGCTCAGGTCTGAAAGGATTCTGTGTCTCCCTCTCTCTCTGCCCCTCTCCAGCTCGTGCTCTGTCTCTCTCTGTCTCAAAAATAAATAAACGTTTAAAAAAATTGAATAAAAACTTAGATGCTGACAAAAACTGAGGACTGATGGATGTGGGGGGGAGGGGGGATGGGCATGGAGGAGGGCACTTTGGGGATGAGCACTGAGTGTTATGTGGAAACTAATTTGACAATAAACTATTTGTGAAAAAAAAAAAACTTAGGTAGTTGGAGGATCAGTATATATTTTTTGAAAGGCAACAGTTCTTCCACAGGGAGTGGATTAAAACAGAGCAGATACAGTGCAATTGATCAGTGAGGGAATCTAATGTATATTCTGAACCAGTGGTTATACACGATCACAGTGAGGAGCTGTCTGTAAAATCAGAAAAGTTGATTGTGTATGCCATGCGGGAACATGGAGCTGCTTGGTTAGAAGGGGTGCTCAGCTGGTGGTAAATTTTTTGTTTACCGTTTTCGGTTGTGAATTAAGTGCACTGTAATTTGTTGATGTGTGCTTTAAAAATCTTCAGTTTTGTTCTCGATCATAAGAGTGGGTAAGAGAGAAAAAAAAGTATGTATAAATAATAGTGTAAGTGGTGAAAAGGAGAATGGCTAACCTTTTGAATAAAAGCCATATGTAACTAACTCCAGGATTTTTTCCAGCAATATGTCGATTTTAGAATTGTATCCTTAAAACCATAAAACATGTTTTTGAAATTTATGACCTACTTCTCTTTCCCCTTAGGAATGCTTGTATAGCTAATGCTGATCTTTATAATGGTTGGAAAAATTGACTTCAGTGCTTAAACAATCGATTTTCTTTGATTTGGAAATACATATAATCATATTTTGGCAAGCATTTTACCCTTTTCCATTTCTACCAACCTTGGTGTTTTAAGTATATCTTGCAGCATTATAGGGTAATATCAGTCCCTTAGCGTCTTTACTTTTCTTGATTTTAATGTTAATATGGAGTTTGGAAATACATATTATTATGATGTATATGGTAAAAAATTAATTTTTCCCATTATATTTTAAATATCAAGCACCAAGCAACTTAAAACTTTTTTTTTAACTGTTTGAGCATTGCAAAAGACACAGGTGTATTCCTTGAAGAAGTCTTTTTTTTTAAGGTTATTTATTTTGAAAGAGAATGTGCATATGCGGTGTTGAGGGGGAAGGGGCAGAGGAAAGAGAGAGAATCCCAAGTCAGTGAGGGGCCCATCAGGGCTCCAACTTATAAACCATGAGATCATGACCTGAGCTGAAATCAAGAGTCAGATGCTAACCCACTGAGCTACCCAGGCGCCCCAAAGAAGTTGGTTTTTAAATCATTCTCTTTTAATTGAAAGTTTGACTTGTGTGTATGACTTTGTACTTATTTTTCTTTACTGAAATTGGCATTTTTATGTTATTCAAATATCTGTTTATACGTCTGAGTTCCTTGACTTAACACTACATCTTAAAAGCAAAAATTTGTAACCTATAGCATGCATTTTCCCCTTTGTTTGGACGTAAGACTTTGTAACTGAAATAATATATATAGACACACCCAGTAGCAACTGTCTTACATGTGATGCAGCCTAAACGCTTACTACTTTTGATTTGAAAACAATGATTCTTACTGCTATCAGTAGTTTCTGAAAATGCAGCCACTGACAGGTGCGCTCAATCTGTCCAGCCAGGTGCCTGTCATTTGACTGATGACTCGAGTCATTCTGGTGCCACTTTTACAAGCCTTAATATTGTTAAAGTAGTCATATGAGAAATGAAGAGACTAAATGCATTTGTGTACTTTTGTGAGGCCCAGTTACACAAACTTTAGATTGCTAATGATCTCCGTTCCTTCAGTCCATTTGGCTATCTCTTAAAAGCTATGTTGAAAGCTTCTACAAAACAAACAACAATGAAGTTCCCCTTGGATCAAGTGCTGTTGAGTTGGACTCAGAATTTTTATAGTTTGACTTGACTTTGATGTCATTTAATTGAGTAATTGTACAAGATGGGATGAACAAGATGCTTACAGACCTGTAAAACATGCACGCCACCCTCTGTCTCCCTGCCCCTCACCCCTTAGGACTTGCTGAATCAGAATCTCCACTGCTGGGAGCCTGTGGGGTCCCCTACTGTCTCCCTCAGAGTTTCCCAGGTCAGTCTGACCTGAACCACTGAACATTGCCAGGTGAAGAAACTGAGATTCTGCAGAAGTCAAGGGACTTTTGAAAAGAATAAAACTCAATAGCAATTGAACGTATTGCATTAGGTCACACCAAGAGTAGGAGCACAGTGGCTCAGGGGCCGTGAGTGGCTGGCAGTCTGGAGAGCCTGCATGCTGGTGTTGGCTGGGTTTACGTGTCAGTCCTTGTGAAGGTGTCCGCCGTGCAATGAAGGAGCCTTTGTAGCTGTGTAGGTAGGAGATGGGAGCGTAGCCACTAACTGCTGCCCAGATTCTCATGCCAAAGATGATCTTGATAAGCAGTCACAGCACAGGTAAGCTACCTTTCTTTGGTTCAGAATTTAAAAATCAGTATCAAAATTTCTAACCTGGTTACTACTTAAGAATCTCTTACAAACTACGAGTTGTAACATAAATAAGTCTTGGAGATGAAAAGGACAGCATAGGGAATATAGTCAATAATATTGTAATGATGTATGGTAACAGATGGTGACTACACTTAACCATGCAGAGCATAGCATAGGGTATAGAATTGTCAAATCAATATGCTGTACACCTGAAATTGATACAGTATTGTATATCAGTTGTACTTAAGTTAAAAAAAATTATAAAAGGAATCTTTTAGTCTCTAATACAAAGCATGACTTTATTAATAACACCCATTCTTTGGTTATCTAACTTTAGATAACCTTTTAGTATAATCTTTTGGTAGGATGTATAAGTAGCTTTGTCATATAGTATACATTTTAATTCTTCATAGAATTTTGTTTATTATTCATTGTTATTTATTTATTTACTTATTTATTTTTCTTATAGCCAAATTTTTAAAATACTTAAAAAAATGTTTTATTTGGGGTGCCTGGGTGGCTCAGTCGGTTAAGCGACTCTCTTGGTTTTGGCTCAAGTCATGATCTCACAGTTTGTGAGACTGAGCCCCACGTCGGGTTCTGCGCTGACAGTGTGGAGCCTGCTTGGGATCCTCTTTTTCCTTCTTTCTCTCTGTCCCCTCTCTGTCCCTCCCCCACTCATCCTGTCTCTGTCCCTGTCAAGTAAATAAACTTAAAATAAAAATGTTTTATTTATTTTTAGAGAAGAAAGAGAGAGCTGGAGAGTGAGAGAGGATCCTAAGTGGGCTCTCTGCTTTGACTCTATGGGGCTCAAACCATGAGATCATGACCTGAGCCGAAATCGGATGCTTAACTGACTGAGCCACTCAGGTGCTTGAAAGCCAAATTTAAAAAAAAAAAAAAAAAAAAAGTTTTATTTATTTTTTGAGAGAGAGAGAGAGACAGATTGTGAGCAGGGGAGGGGCAGAGAGAGGGAGACACAGAATCTGAAGCAGGCTCCAGGCTCTGAACTGTCAGCACAGAGCCCCATGTGGGGCTCAAACTCACAGGCTTTGAAATCACGACCTGAGCTCAAGTCAGACGCTTGACGGACTGAGCCACCCAGGCTCCTGAAAGCCAAATTTTTAGTAAATAACTTTGGAACATGTTTTGAAGACCATCTGTAAACTTCAGGCACCTCAAGTGAAATGTTTTTTAAAACTCACATTTTGATATTGATGCCTTGAATATTCAGATAATCAAAATATGGGAAAACAGGCCTCTTGTCAAAGATCCTGTTTCTTTTCATTAATTCTAAGCCAATCATCACCTTTTTTTTTTCTTATCATGTATAGTTTTGTTAATAGTTGCATGTAGTTTTTCCCTGCTCTTCTTTAGTTCCACTGGTTTATCTGCTGTATTCACTACTACGGCCCTGACAGCTAGAACTGGGTGCCTGGCATGTAGGAAGCACTCAGTGTTTGTTGAAAAAATGGATAAAATGAGTAGAAATGAATTAATACCCAACATATCTTTGCCTTGAAAAGACACTAGTGTGTGAATAAGATTTTTCCTCTTTTGATTTCCATGAAAATTTAATATTTGTTAATACATTCAAGTATAACTTTATAAAAAAGGCCTTAAGAAGAGTGTTCTCTTCTACCTGTATTTGAAAACATTTATACTGTGTTAGTCACGGTAATGAAATTATGTAAAGCCGGGTTTGGAGGAAGAGAATTTCTCTCTCTCTCTCTCTCTCTCTCTCTTTGCTCTTCTACGATTTTGAAGCTACTCAAAGGGATGTGAACTGTGAAAGAAACTTTCCAGTTCACGTCTTCCATGGGACATAGTAGGAGTGTGGTGGCAGTGGAGCAGTTCTGTGCTGAGCGGATCTTATCAGGTAGAGAGTCCCTACAGAATCCCATTACACCCATTATAAGGTTTTTTATGCTGGTAGAACCTGAACTTTCTTGATATGGCCAAGAACTTTGCCTGAGATGTGGTTTCCCCTTGCACCGTCCTCTAGTCTCATTGTTTTCACTTGCACTTGTGGCTGAGGACTTTAATACTTGTATCTTGCTCAGCGGTTTTATTGCTTTTGATCTATGGACAAGTAGCAATTACTCTTTGATGCATCTCATCTTCCCACCTTAGCCATCCCAGGCTGCCTGAGGAAAATCTGTATCCATCATCAATCCATCCAGGAAATTAAAGGATAAAGAAGTGTGGCAGCGTTAATGTTCTGCATCTGCTTCCTTCCTTGGTTTTCAGAAAATCTCTGCTTCTCACTTCCTTTTATATGACTTTAGAACATTAAAACATCAGGGTTTTTTTTTTTTTTCCTTCAGGCCCCACAAATGAGAATAAAGCTTATTGTGATGTATTACTTTTAACTAAATCATCACAGTATAGTTAGTATTTCCTAAGGAATTTAAGAATGAACATCAGCTACTGTAGCTGGTTCATTTATAAAGACCATCTTCACCAAGGCTGTAGGTTGAGCTGTCGGTCTTTGGGTTTGTCCTGTTGGCCTGGACTGGAAAGATGAATATCCCAGGGCTGTCCCATGCCTGGTGTATATGAGTTCTTTAATGCTTCAGAGTCATCTACTGCAAATGTTTTTCAAATAGGGCTAGGTACAAAACCCTCTTAAATCATTTTCCGTTTTTTTAATGCCAAAGAGTATCAAATAAGGATCTCTCTCCCTCTCCTCTGTGTGTGTGTGTGTGTGTGTGTGTGTGTGTGTGTGTGTCTGTCTGTCTCTTTTGCATAATGCTCTCATGGCTCAGTGTCATCACATAAAATGACAACAAGGTAGCTTCAAATTATTGTACTGCTTTTGAAGTAGCCATGGTGAATGCCATTGCAGAGCGAGGCGCCGTCCGTCTCCTCACTAGCCTGCAGAGGAGTGATGGTGTGGCTGTTGACAAATGTGTTTTATGAAACTCTCTGGAATGATACTTGGAGCAGTCACTCTTTCTTAGAAATGGAAGATTGCAGGGTGCCTGGGTGGCTTAGGTGGCAGGACGCCTGAGCGTCCGACTTTCGCTTAGGTCATGATCTCGCGGTTCGTGGGTTCGAGCCCCGCGTCGGGCTCTGTGCTGACTGCCGGCTCAGAGCCTGGAGCCTATATCAGAGTCTGTGTCTCCCTCTCTCTCTGACCCTCCCCTGCTCACACTGTCTCTCTCTCTCTCCTAGAAATAAATAAACATTAAAAAAAAGAAAAGAAAAGAAATGGAAGATTGCTTCTGCCAGCCTGGTTTACCCTGGTTACAGCCTGGATATGTGTTGATTTTAATATTTAGGTTTTGTTCTTGAATTTCCAAACCAATTTCTCAGTCTGTGTCAATAATTATATTAAGGACTAGCTATTTGTAATGAAGTTTAGGGTGTTTCTCAAAGATGTGGAACAGATTGGTTGTTGTTGAGGGTGGAGAATTTGGTATCCAAATCAAAGTCTGGCTTCAGATTTCGTCCAAACGAGGTCCGAGTCAGAACTTTCGTCTTTAGTTTTTGGAACCATCGATTCCATGTTATGTGTCCTGTCCTGCTTCCTCCAACCTCCCCCGCCCCGTTCCTGCCTGCCTTGAAGGGTGAGCAAGTCCAAAGGCAGAAGAACAGAGAGGCGCCCTCCAGTGGACAGTAGTAGGAGGTGGTGAATAGAACAAGCCTTCGTGTCTATTAACGGATTCAGTCTTTTTGACTTATTCCTATAGTGCCATCTAGAGTCTAATAGTAATACTGAATTAACTTTGAACTTGACAAAGAGCCATAGAGAAATGGAGATTCTTAGATGCCTGGTGTCATATTATGAATCTACAGTAGTTGGAGTCAGTAGCAGTTTCTTGCTACTTGATTAGCCACATAGTAAGTATATATTGCATCAGCACACATATGAGGCTTAAAAATCGTTAACGCCTTAGTAGTGTACCTTCTATACTTTAATTCTTGTTTTTTGAGGGTTGGCTTTTATTTAGCAATAAAGACATGTGGTTCATGAGAATTTCTGCTTTAGTATGATTATCCTCTAATTCATTTGACTTGCTATACTTATTTTGATAAATACATTCTAGAAATCTTTCATAATTATACTAAGTACAGGAAATTTCCATGTTTTCTTTTCATGAAAAACTTTCTTTTTACTTAAAAAAAAGTCTTTTTTTTCCCTAGTAATTGTGGTTTTTATATATGTTGCTCCCTCTGCAGTAGGATGCCTTCCTTGAAAGGTGCTCATTTTCTCTTTTGGACATTCTGTCTGTCTGTCTCTGTCTCTACCTGTATATATCTACATATTGTGCACATAAACTGTATAATTCATGAAGCAGTTCTGTACTACCTGCAAATTCTTTGTAAGGCATTACAGAAGAGTAGGTCAGTGTGCACTTAGGAACTCAGCAGTGAATTAGAAAAAAGGTATTCAATGTTTTACACAGAAAGACTTGTTTGGGATGTACCTCTTCATGGCTTTGTCTGAAATGACAGACTATAACAACCACTAAGAAAAAGTTTTCACTGCATATAGACATTGGCATAACTAAATATATTGAAAGAATTCTTTTGGGAAAGATGGGAGGTGAGAAGTTTTGTGGATGACTAGAAAAATGACACAAGTTCTTCAAAATGGTCCACACACCTGGAGTGTCTCAGGTGTGGGCAGCTCATAAATTGGGAGCCGATCTGCTGTGTTCAGGGTGCCTGTTTGTTGGATCGATATTTGCCCATAATCAGGTGTTTCGAAGTAGAGGGAGCATTTTGAGAATGAGGAAAACTGATTTTGGAGAGCAAGATGGCCCACGGTTCATTTCCGCCACTCGGAGTGGTCAGCTGATGGGCCGTCTGAGCACATACAAGGTAGAAGCCTCATTCCCCTGGCCGATGTGTCTCAGTAGAGTGAGGGGAGGTAGTGCTCCCCTCTCCCCCCCCACCCCCCTGCCGCAGTAGACTGCACCACGTGGGCACCGACACATGCCTGTGGGCAAAGGGACGGGATCTGACTCTCCCCAGGGAGGGGGACCTTACACGCAGGACTGTGAGGATGCACGCATGCCTCACTCTCTGTACTCCTTCTTGTTTAGGAACCTCATGCAGCACCAAATGCACACAGTCCACCTTCCACCCTAAAGGGTGTATCTGAAGGTCAAAATCTCTTTCTTGTCGATATTGTCTCCTTTCACTGTCAGGAAAGCCCCTCCCTTGTTGAGCTGTTTGTCTGAGCTGTGATAACTGTCATCTCAGATGCCTCCGTTCTCACTCACTGAACCTCAGGGAAGGGCTGTGCACTACAGTCCAGGCCCAGTTCTGGCTAGAGATAAAGAAATAGATCTTGGCCATTGTGTTTTCTTTCTCCATTATTCTCTGCAGAGATTATGCTTTAATAATGTACTTCCTGTTTCTAACCCCACCTTTCTCTACCACGACTTTATTACTTCAGGCCACTGAAGTGATGGTTAAGCCAACTCATTTTCCTTCCATCAATTGTTAGCAGTTTTAGGAAAAAATACAGGACTTGAATCAGATTTTTCAATAAAAAAATGTTGACATTTTCAATGTATTATGTTCCAAGTTGCTTTATTTGTACATTTGTTTTAGGATATTTGAAAGTAAGTTTTATTTCATAATAAACTGTGCCTTTATTACTTACAGATGAATTAGCTTTGTCAGCATATTGGGTACATGAAATGCATCTTTTTGTCTCTTGTTTCTCAGGTAGAGTAATTATAGCTTCAACGAAGAAGTAGGTTTTCCACTTGAGATTTCTAGTATCTTTCAAGATAGTCCTTCAGGACTATGTTATGTAAAAAAGATGAAAACATCTTGTTATACAGTCTTGTTGTTTATCCCAGTTCAGTTAGTCATAATTGTAGGCCCTCTGCTACGTGTGAAAGGTGACTTTTAGCAGGTAAGGTAATGTGTGAAAGAGTGTCTATTGTCAGTTCAATTTAAAAAGTTACATTTATTTAAATGACCAGTTCGTTAGATCAACAGATTCAATTCTTCAGTGCCAACATCAAATATGAGGGGCAAATTTGGACACAGCAACATAAAGAAATGCTTTAAAAATGTCATAATAGAACATAATACCTCTCTATCAAGTTTTAAAATAATTTTCCAGTCTGGAAATATCCAAGCATAGCTTCTGTTGAGTGACTTATCTGCCTTCGTGCTGAACCAGAATTGCTGTCGTACTTGGTTCTGATTGGATCTGGTGTTGACAGTGTCAGTAACTTATGGTTGCTGACTGTATACTTCATAACCCTGAGCATCTCTGTCCATATGTTCATTGGTGCATCTTTGACTCAGCGAGGGAATCACAGATACACTTTATCTTCACATGCATCTTCATTTTGCCCAGTTTAGCTATGCATTTCAGCTGTGCATTTGGGATTGCTGTGTATGGCCATGCAGGCCCGCCCTGCACCCCGCCCCATGAGACCCCTCCCCCCCATAAACCAGGCTGCGATGTGGCAGGCAGCCTTGCGCACAGTCATTTACATCTGTGTAAGCCCATGTAAGACGTATCTTATGCTCTAAAATTTTACTCTAAGCTTTTAACTGTCCATGTTTAGAGAAAACTCATGTAGGCATTTACATAGATGTCATGTCTGGTCCTCTGATAAACCTTAATTAGAATCAAGGACTTGTAGAATTTAGTTTTGAATTTGAAATTAAACTGCAAGGAGTTTTTATAATTATAAAAATTTTAAATACCAGAAGGAACCTCAGAAATAATTTTTATCTGGCTCTCTCTTTTGATGGAAGAAACACAGGCCCAGAGGGCATTTGTCAATTGACTTGTAGGAGGCAGAGCTTTCTGTGGGTACAGGTTTCCTGATCCCTCACTCTTTAATATCTGTCTACTTTTCAGGATTGAGTTTCCTTCAAGTGTAGACCAAGCCGATGCTGATGTGTACTCTTGTATTGCACTAATATTTACTATTGAAGTGCATTTTGTGGACAAATTCTAACCAATAAAGTTGTAGAAATTAAATACTTTGAAAATAATATCATGTGTAACTTGAGTGTTTCTTCTCCGCCGGGCACAATTATAAATGCCTTGTGTATTTTAACAAACTGGACTATCACCACCCTGGGAACGGGTTCTGGTATTTTCTCCACCCCACGGATGAGGAGATTGAGGCACCGTGCTAGTGTGCCGGCTTCAAGCTGTTACTTCTCAGGTCTGACTCCGCTCCTTCTGCTGTGCCCTGCTTTGCACTTGGCCTTGTCAGTCGCACTGGGAGGTGGTGTTTATTGTTTTTCCGGTTTGCTTGCTGTTCTGTCAGCACTGCCCAGCGCTGGTCATTGATTTACAGCTCTCGTTCTGGCAGCGCCCCCCCAGGCTCTGTCAGGCCTGCCAGGAGGTGTGGACACCAGCCCAAGTGCTCCCTGCTCTGAAGTCCAGCACCGGCTCTGCTTAGCCCCTCCCTCGAGCCCCCAAAGGGCCCTGCAGAGCCCGGCAGGGCCCTGCGGCGCCCTCTTCAGGGGGCAGTGCCCCAGCTCCACTGGGTCCTTCTGCTGAGCTCCCCACATCCCAGCCCATGTGCAGCACCCTCTGCTCTGAGGACCCCTCCGCCAGCCTTCTAGGTCCTGCTCACCCCGCCCTCCTCTCTTGGCTCTCTCTCTAGCTTCACGGGCGTAGGTGCTCTTGCGGTTCGCTCCGTTGCCTGATTTCTTATACTAAATTCTCTGTCATGATTTGCCTTCCTGGATCCTCACTGTACTTTTGACGTGTATTAAATCATATTCAGGATTCAGTAAATTAGATAATAAAATAATTTTGGTAAATTTATTCTAAGGAATACTCTAATTTTAACTAATATCAGATTATTGATTAGTTGATACTAGGGCATATTTTCACAAATTTACTAAAGGGTATAAAACTCAAACAGTCTTTTTAAAAAAATGGAATGATGCCACTTTCTCTATTGATCTCCAGAAGAGGTCAATGAATCTCATAGTAGGCAGCCATGATATGTCAGTTACTGAAATCTTATGGCTTTTGGGAAAGATGCTGATCTAATGAGAATAGTAGATATCAGCTGATTTTAATGAGATGTATATGGGCTTATTTGTTAATTATTCTGGACAAAAGTTCTTCTATAACGAAATGAATTTCAAACTGCCACAAACCTCTTTGTCTTAATTGTTACTGTCTTTGTCTCCCTTCTCTTTACCCCTAAATTTAAGGAACCATGACATATTGCTTTAAAAGGTGTGTAGTTTCTTTCTCTGGCATTTCTTATTTGTGCTGTTGCCAAAGATTTAAAAGACCTGGTCATTATTTGCAAAAGTTTAGGGTCAAAGTTTGCCTCAGAACATAATTCCTTACAGAGTGAAATGTTGAAATGTGACAGCTTGGCTATTCTCCACCTTGGGCACAGTTTTGAATGTTTAATAAAAGGCTGTTTCCTCACAACATGTTTACATCCAGCTTGAGTGCATGCCTTAGCTTGGTGCTTCTGCAATTTTTATGTAGCATCTGTTCCCAAATCCGAGAGCGCTAACAAGGCCTTAATACAGATAGCAGGACAGCAGGGAGTTGCTCCTGTTGGGTTCTGACTTCTCCTGTGGTCTTGAGTTATTATTCATAATGTAAATTCTCTCTCCACTCCCAGCATGTACATAATTAATGGCAAAGAGTATCCAAGGAAGTTCAGCAGCCACAAGTAGGTCACCATTACCAGATGTTTAATTATTGTCATTAGGAAACATTTGGAAATACCTGGTGAGTTTTCTAAAAGCATAACAATAAGCAAATCCCCTTGGATTTTGACGGATTGGTTCCTTTGTATTGAATGATGATTAAAGTGATTACAGGCACAGCGCTAGTGCCTTCTCTGGAACATCTTTATCAAAAAGAGGTAATAATTATGCTACACTCAATATGAAATACACGTCATCTCTCTTTTCATTTGTTCCCTGATTTCGTTCAACTGTGCCAAGTTTTAATTAATGTGCTTCAATAGTATGAAAACTTGAGCATCTATAATTACATCTTTAGTACCAATATTTAAATCTTTACTGACAATGTATTTATCATAGAACAGTTCCCGGAATTAAGGTCAGTTTTCCGGAACCTCAAGAAAATATTGGACAGAAATGTGTTCCATATGGGTTTTTAAAAAAATTTTGAAGGTTAAAAGAAAAAAAAAACACCCAAAAGTATTTTTTGTGGCATATGAGGCAGTGGTGGTAAATAAATCTGACAAAGGAAGGGAATTTTAAAGAAAATACTCTTTTTAAAAATTTTTCTTCAAGCTCAAATGTATATGTCATAAACATTTTTGACATTTTATTACTGTGTGAGAGGGCTGTTTTCAAGCCATCATTTCAAATGTTGGTTTTTGAGCTCGCATTGAAGATTACATGGAAAAAATCCTTTTGGTATTTGAATTCACTTCTGAGGAGCATAGGGAATCTCTGTATCTCTTACTCTACTCTTTTACTGCTTCTCTTGTTAATCTTTGCTCATTCCTGTTCTTGTGGTTTGTCTTCATAGAATTTAAAGTTTCTGTTAAGTGAACATTTTGGTTTTTAAAGCAAATTTGCTGGCCTCCAGGTAGCTTTAAGATGGACCCACTGGCTCCCCCTTGTGTCTACTCTCTGTATTGTCCTTCCCAGGGCTCTTGGTAGAATAACATCTAATGCAATTTCATTACTGCCTTTACGGAGTGAGAATGGCTATATTCTTCAGAGTTCTCATTCCCTTAGTTGCTCTGCATTCTGCTCTCTTTTGCGGGTTTTTTGGTGATACCCTGCACATGACCCCTGCTCCACTAGGTCCGACATGATCAGGAGAAACACAGACTAGGACAATGCCTATTGTCTTTTAGAGATAAAACACACAAATAAATTGACTAACTCTTGTGTTAGAAATATTTATGACGAATACTGTGCAGTATGAAAAAGTTAAGGAGGTGGCTCTAGAAGAGAGGTTTCTATAAAGTCTTTATGTTATGTACAATTCAAACTCCATTTTTTTTAAATGTTTTTTTAAAATTTATTTCTAGGAGAGAGAGAGACAGCGTGAGCAGGGGAGGGTCAGAGAGAGAGGGAGTCACAGACTGAAACAGGCTCCAGGCTCCGAGCTGGCAGTCAGCACAGAGCCCGACGCGGGGCTCGAACCCACGAACCGCGAGATCATGACCTAAGCGAAAGTCGGACGCTCAACCGACTAAGCCACCCAGGCGCCCCTCAAACTCCATTTTTGTAGGAATTTGTAATAGCTTGATAAGAGGCTGAGTTTACTTTTCCTTTGAACAGTATAATACAAGTAAGATTGCAGAGTAAGTATGCTAAAGCACACAAAAAAAATCCCTTGTTTGTATAAGAGAATCGGTTGTTTTCTTAACAACAGGTTTGAATTGCAAATGTTTTCAACAAATGCTGGTTAGGGTGTTGGGCTCCGAAAAAGAATTTGTCATGTGCTCTTCTATTATTTTCGTAGTAGGAAAGAATACAGAGTAATTTTTAAGCACTTAATTTTATGGTTCTCACTATAAGGCAGTTGTGGTGTGTAGTAGCAGGGAAATGGATACAATCATAAGCAATCAGGGACAGATTGTGATTTTAGAAAGAAGAGGTGAAGGTCAGCAAATGTTTTGCACATCAGCATGAAGGAAAGCATAGATGTGGAGATGTGCATCTTATCCTTGTAACAGCAGAGTGTCTGGGTTAGAGAATAGCCTGGGGACAGGCATACAATGGAAGATCTTGAAAGCCAGACATCAGAGTTGAGTTTGGAGTACCATGTGCTAGTAAGGTGACTGGAATAAAGGAAATGGAGAAAGAAGTAAACAGGTTTTGTGATTGGATTGGTTTGCATTTTGATATGGTTTAGCAATCCTGGGTTCTCGTGGAGCCATGAAGCTCTGTTTTTGTCTTTCATCATGGCACATTTGCTTTTCCGTTGAGAGTCATAGGTATTTTCCCATAGAAAGGCAGGCTGTGCATCTTGGATTCTAGAGAACAGTCTGGATTCCAATGGCTTGGCTTCAAAATCAGCCCAGTTTCTTATTGGCTGTGTGACCTTGGGCAAGTTAATGAACCTTTCAGTGCCTCTGAAGAGTGGTGATAATAGTATCTATATCAGAAGGGTTGTTGTGAGCGTGAAGACAGTTTTTGGTGGATGATACCACCTTGTGCATGTTAGCTATTATTATTGACATTGTTTTGGATTTGTTTATCCTTTCCCAGAAGCCAGTAGTGAAGTTATCCTTATGATACTTCTTTGAACTGTTTTTCACAATTTTACTGGCACCAAATATGTTTATCCTCACATAATCCCTATTAGAGCCATGTCATCACATTCATATTTTTATAAAGGTTGTCAGTTTAATATTAGAGCAATTAATACTGACAAGGTGTGAATTGTTCTGTTAACTCATGCCTCCGTGTTAATTAATGTGAAGCAGTTATAAGAATTCTACCATAATTGAGTATGCACAGGCATAAATGCCTTTCCTCGCTTCTTTCTGCCCTGTGTCTCCAAGTGGCATGTCGTAGAGAGCAGAATCTTCCTTTCCAGACCAGCTACCCCCGTGGGCACGCTGAGGGCCACCTCAGGGTCCTTTGGGATTGTCAGGGTCAGAAATGCAGCCTCCATATGTATTTTACAAAGTGGTGTGCTGTTGTCTGAATGTCTTCCTGTGTTCTCCCAAACTTTGGTTCATGGTCTCAGGCTGCACATGCTATTTTTATGTTCCTTTGTGGGAGCATCTTTTTTCTCCAGAGGAAGGAAAGTTTGTCAAAACAGGAGAAAAGATGAAAAGATAACGATTTGTCAGGTCTTAAACATGATAAACATTTTTCTTTATGCGACTGAGGAGAAGCTGTGCTGACCAGGAGACCACAAAGTGGAATCAGAAACTGAGGTGTTTTTGCTTAAGTGGTTCTAACTTCCGAATATTGTCTCCTTTTTAATGTTTGAACATAATTTGTTCCCTCCTAAGAATGCAGTCTTGTAATTTAACCCCAAATAATAACTTTTCTGATGATGAGTGCTTGTGTGAAAGTGATGAAGGCTAACACATTTTTCTTTTTCCTCCTAAATGTGTGTGCTTTGTTTTTGCCTTTGCTTTTCGCCGTGCCCTGTCCAGCTTTGGAGCTATAAGGTTTGTCACTTAAATGAACACTTCTGTTTTAAGGTTTCCCCAGCTCTTCATTCCATTTGCTTTCATTACTGACTTTTATTTGAAATGCAGAACTCTGTGTCACAAACCAAAGTAGAACCCACTCATAGGTTTGGTCATTTTATCCATAAGCTTCCAGCTACAACTAAGGAATCTGGATAGTTGCCGGGCATGGTTACAGTAAGCCTTGGACATGAGCATGCTTCAGCCTCAAGAATTTGCATCTGTCTTTTCCATGTGGGATCTTCTAGTGTGAAGCCATAGGCTCACCGAGAGCAGTACATCTCTGTGCTAGTCGAGTGAGACATAATCTGTCCCCGACACAGCACACCCCTCAGTCAGTGTGCTGTCATGCCAGGCTGTCCGCTAGCTCCTTCCATATCTCTACTTTTGCCCACAGCTGGAGGAATTTGGGCCATTTTGGAGTCTTAGTATTTCTATCAGGTGTTCACCTCTGGTCTTAACATCCTTGTGCTTATTCAGCAGGATGTTTTAAACTGGGTGCGTTCCCTGTTTTCTGGGATCCAGTGCTTGGCTTTTGAAGAAAGTGAAGAGAGATCTTTTTTGCAAATCCCCTGAGGAAATAGGATTAAAAAAAAAAAAGGCATGAAAGCTTCTTGGGCCATCATTTCATTCTTCTTAGCCATCAGCCCAGATCACTGACCTATGCCAACGTGCTCTTTGATGGCTAGTGGTAGACTAGCAAAGTGGCCTGTGTGTCCTGAATCATGCATGTGTCCACACAAATTACAGCCAGCTTGCTTAGGAACTTAGTGAGAACATGGAGGAAAAAATGCTGCTGGCATGGGTGAGGCACATAGACCAGGGGGATTATTTGTCAAGCAACAAGAGATACCACGTCCCCTTCATGGAACTTCTATGTAGGAGCCAGCCATTAATCAAGCAGTTACACTCTGAAGTGTAAAGTTTGCCAGCACACAGTGGGTGTGCTGAAATCTAAATTGTGCTCAGGAGATAAGTGACTAGTCAGTCCATTGTGTTCTGGATGCCCGCCCCCCCATCTTGTTTTTTCCAGATCAAAGGGTCTAAAGTAATTAATATAATACAGATTTTCTAAGATCCATGTCTCTTACAAGCACACAGTATTAAAATTGCTGATAGAAGTCAACCTCCATGGCTTTGCCTTTAGTGACCCCACAGTAGTATTTATGGTATTAGTCCTGAGAGAATACTTGGTTTGAGAAGATACAGCTGTTGGCTTCATCCTTGAACATGTCTCCGCCAGAGGGTGATCTCAGTGTTGTGCCAGCCTTAGAATCTGGGGAGTTGGAGGTGTTCCAACTGGTATCTAGGCTTTGTAGAAAGGACACGTGCTCAGGAAGGGCCTGTTGTGATGGGTTCTGAGGTTCCTTGAAGACTATCCCTGAGGAGAGCTTGAGGCTCAGTCAGGATGGAGGCTCAGGATGTGCCCCTCCTTAGCTTGGCGGGCCACCCCTGCACCTGACACCTGGCTCCAGGGCAGAGAAGGAAGTTCCCTGATTCCTGGTGTGGGCCGCCTTGTCCGTATGTGCAGCTGCTTCTGTCAGTGCAGTTCCTATGTGCGTTGGGGTGGGGGCGGGGGGCTGGCGTTTTGTGGAGGAAGTTCTTGAAACAGAGAGAGAGGAGCTGGTAACGTGCCCTTTTAGGACTATTCAAGGGTTTGTTACGTTCAGTATATAAGGGAAAGATTCTGATCTTGAGAGAAAGTGTGTGTCATTCTCTACTCAGACCAACAAAAAAAATACACGGGAAGACTTTGACTAGATTGATTTTTGTCATTTGGAGCAAAAATTTCCTTTTTGTGCAAGTTATGGCAAGAGCATAATTACTGGTATTCCATGGCTCCTTGCACACTGATGGACACAATTCCTTACACACTGAGTGTGTGCGACTCAGGTTACTTGGCCAACATAAGGTTGAATAGACAAGGTGTGATCAAATGTGCAGGGTTTTACTCTTTTTTTTTTTTCAGTGTTCATTTGTGCTTTCTGACCTGAGTGCTAGTAACACCTACGTTAATGAGTGAACTGTGAGGACAGTCTATAACAGCAAACCCTAAATAAGGACTCTTAGTGTTTGCTAGCCTTTCTCTGATGTTTCAGCAACTTAAAAAAAATTCCATTTCATCTCTAGGGTTCCTTCCCTGCCCAGACACTCAACTCCCACTGCACTTGAGTTCATCACCGTCAAGATACATTTGGTTTTCTGGGCTTTACAACTTACATGCAAACACAAATGCTCATGTGATGGCTGTGCACACTACTTGTGCAATTTCCTATCAGATGCCACTGGTTGGGGAAGGTAAACCCTGAGGGTCAGGAAGCTGCTGACCTTGGTCCATTTACTACTTAGCGGACATAGCTCCACAGCCTGGTTGTGACCCTGGTTTCCTATTCTGCAGGGCCCATTTGTCAGTGACGACAGTGGGTTTATTCTGACTGTTTTCCAAAGGGGCAGCAGGAATCTCAGCCCATCTAGAAGTGGTCAGCAGCCATCTGACATAGCCGGACCCTTTAAAGAGTATCTCTTGTTAGGGACGTATATTTCTCGGTTTGCCTAGTATTCTTTAGATCTCACAGTATCACACGGTGTTCTTGGTTTTTTTCAAAGACTCCTCACAGCATCACCAACATGAAAAGAGGCATTTGTTTTAAGATGAAATGCATCAATATTAAAAATAAACTATAAAACATTCATGAAAGTTTTTGGAGTTCCTTTTATGAATTCCTTTGAAGCTGACTTAACATTGTTGCATTTATTACAGTCGCTCTGCACTTCAGCTTGGCTTTATAGGTTTTTAATCTCGGGTTCACATGTGTGTTTTAAGATGATCTAGCGTTACATGCAGTTTTAGTCTGTTTATAAAAATCAAATGCAGCCCTCAGATCCATGTGCATGCCACATGGCAAAATTAGGATGAAGAGAGTGTTTCTCTTCATGAACAACTATATTGGTGAGTATTTTAAATGTGATTTGCATGTTGGGTTTCTATCTGGACTTGGTACATCTCCTGTGCGCAGAGAGCACTAACGGGATGCTGGACGTCTTGTGGCGCTGTTCTCTGACCCTGTTCGTTAGCGTTTCCGTTGGAGGCCTGAAGCCGCACGTATGTGCCTTGCCCCCAGCTGCCAGCTCCAGACTGCGCAGAGCTAGGCATCCAAACGTGTTGATCATTTCTTGATTATTTTCAAGAGTTGACACATCCTGGGATTTCTCTCAGAGGTGCCAGCAACCACTAATCTGGATTAGAAGGCAAAAAGCCAAATTGTGTGGTGCTTGCTTGCAGTTTAGTTAGAAACTAACAAGGACATTTATGCTTCAAGTCAGTCTAATATGCTGTGTCAAGGAAAGAGTAGTTTTCAGATCTTTTGGGCTTTCTGTCTGGCATAGATCTATTCCTGTGAGCTTGAAGAGCATCTCACATCTTTAAAGTTTCCATGTTTACTGCCCTGGTACTGTTTATGTTTAAGAGTACAAAACAACATGAAATCTGTGGAATAGTATGGGTAGGACTGTTGACCTTGTAAAAGTTTTGCTTGGCAGAAACTTTGAAGTGGTCTTCTTTCCTTAATTCATTCAGTCTTCCATCTGTAAATTGTGTGTGTGTGTGTGTGTGTGTGTGTGTATTTTATTTTGAGAGAAGGAGAGATACCACATGAGTGGGGGAGGGGAGAGAGAGAGGGTAAGAGAGAATCCCAAGCAGGCTCTGCACTGTTGGTGTGCAGATCCTGACGTGGGGCTGGAACTCACGAACCACGAGATCAGGACTTGAGCCGAAATCAAGAGTCTGTCACTTAACTGACTGAGCCACCCAGGCACCCCTGTAAACGTATTATTTCATACTTACAAAGTGATCTGCCAGAGGCTGGGGTGCGGTACTAAGTGAAGACAGAGCCCCTGCCCTTAGAAGCTCAAGCGTGGGCTTTTTGCTCACAATTAGTAGTGGACAGTGTGAGGGTATTCACAGGAAGGGATGAGTAATGGATTGTTCAGAATATGATTTGGGTTGGGGTGGCTGGTTGGTTCAGTAGAGAATGTGGCTCTTAATCTCAGGGTCATGAGTTCGAGTCCCATGTCGGGCGTGGAGCCTACTTAAAAAGAAAAAAGATTCAAGGTGGGTACAGACAACCCAAGGTTGCACATGTAAAAAGCTATCTTTATTTAAAGCAACTTAGCCTCTTGTCCTTTCTCTCAAAGTATGTGCTGGCAAACAAGGTGAATGAGTAATTAATAAAGCTCTTTGCTTAAATAAAACAAATACTTTTGCATTTCCAAAAGACCCGAATACCTATGTGGAGGTATATGGCTCTGATGTCAAAGAAGACCGTGACAGGTGTGTGGAAATTTGGAGAGGGGGACAGTAATGCTAGAAAAGACCATGCCGTTGTTGAATTAGGGATGAGAGACATAGGAAATCCTCCCATCCAAGCAATGGCCAGAGTGTGCTTGTGTGAAGAATATTCTGTGGTAGACATGAAATCTTAGCAGGACTTCCCTCTCAGGTTATTAGTGGATGATGACCATACTTTGTTTTATTGCCAGGTTACTATTATGCTCTCTGAGGTATGAAGTGATATTAATGACCATTTTCAATGGGAAATAACACTTTATAATGGTGCTATCATTTAAACATATTAAAATATGTTGTAATGCAGAACACCCTAGAGGAGAGAGATGAAAACTTTAATTTGAAATGCAGTTGGGAAATTATTTGGACAGGAGAGAAAGCTTCAGGGCAAAATTTCAATAAAAAAAAAGTACATTACTTTTTAAAGTATTCGCAAAGGAGGAGAATCCCTTGTTCATGTACCTGGATTTAATTATGAATACCCAAAAAGAGAAAGTTTGGCTAATTATAGCCACTCATCTGTACTAATCTAAAAAACAAAAATGAAATGTTTCTGATGGTAATTAATTAAGAAAAACATGATTTATCCTTGGCTGTAAAGATTTAGATATTATAACCATATTCTTCTTTCATGAAAAATTATTTTTCCCCATTACTGTGTTTTGGGGTGTTATGACTTAGTTGCTCTCTACTGTATACTTTTATCGGGGTTTGGGATTCCTAGGGATCCTCCAGAAAGCTCATCAATTAAAGAGATTTTCTTTTCCATTTCAGATTTGAGCCTACAGTTTTATTCTTAATAGCAAAATATATTCTTACAATATAACAGGAATGAATTAGAACATGTCAGATGTCAGTAATACGTTTTTGTAGTTGGTTCGACAAATCTGTTGGTTGGTAACCTCCCCCATCTTTTCTTTTTCATTTCTTGGGAAAGTTTCTATGCATTCATTGGTCCATTATTTACAGGGCTGGAGCTCTCAGGCTGTGCTTAGTGCAGAGAGGCAGCGCCACGTCTGCCAGCTGTCCCCACCCCCTCACTATGTACAGATAAAGGGACTGTTTGGATTTCCTTCAAAGCCATCTGGCAGAGGCCATGGGGCAATGTTTGTAGCCCGAGCTCCAGAGGTGGTGCCGAGCCTGTTATCCCTTGGCATCAGGCCCTCCGGGAACACGGGGCCTCCAGCCTGTCATCATGGTCCCGCTATGCCCCACCCTGGGTGCCTTGCAGGGCTGAGGAGGCTGGCTGGCAGAGAGAGCTGAGTGGTGCTGGGTTCATGGGGGTGCTGTGGGGCTGGGCAGTGGCTCCTCTGAGCTCCGGGGAAGCAGACCAGGAGCCCGAGGCAGGCCTGTTACCAGGGCCACTATTTTTACTTTTCAGACACTAGCTTTCTTTATGTCCTAGTGAAAACACACACCTACAAAAAAATTCCTCGTTGCTGTTAGCAGCACTGAGTCTAGAATTCTGTGATTTTGGCTCTTCATTTAGTGCCATTTTCTTTAAACCAGACTCCCTGCCTGTCTGATCCTAGCAGATGCTGCTCTTAGAAAATTAGGTGAATATCCCAGTACTGCAAGGAAACTTATTTTATTTTGCCTATTTACGGTGTGTATTTTTACCCTCACTTCTTCAGCAAATGAATTTCTTAAAATTCATGAGTGATGTAAGAAACTGAAATCCAGTTTCCTTGTCACTGAGAAAGCCGTTGCACTAGCAGAGCTCCACACGCTACAATGTCTAATCCCCATCAGTCAGGGAAGATGTCTGTGGCTGCTCGCAAAGGCTGCATGGGGGGGTTTTGTTTCCCCCGTAATATTCTCCTCCAGAAACTGGGGTCAGACTGTCAAGGGGGTACATCTTTTATCCTGACTCCATAGATTTGTTCTGGAAATAAGCTGCCAGGAAGAATTCCAGGATTCCGCAGGCACGGGTGTTGTGTGAAGCACTCCACATGCCTAGACCCTTGAAGATGACTTGCTTCTTCAGCTGCCCATGGCTGTGTCAACCAGCGCCAGGGAATAGTCTTGCGCTCATGTCATAGCAATCAGAAAATTGTCATAGCACACAGTGAGGCCCTCGGGACTCGGCTGCTACTTGTGTGAAGCAGTTTTAAAATATTAGGCTTGGAAAGCTCCCACTGAGCTGGGTAAAGACTTTGTGCCCTTTGGGTCTTCTTTCCTCGTGTTTTATCAGTTTCCGGCTCCAGGGCACGTGTCTCTCCTGGGCTGACATCGTAGGCGCTAGGCTACGCAGCTGGCGGCTTTGACTCTGGAAGCCCCAAAAGACACAGAAAAATGGTTTTGAATTTCGTTTGTCACAGAATTCAATATCCAGTTGCTGTGGATAGCTCTGCGGTGTCTTGCAGCCTAAAAAAAATTATGCAGACCGTAAGTAGAACAAAAATCTGAAACACACGTAACATGTATGTTTCTTGTCTTTGTGGAGTCTTACATTTTTCTGTGTTTTATAATTCTGTTTTACACTTACATGAGAAATGATGTTCTTTTAAAACTAGGAGTCCTGCAGTCAGTTAAACATCTGACTCTTGATTTTGGCTCAGGTCATATTCCCAGTGTCATGGGATCAAGCCCCATGTCAGACTCTTTGGTGAGTGTGGAGCCTGCTTGAGACTCACTCACTCTTTCTCTCTCTCTCTCTCTTTCTCTCTCTCTCTCTCTCCTCCCTCTCCCTCTGCCCCTTTCCCCTGCTCTCTCTCTCTCTCTCAAAAATAAATAAAATGGAAACAAAATGTGGAGTCCTGAATTAAGGAAATTAGGGGGTACTATATTTATAAATGTCAAAGCACAAACTAACACAATGAGAGAAGGCTTTTTTTGCCCACTTATTTATTTGTATTTCAGTTAGTGATGGGCATTTTCACAGATTTAGACTCTGTAGAACTATCATGTGCATGGACTACCTGAGCGCTCACTGTACAGATGGCCCATGAACTCTGTTTTTCAGCTGTATTGAGATATAATTGACATATAACATTGTGTGAGTTTAAGGTGTACAGCATGATGATTCGATATACTTACATACTGTGTAATGATTACACTAAGGTTAGTCAATATGTCCATCACCTTATAGAATGACTTTTTAAAATGTGTGTCTGGTGAGAACATTTAAGATCTACACGCTTACCAACTGTCAAGTATTCAATATGGTGGTGTTAACTGTAGTCCTCATGCTGTATATGATTTCCCCAGAACGTATTCATCTTATAACTGGAAGTTTGTACTCTTGGGCCACCTTCACCCATTTCCCCCATTTCGTATCCCCTGACAGCCACCAATCAGCTCTCTGTTTCAGTGAGTTTTGCTTTTTTAGATTCCCATGTGTAGGTGAGATCATGCAGCATGCATTTTTCTCTGACTTCATTTATTATAATGTTCTCAAGGGTAATCTATGTTTCTGTAAATGGCAGGATTTCCTTTCACATGGTTGACTAATATTCCATTGCACATATATACCATATTTTCATCTTCAAAAGAATGAAACTTGACCCTTATCTTACACCATTCACAAAAATTAACTTGCAATAGACTTAAGACCTAAATGTAAGGCCTGAAACTAGAAAACTCCTAGAAGTAAACATAAGGGAAAAGCTCTTTGTTAATGGACGCTCAGGTTGTTTCCATGTCTTGGCTATTGTGAATAATGCTGCAATGGGACTGCAGTGATCTCTTTGAGATAGTGGTTTCATTTCCTTTGGATAGATATCCAAGAATGGGAATGTTGGATTATTTTTAATTTTTTGAGGAACCTCCATATTGTTTTTCGTAATAATGATTGCACCAATTTACATTCTCATCAACAGGGTGCAAGGGTTCCCATTTCTCCACATTCTTGCCAGCAATTGTTATTTCTTGTCCCTTTGATGATAGCCATTCTGACTGACAGGTGTGTGGTGATATCTCACTGTGGTTTGGATTTGTATTTTCCTGATGATTACGGTTGTTGAGCACCTTTTCATATACCTGTTGACCCCATTTGTGTATCTTCCTTGGAAAAATGTTTGTTTAGGCATTATTGTTTTCATTGTAGGAATTCTTTAAGTATGATATTAACTCCTTATCATATAGGTTTGTAAATATTTTCTCTCATTCTGTAGGTTGTGTTTTCATTTTGTTGATAATGTGTTTAGCTGTGCAGAACAATTTTAGTTTGATGTAGTCCCACTTGTTGATATTGTATTTTTGTGCTTGTGCTTGTAGTAGTATATCCAAAAAATCATTGCCAAGAACAGTATCAAAGAGCTTTTCCCTTATGTTTACTTCTAGGAATTTTCTAGTTTCAGGCCTTACATTTAAGTCTTAAGTCTATTGCAGGTTAATTTTTGTGAATGGTGTAAGATAAGGGTCAAGTTTCATTCTTTTGCATATGAATATCCAATTTTCCCAGCACCATTTATTGAATGGTGAATATTGAAGAACCATATTCTTTTACCATTCAGTATTCTCGGCCCACTTGTCAAATAGTTGACTGTGTACATGAGGGTTTATTTCTGGGCTTTCAGTTTTATTCCATTGTTCTGTGTATCTGTTTTTATGCTGGTATCATACTGATTACTATTGCTTTGTAATATAGTTTGAAATCAGAATGTGTGATGCCTCCAGCTTTATTCTTTCTCAAGATGGTTTGACTATTCTGTGTGTGTGTGTGGGGGGGTTTCCACATGAAGTTTAGGATGTTTTTTCTCTGTTTCTGTGAAAAAACATCATTGGAATTTTGGTAGGGATTACATTGAATTCTATAGATGAGGTTTTGTAGCATGGGCTTTAAAGAATATTGATTCTTTTGATCCATGAGGATGGGCTATCTTACAACTTATTTTGTTGTCTTCAGTTTCTTTCATCAGCATTTTATAGTTTTTAGTGTACAGATCTTTCACCTCTTTAGTTAAATTTATTCCTAAGTATTTTATTTTATTTTAACTTAATTTAATTTTTTATTTTATTTTTTATGCTATTGTAAATGAGCTTGTTATCTTTATTTTTTTCCGGATAGTTTGTTGTTTGTGTACAGAAACACAACTGGTTTTTGTATGTTGATTTTGTATTCTGCAACTTTACTGAATTCGTTTATTGGGTTTTTGTTTTTTTTGGTGGAGTCTTTAGGGTTTTCTGTATATAAAATTTTATCTTCAGAAAGAGACACTTTTTTCTTTTCCAATTTGGATGTCTTTTATTTCTTTTTCTTGACTAATTGCTTTGAGCTGTTAACATCTATATATGCAGTTAGACAAACACCGGTGCAAAGGACACACTGTGACCATTGCACAACTGAATCTCGCCATTATAGAGCTGAAGTCATGCTATTAGGGCAGGTAAAGGCATTCTTTGCTTCATCCTGGGTAGATTATCAGGGAAGCCATCCTTGAAATGGATACTTTTAACCAGAGAAAATGGAGAGGAGTCATCAGGTGAAGGATACAGGAAGGGAAACCTGGGAAGAGGGGATGGTGTGTGAACGTGAGGGGTTGGGGGGGTGGTTCTGTCCTTCTGCTGGGGGTGGAAAGGCCAGCAGAGCTGGAGGCAATGGAGAAGGCTCAGTGGGAGGTGGTGAGGGTGGTGGGCCTATCCATCCACTCAGCAGGATTCTAGGTTCAGCAAAGAAGCCAAAGTTCTGTCCCTGTGGTCTTAATGTTATAGGGGTGGGCATTGGACAATTACAGAAATAGATATGAGGTATGTCAGGACGGCACCGTGCTGACAATGCGAGGAGATGGGTAGGGACCCAGTGACCCTGAGGTGTAGAGTACGGTTTTACATAGGCTAAATAAGTCTCTTCCCTGAACCCCCCCCCCCCCCCC